>NC_092458.1:46744755-47056353 GCF_047495875.1 Pithys albifrons albifrons
TTTACAACAAAAAATTAACATGGTAACTGGAATTACTATTTGAACTCTGGCAACGATATTTATAGATCCAGACATAAACCTCTAATTGTTTTGAATGCTGTGTCAAGCAAAGATCATAGTTATAAGTTAAATTTAATTGGAAGGGTTTTGTTTGTTTTCCAAATTTATTTGTGTTTGGAGAGGAGATGTAATTTTTGTATTTAAATTCATTAGGTTCTTCTAATGCAAACTTTTCATGCCCTAAAAGTCTAAGATGGCTCTGAACACCATGTCATTACAGATTAGCTGACAGTCTGAAATGTTTCCGGTTCATGTGACATAATTCAGTTTTCACTGGATCCCATAGAAGAAATACTGTGGTATCCTGCCACACACAATAAGACAGAAACTAGTCTCATCCCAAGATCCTAGTGGTATGGATATACTTATATCCATATTACTTTGAGCAAGCTTTTGAGCATGTCTGTCTTGGAGAGCGTTAGAGTAGTTCAAAGTAAAGGCAAATACTGAGTTTAAGCAGGTATTGTGGTCAACCTTAATACCTCACCCTCTTTGTATGGCTGTGTGAATAGCCCAAAGGGACCAGGAGCATGGCTGCAAGTGTAATATGATAATCATTTTGGAAGGATTGAGGTCCAGTCCCTGGTCTACTGAATATTTTGGTGTAAATAGGTAATGGACAGTGGTTTGGACTTAGGACTCCACATGGTTTGGATGGTGTCTAGCTAAGCAAGCAGTAGGGTCATGTTCATTTTTATCGTGCTTTGTTCTTGCCAGAGAAACCAATCAGGGGAATGAGTCTTATCGAAAAGTTAAATCCAGGTTTAACCTGTATTTTCTTCACAGTTAAAAGGGTAAATGACTAAAGTACATTCCTGAATTAGCTAGTTGTGACCAAATTTCCTTAGATAACAGAAAAAGAAGAAACTTCAGCTACATCTCAAGGTATTTTTGTAGATAATTGGAAATTCCATCACTTGGAGCACTGTTTCTCTATGAGGAAAACTGAAAGGTGACCAGCAGGTCAAATTTTCCCCCTTTATTCTGGTGGGACTCTGCCTAGAGTACTGCATCCAGCTCTGATGTCCCCAACACAAGAAGGATGTGGACTTGTTAGAGCAGGTCCCAAGCAAGGCCGCAAAGTTGGTCAGAAAGCTGGAGCACCTCTCCTGTGAGAAAAGGTTGAGAGAGTAGGCATTGTTCAGCCTGGAGAAGATAGTGCTCCAGGGAGAGTTTGTTGTGGCCTCAGTAGTTAGAGGGAGCTTACAAGAAAGACAAAGAGAGACTTTTTACCAATGGCTGTACCCACAGGACAGTGACAGTGGTTTTATACTGAAAGATGTTTAAATAGAACATAAGGAAGACATTTTTTTATCATGAGGGAGGTGAGAGAGTGGAAGAGCTTGTCCATAGAGATTTTGGATGTCCCATCCCTGAAGGTGTTCCAGGCCAGCTTGGATGGGGCTTTGAGGAACCTGGTCTAGTGGAAGATGCCCCTGCCCTTGATAGCAGATTGAACTGCATGCCCTTTAAGAATTCCTTCCAACCCAAACCATTCTGAGATTCTGTGAACTTCTGTGTAATCATTTAAAAGAAGAACATAAGTGCCTCTCTTTTAGAGAGTGATCAGGACTCCCAGAAGTATTTATTGGTGCTGCTCTTCTCAGAAAGGAAGAAGTTAAGCTACAAACCTTTCATGCCACTTTAGATTCCTACTCAATTTAAAGAATTTTCATTCTAGGCACCTAATGTTATGGACAGACTACCTAGAATAAGGTGGTAATTCCATTTAGATGGGAAATGACTATGCTAAGTTTCTATATGGGGTTTGAGTACAGTGTCATCATAAAACCCAAGTTACTTCTGGGGACTTGCTTTAACTTATTTTTTTCATATCAAAACAAGTATTAAAAAGCCACAAAAGATCCAGAACCCAAGCCTGTCTTTCACTGAGTCCTCAAATTTCCCACTTCAGAGCGATTTCTAAGAAAACAAGCTGAATTAAAGGGCTTACGGGAGAAATAATGTCTTGTAATTGCTAAACTAGTTACCAACACAAACCTAATTAAAAATCATTAACAAATCTTAACTTGGACCTAAATTGCACTTTACCAGGACTTAAGTGGTGTACAGTGCTAGTTCAAGACCTCTACCTGAAAGTTAATATCGTCATATGGAGCAGATTGTTACCATGCTTGCAGCTTGATAAAACTCCTTGGAAACCCAAAGGGGCCAGGTTCTGTCATATGTAACTATGTTGACTTTTGCTAATTAAATCCCTAATCAATAATTCTTCATCACTGAATCCTGAACCTAAGGCAGTTTTCTTAAAGCTTCCTTCATTCAAATATATGTAAAACAAAGCAAATTTATAATAGATGTAGAATATATTAAAATGGTACTTTGGACAAAAGAGAATACAGGTTTCTCTTTGGTGTTCATTTAAGAAGTAATATCTCTTGATAACAGTTTGACTGTACTCAAGGAATTTGATGTCAGTATCTTTGTTTTCTAAGAATTATGATGTCATTTAGGATCAAAGAAAAGTAGAAATTGATTCTTTTTTGAAGTTGCTGTTATGCAATACAAATTCTGGCTTCTAATGATATTCAAGTACATAGTGAGAACTACTGCTCTAATAACCCACATATAATATCCTTCCTAAGAACTACGTGACAAAAGGCATTTGTAATTATATTTACTTCTGAAAGATTATGGTTTATAGTTAAACCAAGAGAGGCATCCTGTCATTTTCAGAACCCGTTAAATGTGACAGAATCTATTTTTCTGCCAACTTGTGAAGACCAGGCAGAGAGCAAATTTGCTGTGGTCAGCTAAGTGTAACCACTGAGCAGGAAAGTGAATTTAATAATGCATTATTGTTCTTCACTGAAGGTGAACTGTTACAGTGCCTTTGTTATAGCAGACTTTGCTTCTGCTTAGGTTTCCAGATGCCGTGCAGATTACCTGATTAAAATCTTTAATGCATGATAAAATGTTCCATGTATGCTTTTATATTAACATAAATGCATCAGTTTTTGAGGACTGTGACACTAAAGCTAATTGGAAATATTTACTACTCCATTATATGATGCATATTACAAATAAGGATTTATTATTTGTAGAACAAATGATAAGCAACTGAGAACTCACAAGGCTTACAACTACACTGTGGTTTTGGGGGGATTAAAATAAGAACAAATCTCAAGAGGTTTATGATAGGACCTCAGACTCCTGAGCTGATGTTGAATGTTGGTCTTGTGTTTTCATTCTTATTTCACACAGTAATTCAACCAAAAAAGAAAATATTCCTCCTGGCCAGACTGGCTGTATCCTGTCATCAGTACAGCCCTTTCAGCTCTGTATGTTTCTTAGCTTCTTCCTGCTTTTCTTTAAATTTTGTCTTTTTTGGTTATCCTATCAACTTGCAATTAAAATTTAAAACATGATAATTTGTTTGTCACCAACAAGCTGAATTTCGTCTTTTCCTAAGAGGTAAAATCAGCATATTAAAAAAATCTGTGATTTTGTAACAATTCAATGTTAGACAAATTTTTTTTGAGGAAAGAAACACACACTACATATACAGACATGGAATTCAACTCTCCAATTTGTCGCCCCTCTGTCAGTGTTTTTGTGACCTGTTCAAGTCACATCTTCATCTGAAGCATCCAATTCTGTACTAGTGAGAGATTTACTTAATCATTTTCTTAAAATTTGTGAGTTTCACATGGTGGGCATTAACAGTAAACCATAGTTTTATATGCATACAAATAAACAGTTAGTATAAGAGGCACCATGTTCAGCAGAGGCTGTGGGTTAAAAAATAGATGTAGGGGAACAAGGTTTTGGCAGAATGATATAAGAAATATGCCCAATGCCCATGCCTGTATGTATTTACCTCAAGTGAAGCTGTGATGATTCTTGCCAGCAAAACAAGCCACCTCCTTTTTTTTTCCTCCTTAAGACGAACCCTTGAACACAGTTCTGTATTACTTTCCTTTTTTACTGCTTTAACGGACCTACATATATATACACATGTTTATAATAATGTATCTACATTTATAGTTATGTTCTGCGTACAGGAGAGTTAATGAGGATTCATTCCTTGACTTTGGGGCTAAGATTGCTATTACTTGCTTTTTGAAGTATATCTGCATCTTAAAAAAAAAGAAGTTGAAAGTCAGAACTGATAAGCCATGTCCCTTGTGAGTGATCTTGTCTTACACAGGGGAACAGAGCAGAGAGAGCTGGATCAGATATTTCGAATAAATGTTTAAACAACTGTTGTAAACAGTAAACTTTATTGGAAAGAAGGTGAGGGAGGTTTTTCTTTCACCTTTGTCACATGTGTGAATAAAACAATGGGCCAAGCAGAGCAGAGGCTTGGGAGACTGAAGGGAGGGGGGTTAATAAAAGGAGCAATTGGATTAGAATTGGACTTCGTCAGGGAACAGTGGATGAGAAGCTGATAGATTTTGACTTGTTATTAAATCAGAAAAAGGAAATAGATAATTTCATAGTGGAATCAGCTTTTCTCTCTATGTAGTCTTTTATCTGTTTGTTTTTTGTGTTTTTTAGGGTTTTTTAATGCAAAGATTTTATGAAATGAATTTTATTCCTCATAAAGAACTGCACAAATTTAAAGGACTTACAGGAGAAAAGAATTGTCTGATAATTGTTAAACTGGGAGGTCTAATTACTTCCACAGTTAATTAAAACTCTTTAACTGCCCTCTTGGTGTGACAATGATACTTTCTCCTTTCTAAATGAAAGTGTAAAGGTTAAACAAAGCTGCAATCTAGCAAACAGCCTACTAGAATTTGTAATCTGACCCTCAGATCTACTGTTTACTTTGCAGAAATTACAGTCCTGGAGTGTAAAACAGGTGCAGAACACTTGATATTGTTGCCTGCTAGATACAAATTACTCGCTTTTTATAGGCACCTAGAAGTTCCTGCATTTCCAAAAAACTACAGACACCCTAGATTAACAAAGTGGAAAAACTCAGTCTGTTTCTTGACCATGACCTTGGCAGTGAGACAAAAGGAAATCAGCAATGTAATGTATTTGTTGTACACAGGAGAAAAGACTCACCACTGGAGCCTTGCAGATAGAGCTAAAATGCTTTAAACAATTGTTAAAGTGATCTCCAGTGGTAGTGACATTTCAGCACTTTCTAACCTAGGACAAGTAGATACTACTATTTTAACTTTTTTTTTTTTTTTACCAGAAAAGGAACACTGTAAGTCAGGAACGTATATATTAATTTAGAAATTCAGCTGTGTAATATAGTTTTTACTTCTTTTATTTTATACAAAAACAGCAGTCAAACTTCCTGCAATCAATTATTTCCATCAAGAGCTAAGATTTTGTGCTGTTCAAATGGAGAAATTAAAAAAAAAAAAAGAAAACATTGTATAGCAAAGGCTTGTTTAAAGAGGTTTATCTTAGATTATAGTTCTGGTTAAACCGAGCCTCCCACTTATTTCTTCTATGTGAAGAATTTTTAGGAAAATGGTTAGTTCTATACTGTAAGTTTAGCCTGCCCTATCCAAATACTGAGCTTAGATTATGCAGTTTTCTCCCCTGTGTCCCGTGTGTCTGCCTTCTGGTTTTCCTGACATGAGGATCTACATCTGGCACCTTTTTATCTGTGGTTAGGGAAAAAAAAGGGATTTGAAACTTTGTTCAACAAAGATCTATGCAAACACAGACTTTTGCTGAGTGAAGAATTATGTTTTCATCTGCATACAATTTCTGCAGTTCAAAAAAAATAGCTACATATGTTCAGTTTGTAGCAGTGGGATAGTGATTTGTGGGATAGTGAAAGCATGTCCATTTGCCATTGTATGAACTCGTAAAAATACAACTTCAATGACTTTGTAGCTGCATTTTCAGGGCACGTTTCTCTTTTGTTACATAGCAAAGTCTCAATGTAACAGGCCATAAATTCTGGTAAATAAAAGAGATCTAGGGAGTGAGCTTAAGCACTGAATCCTTGATTGTCCAGACTGCTTAATTGTTAGCTTTTAGCCTGGCTGTGTTTTGACTGCTACAATTAGCTCCCTCCACAACACATCTGCTCTAGAAAGTATTAGCACTAAATAATGTGGACACAAGAAAATCTTACTTCACTAAATGGTCAGAGATCAAGTTGCAGCCCTTTTCTTTAGCACTATGACATCCAAACACAACGGAATAATATTTGTTTCAGGAAAGGATATTGAGCCATGACTTTATGAACAGACTATTTTATTTACAGCAAAACAGTATCTATGATCCTGTCACCTTTAGGTTGCAGTCCTGACTCTACTTACTCTTATTTAATATCAAAAATGCTTAAGACCGACATTGCAAACCTGCAGACTCCTTTTCTTTACACAACTTCTGATTTCAAGTAATTTGATTTCTTTCAAATTGAAGTTTCCCAACCACGTACTTTTCTACCTTTACCAGATTTTCAGTGGATTTCTTGCAAAATGCTTGATTGGGGTTTGTTCATTCATTTCACTTTAAGAGAGCCATACTTGCATGTTAGCACACTACAGATATTCTCTTCTACCCAATTATTACCCAATAAAAAACAGTTGCTGAAGCCAGTCAACAGCTCTGCAACCCAAACTTTTAATAGAATCATAGAATGACATAGTTTGGAAGGGACCTTTCAGGTCATCTAGTTCCCCCCCCACCCCCCCGCTGTGGGGCAAGGACAGCTTTCACTAGACCAGGTTGCTCAGAGCCCTGTCCAGCCTGGCCTTGAAGTTAACAAGTGGAATTTGGGTTTTTACACTTTATGTTTGGCGAGTCCTTAGCCTCTTGCTATCCTGGGGTTACTCTTGATGTATTTGTGCAAAATGTCAGTCAGAATTTCAGTTTCACCTATTGGCCGGGAGGGGGTGTATGGAATGTAAAGGAAGATTTGCAGAGAAACAAAGTAATTAAGTTCTTTGTTTGCCTGTTTCTAAACAGAATTCAGTTCTGAACTTATGTTCTGATTTTTTCATCAGAAATGTGGCGCAGAAACTTTTATTGTTGTTCTGTTAGACACACTGCATTACTTGAACTGTTGTAGCTTTTGAGGTGAAAGACTCAACGTATTAATTAATTACTGTAAAAAAACTAATGGAGATACTTCCTTTAAGTCAGTATTAGTTTTGAGCAGTAACTGAGTTAGGACTTTTTTGTAAACATTAGTAAATTACATTCTCTTTTATCTTGTGGACATAAAAGTAAAAGATATATTTTCTAACTCACCCATAAAATCTGTGCATCTCAACCCTGCTGGAAAACTATAATCTACAGTAAGTTACAGTTTTATAACCAAGAGATTGAGGGGGTTTTTTCCCCACTTTCGCTACTACTCCATTTTTCCCTTTCTCCAGCAGTTTCCAACAGCCATCTGTGAGTCTACATAAACAGGAATTACTGTAAAAGTCCATATTAGACCATCATCCCAATAGTTTATATGATAAACTCTAATAGCACTGTCCTTGTTCCTAGGAGCTGAGTTACATTTCTGTGCTTCTGAGCACTAATTAAAATGATATAACACAGGAAATAAATAGATACAGCTTGATCCTATGTATTTAATGCTTACAAATAGGTATGATTGAGAATGAAATTCATAGATGAAAAGTAGAATGAACAGTGTTTAATTTCAGATGCCTACAGAGGTAAAAGCACTTTTTGCTTTTGTCCTATGTATTTCCAAAGTGATAATAACATCACGGAATTCTACTGCAACTTTTTGTGGGTTTGGGGTTTTTTGTTCCTCTTTTCTGTTTTGGATTATTTAATATTAAGTTTTTGTAATTAAAATCATAACAAATGAAGATGAGGGTGCGTTCATTTATAACCAATTTTATTTAATTTACTTGATTCAATTTAAAAGATAAAGCTGGATGGCTAATGAAATTTTCAGTTTAATTTCTGCACTAAATAGTAACAGATAGGAAACAATCACGTCAAATTTTAATTGGAATTTACAGAGGGATCAAGAATATAGTCAAATTAACATTGGGTTAATCTAAAATGATTTTGATTATTTTTTAATCTTAAAAGCATGTATTTTTCAGTTGTGGTACTGCTTTAAAAATGGCAACTATCTTAATTAATTTAAGTGAAAAATTGATTATACAAACCCCCCAAACTTTTCAGGAGCTGTCTTCAAAACAGCAGAACAAAATAAAATCATCGCTTATGCTTTTGTTTAATTTATTTACTCAGCTGAACACATTTACTGAATTAACAAATGATTTTGCCTGTTTCTTGCATTATCCTTCAGTGCAGAAACAGAAAAATTTTGATGAGTTCAAAGTTACACACTTTTTCAGTAGCAGTTTTTTATTCACTGACATTTCAGCATGATTATCTTTCATAAGTTAGACACTGTTTTCCCCCACAGCTACAATCCCAGATTAGTTTGTAGCATCAAATGTTGACTCTGATGGAGCATTAAGTGTTAGTATTAGTTCCTTCATTATGCATTGGACTGAAAATCAGAATTTAATTCTTGAGTAGGAGGGGAAAAGTGGAACAGGAACTGGAGTATTTACCATCTTGGAATCAGAAAGTTACCATGATGCCTTTATTTTTTCTGTTTTCCCCAGTGAACTGAATTCCAGTTACATTTACTGAATACTTAAATGAAGGAGGAAAATGAACAAAAGCTTTTAAAGCAGATAATGCCAGTCATGTTTTTCTTTTGATTTGGTTTGCATTTTATGTGGTTTGTTCTTTCAGTTATTGTATGTTAAACCAACCATCAGCCCCATCCTGAAAGTCAACAATAATAAAAATGTAAATCATCATCAAAAGCATGCCTTGCAGTGAGAGAACATTTCAAAGATTGTTTATCGGTTGTTCATTTTCTCCTGTCAGATGTTGAAATCTTTTACTTCCCATCATATTGCACAGAAATGCAGTTTTACTGATAGTGTCTACTTGTAGCTAAGCTGTGAAAAAGTCAAAATTTCATTTTGTAAAAGCAGTTATCACACAGAGTACTGCAGACCTAGGTTATTGGTCCTTATTTAGCAAGCTCAAAGATAAGATGTCTAATTTCCTGGCCAACCTTTTTGTATGTGTGTGTGTAAGAGTGTGTATATATGTGTGTGGGCCCATTAAAATATATAAGATTAATAAAAAAATATCCTATACAGCTTTTTCACTTGCAGTATACAGATGCAGAAATAGTGTAAATGCCAGCCATGAAGTCACTTAAAAAATAAGATTTTAATTATTAAATTAACTGTTAATATTATAGTACAGTATTTTTAAGTGCTGCATACAAATTTAATTAGAAATACGAAATGCGTGGACTACCTGGCTTAGCATTGAGCACAATTCAATACATGCTCAATCAAGTTCTTCAGCTGTTGATTTAAGTTTGAAAAATTTCCATTTCTAAATTAGAGCTGTTCTGAAAAAATGGAGGGAAAAATATGTTAACCATTTTAATACAGAATTCTGTAGTAGAAAATGTGCAGAAGAACTGAGGTTTCTCTCCTATCTTTGCATAGATGGCTTCTCTGATGTATTAAAATAATACTTCTAGTTTCAGCTAAAGGAAATCTTTAATATTTTTTTTTCTTTATCTTAAAAATACTAAAAGTAGTGATAAGTGAAAAATAACATATTTTGATATAATCTTGGTCAGGTACAGTAAAGGAATTGTTAAAAGATTTGTTTAGTCTATCTGTGAGAAAAATCTGAAGTCAATTATTTTAAGAACTTTCTGTATTTTATATGACGTATGAACAGTTCTTAGCTGTATTTATTTGGGTTTTATTTGGGTTTGGTTTGGGGTTTTTTCACTTTGTTTGTAGCCCATATTTTTGAAATAAATGCAACCACAGTAATGAAGTTGTTAGAAATGTAGGAGAATGGCTTACTAGTGGGAACTGCTAGATTTGAACCCAGCATGTTTTTTTCTGAACACAGAATTATGAAAACAGATTCTCAAGGAAAATTTGCAGGTCTATTTAATAGCATCTACTTTTGTCGTGTACTTTCCTGTTCATAGCAGTGTATCATAGAAAAGCAAGTATATTCTCTGCTACACATCAGATACATTCTGTAATTTCAGCTGCAGTTGAAGCTGACACAAGTAGAAAAATATTTCTGTGGATGGTTTTCTCTGCACTTCCAAAAGTTTTTCTCTAGATCTATACTCCCTTCTTAGCATAGCAAAATGAAACCTTGATTAATGTTAATACAAAAATCATTTAATAATATAAATAAAGATCCACAAATATAATAATGACTATAAACATTAGTGGCAGTTAGAAAAATATAGGTAGCTACTATATTGCCAGGACAGATGAAAATGTTTGTATTTATACCTGATTTCCAAGGCCTTTTCCCCCAAACCTATATAGTAGCATTTCCTTTTTATGCTTCAATGAGTTGCTTTTCATAATTAAACCACTATCTGTAGAGCAGTTCTTTATGTGTTTATTAAAGAGTATCTGACTCATTTCCTGTTGATACAAAATTGTTTGAGTGGCAAAGTAACTGTTACAAATAGCTGACATCCAAGAAAATGAAGGGTGCTTTTTAAGTGGGTGAAGTTTGCTCATGTACTTCCATAAGGAATTTTTAAATTGTAATCCTTACTTGAATTGAATTCCTATTGTGCGGTGCTTTAATTCTTTTAAAAATAACATTCATTTTACTGCATTTTAAAAGTGTTAACTCTGTAAGCATTATCTATGTCATGAACATCTGTCTAAAATGGCTTACTTCCAAAGATACTGCAGAAGTTAAAGTTCAGTTGGTGATTTTGTCCATTGTTTAGCTAGCACCAATTTTATAAGATCTGAACTTAACCATTGCTGTTATTCAGTTTCTCTCTCTACTTTCTCATTTTCTTTTAGTGAAGAAGAATGAAAAAACAAATCCGCTCACCTAACAATATTGTTTAATTCCCTGAAAAAGAAGCTAAAAGCCCTCTACACAACACTAAATCTAAAATGAGAACTAGAAATTGTGTGAACTGTTTTAAACTTGAACATATTAGTTATTAACTAATCTCAATTTCAGCTTTTGTGGGTGCATTTTTAAAGGTAGCTTTTATCTCATGATGTAAATTAAATTGTTGTTGTCAGTTCTATTAAATAGAGCATTATTTTATTTACTCCACAGCTGATAACAGAATCACACAATTCACTCCAGACTGGTCTTCCCATAAGTTATAGCTATGATGTCTCCAAAGGTATAAAAAAAAAGTCATATCCTCTACTTCCCAGCTTATTTTTATCATTACATATATTCTTATGGTATAATAAATCACATGAAATACTTTTAGTAGCTACAGAGCTCAAGGAGTATCTTCTGAGCTTGATATTTATTTAAGCTCCAGAAATATAAGTATGTCTGAATCTTGCTGAATGAGGATCTGTGTTGTACACTAATCCAACAGTATTTAAACATGTTTAGAGTTTGAGAAATGTAATTAAATAACACAAATCCAATCATACTATATGCATTGTCTCAAACAGGCATAGGTTTTATATAAAATATAGCATCCAGGATATTGTTGCTCAGTAAGCTGTGAAAGGAAAGTGAACATCCCGAAAGCCTGGCCTCACCATATGACATTGGAGAGAAAAAATACTCATCTTCTTGAGCAATTAAAAAGCACTTTGCAGGACAACCCCTAACTACTACAGCCTGTTTGTAGCCCATACCTAACCAGATGGTGGGCTATGTTGCTAGAGAAAAACTCTCTAGAGAATAGTGGGACTGATTCTGTTCCCATTGATTTCCTTAATGCTGAACAGAGGAGCAGAAGGCCAGAGTAGCCCTGGTTTTCTTTAATTTCAATCCAATTTCTTCCTAGTTGTTGTTTTTTCTTTTGGATTTTGTTTGTGTTTTTCAACTAAGGAAAAAGAGATAAAAAGGAAAGAGTTCTATGTAAATAGACACTGAAAACTAGGATTAAATTTAGAGGAAGATGTTTAACACCTTATTGGGTCCTCCCACATAATAACTCTGCATCATCAGATAGTCATGATGACAAGTTCGGAGATCTTGAAAAAACAGATCTTTGAAAGCAGCCATAGTTTTTGCAAAATATCTATGCATGTGATTAATTGATTTCTAGGCCTGCTGCGTGCTTCCATCGTTCTCTTGTCACCACAAAAATAGACCTCTGCACACAGGGTAACCTTGTGTAATGTGAGGGAACTTCATAGACCTGTTCTTTTTCTTCAGTGCCAGATAATATGATTTGTATGTAGGGCCAGACTTTGCAAACAAAGATTTGGGAAGGGCTCTCCCCACATGGGTCTGCCCTTCCGGCCTGCGCAGTGGATTTTTTAGGTGAGTCACAGCGTGCGCAGAACTGGCCCCACCCTTTAAGTCCTAAGGTCCATTTGCCATGGCCGAGCGAGCTTGGACAGTGACAGTGAAGTCCTCAGGACTGTCACAGCACTCAGTACTAACCGGGGCTGACCCTGCTGAGCATCCGAGATCTGATGGGATCGGATGGCACAGAGGCATTTAACTGACACAGGACGGTCCCCACTAAGACTCAAACTCAGGACCTTGGGATTCAGAGTCCAAAGTGCTCTTCTTTACACCATGGGACCACCCTAATATGATTTATTGTCAAATGGATTAGACCATAGACAGGGAATAATGGAATGGCTGGTGAAACAGAATAGTGAAAGGACAGGAGGATGTGAACAGAAATTGAAATGCAGGAATTACCAGTGAAACAGGAAAATACTTTTTTGACTATGAGGGTGGTGAAGAGAGGCAGTGGAGACTCTTCAAGAAGCTATTCAAAACCCAATTGGACACAGTCTTGAGCTGGGCTGGACTAGGTAGTCTTCTCAGGTTCCTTCCAACCATAACTTCCCTATCATCCTATCAATCTATAAGGAAATATTATCAATAATTGATCAAAGAAAACATGATAGAGATTTTCCTCTGCTACTTTTCAACTGTAACATGACCTGAAGAGAAGCAGTGAACAAATGAGATGCTTGCTTCATTTGTGTGTTCTTGTGGGAGAAAAAACCACAACCATTTATCTGAGAATACAAGGCACATTTACTCTAATATTTTCATATTCCCAAATGCCCTGGTCTTGTTTCTGGTATTCAGGGGTCCATATGCCATGGCTTGCTCTTTGGTCAAGTACAGAAGTCATGGAATTAATTTTACACGTCTTTTAAGTTTGGCTAATAGAATATCTAGTTTTTACTCAGAACTAGCTTTACTCAAGCTTCAGAGACCTTAAAAAGTTTGAAAATCTCCGAAAGATCTCAAATGGAAGGATTGTCTTTAGTAGTGACTCGTAAACTTGAATGCTTTTGATTGTAAGTCAGTATTTTCCTAAAGTAACATGGGTCTTAAATGTTCAAGCATATAAAACTTTATCAAAACTAATTTGAGGCTGAAAAATTATAAATACCATTAATTTTAATAAGTATATGCAGTTTAGTTATTCACATGTTAGTCAGAAATCATAACTGCATTCCAATCAATGTGCCTATCAAAATCTCTTCCAATTTTTATCTTATAAATTGGCAAACACATTTCAGAGATTGTAATGAAATTGTTTTGACATGATTTCTCATAGTTATACAACTGTGTACCAATCAGCATAGCTGCAGATGTACGGAAGTAGTAGGGTTTTTTTTCCTGAGAAGTCAGGCCTTGGGTAACTCTCATGGATCACCTTTTAGATGATGGCTTATTTACAAAATGAACAGAGGAGGTACATTCCATATAAATAATGCAGAAATAACAGGTTTGGAAAATTTGAACTCACATTTTACTTGCATTAAAACAAATTTTTGTCTTTTGTTTGCTTGTATTTTTTGTACTGTGGTATTTTGTACTGTGGTATTTTCAGACCTGAGGTGTTTTTCCAGTCCTCAGCATCTGGATAGACCATATCAGAAGTGATCTGTGAAAAGCACAACAGCACATTTCTTTACTTCAGTATTTAATCCACTTCCAGCCTTTAATTGAAAAAGGTTGGATTATTGTTTTTCATTTAAAGCTTTCATCAGCTTTTAAAATTGATAGTGCCTATATTCACAAGGGATTAAGGAAGAAAATAAGTATACATTTTCACAGCCCTTAAATCACATAATTTGCCACTGAAATTAACGTGTATCATCTTGAATTATTATTTTATCTTATATGTAAGTGCTCTGCTATTTAAAAAAAAGAATCCTAATAACAAATTTACCAAAGGCCGTTCAAAGCCCTTTTATATTTTTTTTCATTACTATCTCCCATTTTCATTTCATTCCTTTTGTTCCTTACCACCTTCTTCATCCAGAAAAATAAGTAACAGCCAGTGTCGCTTTTGAAATGGAAAAATGGTTTCAAATCACTGGCGAAGCTTAATGACTTCTGACTGCTGAGATATGTTAATTTAAGCCAGACCAAATGTTCCTCAGCTGCAAATATTTGGTGTTGTTCACTGGGAACTGGCAAGATTTATGAGGGCCCAGTGGCAAAGGCTCTCTGCTCACATGTCTCACATTACAATTGTTTCCCATGTTAGATGATAAAAGGCTGTTTGGAAAAAAAAAAGGGCGGGAGTGGGGGGGGGGAGGAAGGAAGGAAGGAAAGAAAGAAAGAAAGAAAGAAAGAAAGAAAGAAAGAAAGAAAGAAAGAAAGAAAGAAAGAAAGAAAGAAAGAAAGAAAGAAAGAAAGAAAGAAAGAAAGAAAGAAAGAAAGAAAGAAAGAAAGAAAGAAAGAAAGAAAGAAAGAAAGAAAGAAAGAAAGAAAGAAAGAGAGAAAGAAAGAGAGAAAGAAAGAAAGAGAGAAAGAAAGAGAGAAAGAAAGAAAGAAAGAAAGAAAGAAAGAAAGAAAGAAAGAAAGAAAGAAAGAAAGAAAGAAAGAAAGAAAGAAAGAAAGAGAGAGAAAAGAGAGAGAGAAAGAGAGAAGAGAAGAGAGAAAGAAAGAAAGAAAGAAAGAAAGAAAGAAAGAAAGAAAGAAAGAAAGAAAGAAGAAGAAGAAAGAAAGAAAGAAAGAGAAAAAGAGAGAGAAAGAAAGAAAGAAAGAAAGAAAGAAAGAAAGAAAGAAAGAAAGAAAGAAAGAAAGAAAGAAAGAAAGAAAGAAAGAAAGAAAGAAAAAGAGAAAGAAAGAAAGGAAGAAAGAAAGAAAGAAAGAAAGAAAGAAAGAAAGAAAGAAAGAAAGAAAGAAAGAAAGAAAGAAAGAAAGAAAGAAAGAAAGAAAGAAAGAAAGAAAGAAAGAAAGAAAGAAAGAAAGAAAGAAAGAAAGAAGAAAGAAAGAAAGAAAGAAAGAAAGAAAAGAAAGAACTTTTCACAGAAATGTGTGTAGACCCGAAGAGGATGAGGACCTGGAAAGACAGCTATGCTTTTTTCTGTCAATGAATCTTCTCAAAGAACCATCTACCTGCTGAATCAATGTGGTATTCTCATGCCAATCTGCATTCTTTTCACACTCTCAAAATATCAAAATCCATGTGACTGGATGGTTCAAAGCACTGGTAATGGAGCATAGAAGACTTTTTTTTTAACTTCTAGGTGGCCAGTCCAAACCTACTGCAAACTGGTAGTGGCCAAATGTCATTAACCTTTGGCCCTTTGGCTGTTTTTGAGAAATTAAGTTAGTGAGCTCAGTTTAGTAATGTGTAGAAAGTTATCTACATCATAAATACCATGGTAACTTACTCTGATAGACACTCTTGATAGGGGAATTTTACATAGATAGGGCAGACACTGAACTATCCTCTGGGGCAAGGCACCTGTAAGACTAGCACATCGATAGGAAAAACCTGTGTAAGTATTCCCTGCCATCCCCTATATTAGTTTGCAAGACTGTAAATTGGGAAGCATTCAGTCTGTTGTAATAGTAAAGCAGCCAGGAAAAACAGTAGAGGGAATAGGCCATTATACAAGTTATGTACATAAATTTAGAGGGGGGATTATATGCTTAAAGGGAAACTTTTACCTGCTTCATTAATTAAAAGAAAAATGAATTCCTGACTCCTTACATTTACTTTTTAATTCATAAATGACTGTGAAATGTTAAGGTTTTACAGTATTCTTAAATGTTCCAATAGGATTACATTTTTTTTTTTCCTTTTCTGAGAGCAAACACCAAAAACTGGTACTAGAAAATCTTGCTGTGCAGAGAAAAGGGTGAATGCTCTCTCTCTCCTGGACTGGATTAAACAACATGTCATCTATAGTCCTTCACCTGCCCTTAAAGTCTTTGGAGCACATACAGCTTTGTTTTCCAAGTCTGTCTGAGGTTGTTATTGTTGAAAGCCTAATTGCTGCTTTCATGCAGACAGGTAACCTCAGTATTAGGGCTACTGGTTTGCCACTGCTGCTAGTGCTTTACCACTGTTTTTTGTACCCCACTCCTTCTCATACCTGATGGACAAGTAAGTTCTTCTAAAATTCAAAGGAAGGGAGGGTACAACAGCTTTACTAATACTGGATCAAATCACCCCCAAAACCAGACAAAACTCCCACACTGTATTTCTGTCGAAGTCTCGAGGGCATTGTGAACTGAGTGAGCATCAGCATGAATTCATTCAAACTTTACGGTATGGATGTTTGCAATCAGAATAGATTAACCCTGATTATACAAATCAGCTACAGTGAAGGTCTACTAAGCACAGAAATGACTGCTCTAATGATTATAAGGTGATAACTCCTGAGCACTAGTTAGGGTTTCCATTGAAGGTAGTGGGAGCTCTGAGGGCTAAGAGCATTCCTAACCATTCAAACAGGAAAGAGAAATGCCTCTACAGGGGTCAAAATGCCCCCTTGAGTGTTAAGAAAGGATTTTCACTTTTTCAAATGTGCATAATGGTTCTCACAGACAAGGGAAACATCTCAAAATAAATTAACTGAATGTTGGAGGTTTGGTTTTTTTTAAAATGTTTATTAACTAAAATATAAAAATTATTATGCTCATATTTGCATTTCGGCTAAAACTAATGGTCCTTAGGGAAAAAAAATGCACCATGTATTTGTGTTAAATACTCTAATTATGCTCTTCACTGGGATAAAAGGAAAAAAGCTGACAGCCAGCAAAAGAAAAAAAATCCAAATTCTTTTCTTGCATTAAATATGACACAGATTGTAAAAAACAATATTTTTACCCATGAAATGTTTAGAAGTATTGACATTCTGTCCACTCAATTGTCAGCTTGTCTTTTGAGATAGAGCTTCTAGGTTCTTAGCATTTAGTAAACTGACACTGATCTCTATTCTTCTTTAAACTTGTATGCAATTCTCGGCTTAAAAAAACCCGCTCTATGATACCACAAAAGGTTATTCTTGCTGTACACACTTGAGAAATTCTATGCTATCCTTTTAACTATTTTTCTAGTCTTCCAATTTTGTATTAATTTGTAAACCTCAATAGTTTTAATTTAAGTTTCAACAAAGCTTGAAAAGGGATTTGGGAATGTTATGGATTGCTGTTCCTGGGGGTACCTGTAGAAGTTTCAGCTTGTGCTACTGGAACTTTCTCAGAACATTAAAGCCAGTGAGGAGAGAGAAGTGGCAGAACCTATGTAGAGGTAAGAGTAAAGAACTGGTGGAGTTAGAGGCACACCTGGGGCGCAAGACCTGTCTTCACAGCTTCTTTTGTTAATCCAGTGAGAGTTTGTATACATGGGCAACACAAAATCAGCTTCATGAATCTGAGGGTCCAGCTTTGTGTGCTTAAAAGCAAAGTGCCTTAAAACCTGCCTTCTTTACCTGAGCAGAACTCTGGTGGAATTTAAATAGATATGAAAGCCTGAAAAAAAAGGATTTGCTCTTTTGTGTACCAGGTAGGTTTATAAACAAAATTAGCTGCATGTTCATAAAGGTTAAAGAAAGAAGAAGTATAATGTCATAGAATAAATTGCCAAACCTTCCTATCGGAAGTAATGGCATTGCTTGATTTGTCTGCCATTATTCATATTGCTGTGTTTACTTTAGAGTATTAGAGAAGTCCCTTATGATTTAAATAAGTTTGTCATGGTTTATCTCTATTGGCATGCAAATTCTTCAGTGATAAAATATCTGCTATATTTCTTTGTTTTCTTTCACTTCTGTTTATATGATTAATCATGATTGGTGGTATTTAATGTCATCAGAGTATCATTAATTTTCTGCTAAAATGTTTCTGCATATGGCCATGCAAAATAAGTATCTACCGTGCTATCAGTTGGTTAAAGAATCAAAATGAGGATGACAGTGTTTTTCTAAAGAAGATTTCTCTGAATCTTTCCACCCACAGGCTCTGTTGAAGGCAGTAAATAGTCCATTTTTGTTAATGAAGCTTCACTCATACAGCTGGGATTGTTTAATATTTTACGAGTGTTACTTTGTTTTGCTCTCAACGATCTCAGGCAGTTAAGGATTTATGAATCGTGTTTTTCTCAGCCCATCTGCGGTTTCCTATCTTCCCTGGCCTTGAGAATATGTTTAAATTTATTAAAGCGAAGCAAAGGCTCATTATTTCAAAGGAGAGCCAAAGTGACACAGTGAATTGGTTATTAATGGAAAGGCACTGCCATAGGGCGATTGAAATTTAATGATATCCTACAAGAAAAAAATGAGGGTGTCACTTTCCAAAAAGTCATGCTAAATGCCAGCCTTTTTAAGGTCCTGCCGCTAATTTTATGCCTGCGCACAGTAATGTTTTCAAAAGCGTTTAGGAAACACGGACCAGTGACTGTACTGATTATCCTTTTCACCTTCTCGCCTGTTCCAAATGGGTTTGTGCAGTGAGCGATTTAATCTCTAAATATAGGGAACGTTAAAAAAAATAACATTGCTGTTTTTCACAAGCTAAGGGCCTTTTGCAATCCTCCAGAGATGGACTTGCAAATATGCTATCTCCATATGCTCACAGTAAGCTCTCAAACTGGCTCATCACCAAAAAAAAAAAAAAAAGGGAAAACAGAAAACTTCAAACACTTTATTTCTTCTGGTTTTCTATCATTCAAGAGATGTTCTATGTACACAGAGTACATTTATCAAAATTTAAGCCACATGTGATTAGGGCATACCTAGGAATCTCTGAAATGTCTCAGTTTTCTCCTGGTTAGTCTACATTTTCTTTCAGAAGACAGTCCTTGTTTCCTGAAATGCCTTCCACCAGTTTCTGGGTTATTCTTAATTTTTAATATAATGTTCATATAAACTTTGTCACTATGTTTTCTCAGTTTGAAAGATAAGCTGTGCAATTTCCTGGCAAAAGTCAGTGTATGTCTCTGAAGTGAATGTTGAGGTTTGGGGATTTTTTGGTTGGTTGGTTGGTTGGTTTGAGTCCTTTTTTTAAATTTGAGCTGGTTATAATTCTCAGACCACTGGGACCCTATAATGTGGTCCTTAAGTGACTGTTGAAAGAGTTCCAAATGGAAGAGGGAGATGAGAAGAAAGGGTAAATAACCTGTCCTAGGACTGCAGGATCAGGCTGATAGAAACTTGTTGATGCTGGTGCTCAATGGAGTATTATTGTTTAATGTTCCAGTGCTAGTGATAACTATGTGGTTCCTCCTAGTTGCGTGTTTCAACACATGATTTACTACAACTATAACCATGTTTAAGCACAATTGAGGAACACGGATTGAGGATAAATCATGGATAACACAAGGTCTGTGTAAATGTCTGGACAGAAAATAACTTGTGATAACCATGTCAAAAAAGCAGGCTTTACATTAGACACCTCACAATGTTAGATGACTGCTCCTTTGTAAAAGCAGAACTGGCAAAGGATTCTCGTGCCATGACAACAAAGCTGCTATGGCTACACAAGCTATTGTTTGACCTTCCTCAGTTCTCAGCCACCAGAATGAAGAATCCCCTTTAATACTTCACCATAGCTGTTCTCCTAAGATATCAGCTCCCACAGAAAGCATACAAATATGCGGCAAAGTAAAAAGGGGTAGTAGTATAAAGGGATATTTGGTATCAATCATCCTCGGTTAATACAGAAATGGTAAAAGTCTGTGGTAGAAAAGACACACTAGGGGTCACCTAGTTCATCTTCCTGCTGGTGCGGGAAATGTTCCCGACACATATTTTCTAGTGCCTTGTCCAGTCTAGTTTAAATACCTGATGCAACTCATTTATATTTATATTGCAATTTTCTTACAAACATAAATATAAACCCAAACTCCAGACGTTGCCCTTGACAGGCATATTAGTAACAAATCATTTTCTAACCTTGCTTATGGTAAATTTCCAACCATCTGCTGACAGGTGAACAGAAATTTTTTTTTTTTTTTAATTCTCAGAATGCTTTCAGTTTCCACTGTCATCGAATGAAATAATAAAAACTCAACAACCTTAATTATAAAATGACAGCGCCATGTTGTTTGTTTCTAAAAGGAGAAATGTTGCCCTTTCTGGAGGTGTGGATGTGACAATCATCCCCTACCTCTCCTACTTGAAGGATAACCTGTGGTCTTAAACATACCATCTGCTCTCTGCATGTCACAGAGGTGAAAGCAGTCTGAAGGCAGTAAAGAGTGGTAGCCATCTCCCTACACATTAGCAGCCCTAAAAAAAAAAAAATTTAAATCAGTGCCAAATTTTGAACTCTTTCTCCTACAGAGCAGAATCCTGGGGTAAGAGCTTCTGGTTTGTTCTGTCTGTAGAAAAGTTGCAGTGGGGAAGAGTAATTTGCAGAGTGGAGCCAGGCTAGGTGACGTGAGTCATGGTGAGTGTCATTTCTGAGGAGGTAGCAGACACCCATTTCACACGCCTCGGCCTTGGGTCTGTGCGTGGGTGCTGGCAATGCCGCCTGTTCTGCAGGAAGCACAAGCTGCTTCTCAGTGTATGGAACCCAATCAGTGAGAGGGTCTTGCTCTTATTAACACCAGGAGATGGAGGGGTTAGCTTCTGTACAGTGCTGAGTGTCTTCTCTGGCTTAAACCACTGAAAAGGAAAGCTCTTCAAACTGGATGTCAGAATTACTACAGCCCTTGCCATGCCTTCACAGGGACTTTCTGTTGTCTGGGGCAAGGGGGTAGAAAAGTCAGAAAATAGGGTCAGTGAGACCAGCAAAAACGGTGTAAACTAAGCCCTAATAGGATTTGCATACAATTTTAAAGAACATGTGGAGAAATGGTGACTCAAGGGCCTGCAACTTCAGTCCCCCTGAGCTTCCTGTTCTAACTATAAACTTATCATCCTATAACCTTTCTAACAAAGACATAAACACTTCAGCTACATATATTTTGATTGTTTCTTGACAGTTTACTGGAGGCTTAGCAATGACAGATTTCTTCATTGTCTTTTTGCCAAAATTTGTCCTTTAAGTCATTTTTGTTGACTGCCCCTTTTAGCAGCTCACCTCACAATGAGAGAGGAGACAATTAATGGGAGGGTGATTTATCACTGCCAAAAACTGTCAAGGACTTCTGTTGTAGCTGGAGAAAAAGCAATTTCACATTATGGCATTTCATTCCGAATACATTGTATTTACAGCTCACAGTTTTATTTTCAGAGCCTATTATCAGGTGAAACAGTTGCATCTGAAATGTTGTTTGTGACATAGGTGACCTGTTAGGATTTGATAAGTATTTACGCCAGAGCACAAGGGGCTCACACATCTGCTGTTGGCAGAAGCAATGGAAAAAAATAACCTGGAAATGAGGCGTTTGATTTTTCTGGTTCCTACACTCGAGCATCTGTTGCTATAATTAAGTGGCATTCAGTAATTGCAGAGCAATGGTGAAATAAACATATGCATTCTTGCCAGCTTTTAGGATTTGGTGTCCTTACAGTAGGAGAGACAAGCAAAGTGACTTCAGCAAGAACAAAGGGTTCTGTAACAAAGTTTAGCAATTAACTTTGCTATTGCACAAAGAGGAATTTTACAAGGAAAAAGAAATAAGGGGAAGGGGAAAAAAAATCTAAATTGGCCAGTAGCTTTCGTACATTTAAACTGATCGCTGCAAGAGGTAAAGCAGAATATTGAACTGGGAGCATGTTAACATTTTTCTGTTGAATGGAGTTGTATTGAGAAAATAAAGATCGAGAATGCAATACTAACTAAATAAACAAGAATGCAAGAAATCTATTCTACAGGGAGAGTTTATGATGAAATGTAGTCCTTGAATTTGAAGGGGAAGTTGAGAGCTCTGTGAGGGCCCCTGCTGCCTTTGTTTATGCCTCAGTTGTGGTGTAAATGAAAACAGAACCTAGTGGTCAGTATTAGTTAAAGGACACTGCTTAAAACAGGCTTTTTAAATTAATCATTTATAAGGCATTAGTTAAACAATCAGATGTTCCTTATTCTCTGAGATTCAGTATACTTTTTTTAGATTAGTTTTTAAAAGTAGGATGAACTGGAGGTATATATTTTTTTCTGAAAGTGGATTTAAGTCACAGCACTGTCTCACTTGTTCAGAAGTTTTATGATTGTTGTGATTTTTGCCTTTTAAGAACAGGCTGTCCAACAAGTTATCTCAACAATGCCCCTTGTACTAAAAATAAAAACAAAACCGGATAATTGAATAGCAGTACCCATGTAACTCAACAGATATATGGCAGATGTAGCATGTTATAAATTCTGAGAACCTAAGAATAGAAAAGAGTGTCTGTTTCTTGCTGTCTGTCGAGACCGATAAAGAGTGAGCATGAAAAAGAGCTATTAGTGTTGTTTGAGGAGGCAATTCTTATATATGCTTTGGCACTTTCACTGGCATAGTCTGAAGCAAGTTTGGCATCAACTATACACCTGCCTTTTTGACTGGTGGATTAAGTAAGAGAAACCACTTGCAGTGGGCAGAAAAAAATGTCACTAAGTATCTTGAATGTATGCATAGATACTGACATGCATACATACACATACATATATATTCACATACACATATGCAGAGAGGGGAAAAGAGATGTAACAACACTGAAGCAAAGAGAATAATACCTTGTTTGATGGATATAGGACAGGGTTGAGAAGTGAAAATAGCTGATATTTTTTCTTCAGTTCCCATCACTTACAGTTATTTCTACGTGGCCATAGTGAGCCATAAGGAGCCAGTCAGAGTTTTAAAGAACTGGAATGTCACAGGATGAGGATCTGTGTTGTATCTTAACATAAATGTCAGGTTGCTTTTCTCACTTTACTGTTCAGATAGTGAAATTGAATCTGTTAATTAATTTTGTTTGCAAATGCAAATATTTTGAGAGGTAGGTGTAGTTTGTTAAACTGATAAAATAGAATACTCTTTTTTAGTTGCATTAATTATATCTAGTGGTAATTTCAGTAATTACATTTTAAAATTATTATTACAATGTGTATTTCCATAGCAAAATTTTGAAAATAAAATAAATCTCATCAGACTTGAGAACATTACTGTGTAAAAGTCTGATTCTGGTAATCTTCATGTATGGATGAACTGCTTTTTTATTCTGCAAGTGAAGTGTTGGATTTTGGTGCTGTTTGAGAAACCTCATGAGCAATGTACCTGAACTAGGTGAGAGTCAGGAGATTTTAATTGTGTTTCAGGCTTTGCCAATAACCTGTTGTGTGACTTTGGGCAAGGCACTTCACAACTCTGTGCCTCTCTCTTCCTATGTACTTATTTACAGATGATTATTTGAGGAAGGAGTTACCCCTTATACATTTGCACAGGACTTTGGTTTGCTTTTTGAGCCATAGACATTAAAAGTAAGTATTCTAACATTAAGTGTTTCATTGAGCAAGGTTGGAAGCTTTTTATTTTTGATGGAGGCAAGCCCACGGACAGTGGCTATGAGCCTACTCCTGCCATCCTTGCATTGGCTCCTGTTTCTGAGCCATTTCAGTAGGGATTGTGGCATTAGAACCTCTTATAATCAACATTCTTTTGCCAGCATCCATTCTCAGCCTATTAAAAGAAAAAAGAGAGTTGTGAGAACTCTGTCAATAGTGAAAGATCTATTATGTTGTTCACTAAAAACTTAGTAGATGCTATAGGAGTGATTTTAATTGAGATTTTTACAACCGTTTGATAACACTGTTTTGATCACCGTATTTAGGGCTGGATTCCAACAGTGGACATAAAACCTCTGACTAATCCACTGAGTCACCCAGTCCCTGTCATATATTGCTTAATGGTCCATGCTGCCAGGAATTGTAATAGCTTTCTAGTAATAATTTTTTTTTGAAAGAAACTTTATGGGCACAAAGTCTTATAAAAGTTTGAACTCAAATTTTTAAAAAGGCAATAAAAAAACAACTTCCTAGAACTATGCTAAACTGGATTTTTTTTTAATTTACAATAAATATGTAGAGTCTTACACATGCTATATGTTAATGACTAATATTTTAACTTTGGTTGGTTAATGTTTGCAGGGCACTTACAGATGCTAGAATAATCTCTAATGTTTTTGCTCAATCTGCTCTGGAGATGGATGAAATAAATAGTTTAAACTAATTAATGTAACACCAGCTGTTACAAGTGCTTGGCAGACGTCTGTGAGTTTTGATGGGCAGAGAGCGGCTGTTGTACTTGACTTTATTTTAGTACAATGTTGATCACAGTGTAAGCTGGAATAAATGACAAGCCAAAGGAAGGAACAGAGGATGAATTCTGTGTAATGCAAAATAAATATTGCCCTTTTTCTGAAAATTTTTTTTGAGGTTGAGGGAGATTTATAGTGGACTTCTATTAAGTCATAAGTGCTGGGACAACAGCTGTGCTAAGCTTGCTCAGTATTAACATGCTTTACAAAAGCTGCAGAAATATATATAGGCATCTATGAAATTCCACATTGCTTTTAGATTTCAAAAAGTGTTAAGGCTTAAAATTAGCACTTTGTCTGCATATTCTATTTCTACCTAGCAATTGCTGTTAGAAAGTATAGATGTTTAAGACAGATAGATAAAAAGTAATATTAGTTCTAGAAGGTTAATATACTTGTAAAGAATAAATTAGATTTCTGTGCTATTTGTATGTACAAGATTGTATTATATGTTTATTTATTTTGCACTCTAAAGAATGAGCATGACTGCAGAAACATTCAAGGTGCAAAGCAGTTATTATCAAACTGAACTTGGTACTTTGTATTATAGCCTTAATTTATCACTACTCAGTCAAAAAAACACCCCAAAACCAAAAAACACAAAAAAGCCTGAAATATATATATGATGATAATTCATCTTTTCTGTATAATTTAAAAGTGAGTTAAAATTTCCAAGTAACTTCTCTTTTAAAGTTGTGAGGTAAAATAATTGTGCTGTGACAGGGGAACGATGGCTGCTATCTCTCTATGTGCCAGCATTAAGATAACAGTGTCATTGTACAGATTGTTACCCTGTGAATATGTCTAATAAGTTATTATAGCGTGCTGAGCAGATGGCAAGTGTGCTCCTGAAAGAATTGATGGATGGGATATGATGTCATCAGTGAGATGACAAGGTTCACAAGGTACTTGACCTCCAAGAATAAGTCCTAACTGGTTAGAATTCTAAATGGTGAACTTTTGTGACACTGGCTAAATGGGAAATATGTGCAATTTGTATTTCTTTATGGTAGTGTTTACCCTTTTCACTGAACTCCACATAATGGGATTTGGTCCCTGAAGACTTGGAGATATTGTTGGAAGGTTTCACCCTGTAACCTTCAGAGGATTTCAAATACAAATCTATACATCTAAACTTGAACAAAATCCCACCGAATTATATTTATGAAGTCAGGCTCATAGCTTTTCTTTCTTTATATGTATGTATGTATAAAGAATTTAATTGAGATGATCAATTAATTTAACATGTTCTCCCAAAAAAAGAAAGCTGCTAACTCAATGAGACAGTACAAAGCAAAAAATTAGTTTATACTTTTATAAGAATGTGTTTGAAATTGTGAGCTAACATGATAAAGATCTTAAGAGTATGCTAATAATTTTAATTATGGTTAAATTGTCCATCTCAAAATTCTAATAAACAAATAATATTTTATCTATCTATCTATCTATCTATCTATCTATCTATCTATCTATCTATCTATCTATCTAAAAAAGTATCTTCCTTTTTATTGGGTTCCAAATTATATAGTGGTGTCTATAATGTTGAACATGGTTCTCAAGTGGTCCTCTTAGTTCTTTGCATGATTTGTGAGATGAAGAAGGTGCACGCAAAAGCCTCAAGATGGAGAATCTTACTGCTAATGTCTAGGCACTGTCTAACAGCTGCATCTGATAGATACCTATCTTCTCTTCTTTGGTATATGGAGAATTTAGGTCCTTTTTTTAGAGTTCCGTGGCAGTCTGCATAACCTAGACAGAGGACTTCTACCCTTCACCTCTTTTAGGCTCTCCATAAACCCTACCAATCAGAAAGGGAGCTCTGCACATGTATTTATATCAGCAGATATGTGAATAAACAAATCCTTGAGAATTAAAAGTTTGTTTACAGTTTACATTGTAATCTGGAAGCAGAATTGGAACATACAAAAGACAATATATAGAGAATATATCAAAAAAGAGCTACTGAAACAAAGGGAATAAATGAATAATAAAGCTGTATACTATGCCTTTCCTGCAGCAAGAGTCAAAGAGTTTGGGTCATGTTTCTTAACCCCTGAAATAAATAAATTTTTTTTTCCAATTGGTTTAGCTGGATTTGGCAATGATCAAAAGCAGGAAGGTAGAAAGAAGATGCATGAACATAGTAGTTAGACTTTTTTAATCTTTAAAACAATACTGATAGTTTCTTAAAATGCTTATTGTTATTTGGCTCCTTTGAAATGAAAAGATAAATTCCTCGTGGAAAACTCTTCCATATTTTATTGATTGTTTGCAGAGCAAAACATAAATGCTATATACAAAAATAAACTATGAGAGCATATACATACATACTTGTTCTGAATTCTTTATGATATTTTCAACACTGAAAATTTTGATATTTGAATATTCATGTGACAACATAGAGGTTATTTATATGAACTGAAACAAGAAGAAACCAGATGAAAGCACTATAAATCCTGTGAATAAAAACAATATATTATAATTTTCATATTTCCTAGTGTTCTGAGTTTCAAGTAAATAAAAGTAGTTTGCAAAATTTCTGCTACTGGGGAGTATTATTCCATTTCTTAAATCAGATTGTAGGCACAATAAAATTTTTATAAACATGTTACAAATTGCCTCCATCTTTCCTGTATAAATACAATTCTGAGGGTTCCTAAATTACTTTAGAATTACAGAAAAGCTTTGAATTTAGTTGTAAATATTATAGCACTGTATCAATTTTAAAGTAATTACTTTGAAAATGCAAATTATTATTTAAAGTTGCCATCTTTTTTTTTTAATTTTTTATTTGATTTTAAATCCACATCCTTAATCACCCAACCTAATGGAACTGTTTAACTTGTGTTGTGCCATCTGATTGTACTGGTTCAGGAAATCTGCAGGCAGTAGAAGGAAGATGCTTGTAGCTTTCAGACCATACTGTCTTCCTTTTACTTGAGTACTAAAGGTAGAGGTATTGCGCCTACAACAAATAGTAATTAACTTACATGTGACTTGTCAATTCTTATATCTCTGCATGTAGTTTAATGTCTATATTGAGTTATTGTTTCTCTGGTTTATTACCAGTTTGTTTATATACAGAAAGAAAGCAGTAACCTGCTCCAAATGTGCTATTGGTAGGGCAGCACAGAGCTGAAGCTTTAAACCAATATTTTCATTATCTATACCATGCGTCCTTTATTAGTGGGTGGATTGAAGGGGTTTCATTCTGGTTTTGTGAGGTAATATCAATGACTGATAGTGAAATGTCAGCATTAATGCATACCATTTTGCTAGCATAATTAAATAATAATCTGTTGAAATATTTAAAACCATTAGATGAGTTAATCAAATAATTTGATAAATTTTACATTTGACTTCTCAGTTTTTTAATAAAACTGAAAAACACCAGTTTCCACATCTATTACCATATTGTTATGGGTGTATTTTTTATGTGGCTAAAGTTTAAGGAGCCAAGTCTTTTCTGCTCAGTCTGATCAGTTCATACATGTCTATATGTATGTCTATGTGCTAGAGACATGTAAAGTATTAATAGAAAGTCAGTGAGTGTTCACAGAGCTCTCTACCATATGGCCCCTGTGGAGGATAGAAGGCACTGGCTAGCTTAAGCCTGCCATATGGACCCGGTGGAAAAAGGTAGGTCTTGCACTCAGAGCAAACCTACCATATGGACTGGGTGGAACACTCAAAACTCTAAACATTTCTTGTACACCAGGGCCTTTTACACAGAAGAATGTAAAAACATACATAATACATTACACACAAAAGACATTAAAAAATGGATCAATTGTTTAGGTTTAATATACTGCTTTCAAGCCATGTCCAAAACTATGTAAATAATCAGGGCTTATTTTGGAATAGCAAGGAGGATCATCAATCATTTACAACTGACTTTTTTACTTTGCATTTAACATCTGTTGTATAATGGCAATGTACAATAGCACCCTTAATGCTGTACAAAGACAGAACACCCAAAAAGAGTGATAGGGTTAAAGCAAAGTTTTTCTGAATGTGGTCCCCTGGGCTTTTCCCTCCTGTTCTTAACCTGAAACATAAATCTACCACACTGTGTAAGAGTTGTGAGGCAAGTCATGGATTTGAAATGCCTTCTGTGCTCTTAATCTTTTGGGGAGTTGAGATTAAGCACAGGGTAAGATCACTGATTCAACTTTATTCCCTCTGAAGAGTGTGGTGTTACATAGTGGTGTCTTCCTTGGTAGACCAAAGATATAGTAAAGTAGTACAGTAAAATGCTCAGTTTCAAATCACTGGACCTAATGTTGAACCTGTTTACACATTCCCATGTAAGCATATCTGTATTGTCTTGAAAACAATAGAAAAAGAAGTCAAGATCTGTTTCATTTTGCAATTAGAAAGATTATTTGGGCTCATTTGCCCCTTCAGATTTCTGTCACACTCTTTTCTCAAACTGCATTTTCTTGTCTGGTCTTGAAATTTCAACAAGCAGACTAATTTTTTCATATCTTGGAAGGGGAAGAAACTATTGAAATAAAGATAATTTAGAAACAATATGTTATTGAGAAAAATATTTGAGATGTAAGGGAAAATTGTGGAAAGCAGTATAATAAGCTGACTTGTAGACCAGCTAGGACAAAGAGAAGACAAAGGAGAGTGGTTCTTAAAATAATAATTATTAAAGAAGGATTTTGATTTTACCTTTTGAACTCATTGCGCTAAAAGTTTTGTAATTGCACTAAAATTTGGTATACAAGCAGCATTCATCAGTAGCACTGACTTCCTATCAAAAACTGAACCAAAAAACTCACTGAAGTTGCTGTGACTTGCTTGTCTCAGTTTTCTGGGTGCAGCAGTTTACAAAACCATGCAGAGTGGTCATTTCTTGATGCAGCTCCTGTTTTTCTTTACTAGTTGGGCTAAAAGCCAACATGCTATGGGGATACTGAATATAAGTATTATCATTAAATATTTAATGAGATCATCAGACTGAGATAATAAAGCTTGTGCAATTTGTTTCAGTTTGTTTAGGCAGTAACTGTTTTCACAGTACCATAATGGTAAAGATCTCTTGATTCCAGTTTTGTTTATTTACAGTTATCACACACATCATAAAGTCTTAGAGAACCTTTGAAACACTCTAAGGATTTGTATTTTGCTTCTATTACATAATATCTATAATTGCTTAAGGATTGAAATAAATAATTTTTGTTGGCATAAACATTGAAACATCTGCAGAAATTTTGATGTGAAAGAGAATCACTAAGAAGATCTGTCCCTGTGGTGGAGTTGCAATGCATATTTCCTTGATATTATGATATGATACAGATAAAAGACTGAATGAAATATTTAATTTGCATGAATGTTTTAAACTGGATCCCATAAAAGATTTTAATTTGCCAGCATGTTTGCTGTGTAAAGTACCTTAATTTTCCTTATGTAATGTAAACCAAACTGATCCATGTTACATGATGACTCCGAACTATTTTTTATCTTCTTAAATCAGTGCTGAATGTAATTCATAATGCATAAATGCATAAAAGATATTTTTTTGTATTCTCTAATATAAATTCTGATATATTAGCATAAATTACATATTCCAAGACATGAAGACACATGCAGGCCAAATCTCACTTTAAAGTGGATGCCTCAAATGGAGCAGAAAAAATTAGAGGTAAAACTTCTATGTTATTCTATCAGAGAGCATCAAGCTCGTGAATGTCATAGAAATGTCACTGATGGACAGATTCTGGCAGCTTGTTGCAGATGTGTGATGAATGAATTGCAAGAGAAAACATGTAAGATGTAAAAATGCTTGCCTTTTCATTATGAATTTTGTTTCTGAGTACTCTGGGGTTTAGGGATGTTTGTTTGTTATTATGGATTTTTGTGAAAATCAAATATTGGGATATAATCTATAGACAGTGGTTTGAGAAATCTGACTATAATATTGTAAAGAACTCTTTCTGATGCTGTAAACTATGAAGCTGATATTGAATTCCTGTAGGCAGACAGCCAAATTTCTATTAGGATATCATAACTGTATAATCCAAACTGTGTACATCAATTGCTGTCTACAACATTTGCATGTGATTACCAGAATCATTCCATAGATTAACACATTAAGGATGTTTATTATATCTGTTAAAAAAATATTGTGGAATAATTCTAAAAAGTGAGTTGAATGCACTCTCTTATGCAAATGGGGAGGGGGGGGGTAGGGGGGGAGGTTCCCAGAAGTAAGGAAGTCTCTGTATTATAATGGTTCATTGCTTCATGATACTGAAACAGCTCACTTATTTTGTGCCCTTCCTGATGGGAATTTGTCAAAATGGGATGCTTCACATCCTTTTGTTTTCTGTAGCAATTGCTGTATTAGGGGTAAAAATTATGATCTTCGAGTTACTAGGTAATATATTTCTGCAAAAGTGTTTATTGTTGTTTGGTTACTTAAACAAAGACTAGATGCTAATGAACTACTGATGATCAAACACCTGTTCCCTTAACCTCTCAGAAGCTTGACAGGCCTGGACCAACACAGTCCCCCTTTGTTTTCAAAGTATAGCTTCTTACCCTACATTTCCAAAGCATTTGAAGCTTTTCCTTACATGTTCATTAATTCCTGAACTTATTGCCCAGTAGCCCCATACAGTTGTGTCAGTTGAGTCTACCTGTCTTAGTTCCTGATTATTTTACTTTTTTGGCATCTTTGACAGTAATACACCTGGAGTAGGAATTTTGGCAAGGCGTAAGCTCAGGAACAGCTTTTCTTAACATGTTCCCGTGTTGCTATGTATTTTCAGACTGGCTGTCTTATTCACTGGTCTAACTATGTATTGTAAATCTGAATGTTAGAGGTAATTGCTAGTTACTAGAATCATGGGCAATTGTTAGGGTCTTACAGGAAAGTGAAGAGAATATGAGCATAAATGTTTTTAAGTATTGAGTTTCTGCAAAAAGGACTGTCACTGATATTTTATATATTTATCTAAAATACAAATTTTTTTTTGTGTTATTATAATAAGAACCATGATGGAATTCTGTATAAATATTCAGTTAAACAAAGCACTTACATTAATAAATAGATCCAGTTTTACAAATTCTGACTAGATAAATATTTTTCTGCTGGGACAGATGACTAGTATAAGTTGCCATAAATTTGAAGTGTTTAAACCACTGTTGAACTTCTCTGACATATTTATTTGTACTGTTGACTTCTGTGCTGCCAGTCTACACCAGATGCCAAGCATGTCTGGTCAACCTCATCTGCTTGCCAGAACTCTGGGGATGAGGGTATGGGACAGGTTATGGGTTGCTAAATGAATGACAGCTGATGAGTGTTGCTCAGACACATTACCATATATTTATTTTCTGTATGGGCATCTGATTCATGCTGTCAGCAGATTACCAAGAACATGGGCAATGTGACAAGGTAGCAGGAGCATTAGTACTTAGTCCTCCATAATCACAATATGGCTAAATATGGCCTTCTTGAAAACTCTGACTTTTTTTTTTTCCTGAGGAGAATGAATACTAGAATTATTAACTGAATATAGACCAAGAAAAGTAGTATGAATACAATGCAGTTCCACGTATTAACACAAAACCTTCATCTTCAGAGAATTACAAGTTACCAGCTGTGCTCTTATCAAGAACTCCCTTCTTAGTGCTGTAATTTTAGATGACAGTGACAAAAGTGCTCATACTGTTGATATTCCTTATTTTTAAATCCTGAAATAATAGATGTTTTTCAGCTTTCATGACACATGTCCAGAGTATTATTAATCCAAATCATGTGGCCCTTGAAATGATCCAATAAAATCTAGAAAAATGCAATTTTGCATTGTGTAATATTTTTTCTCTGCATTTTTCTGTAGCCATACAAAGGCAGTTATCAGGATGAACAGGCAGCACAAAAATAAGTATGCATGCTGTGGATGTATTGCTTTGTGTATTGCTTTTATCAGTTTAGATGTGTATCGTTATGTCCATAATTTTGAAAATGTGAGGTTTAGTATACAATACATTCGTTATGCAGTCTTAAAGTCCATCCCTAATTTGAACTTTGATTTTAATCAGGAATCTATCTTAGGCTGAAAATACTTGACTTCATCATTTGATTCTGCATACATTTTTGAAAGCTAGATGTATGCTCAGGCTACCTACATGAGGGACCCAGATGCTGAGCCAATGCAGTAAAGGAGATTCAATAGCTAGTACCATGAAGGATGGACTTTGATTTCCTAACCAGATTTCCATTTGCTACGTGGATGACCATGAACAACCTTCAACATGACTTTACAAGGAGCTGAGAATAACTGTTGTGAACCTATAGGGAGACACATTTGGACAACCCTCCACGTACGCATATGCATATGAGCAGTTCTCACAGAATTGCTACAATGCCAAGAAACAGTATTTTTAGCACTCACTATTGCCTGGCTGGTGGAGTGGAGTTAGCAGAGTACTAATTGGGATGTTTGACATGAACCAGTAAAATACATTTATAATTTTTCCAAAGCATAGATTGCCTTACTCTCCATCTGATTCATGTCATTAACATATAAGGATCTTTAAAAAATAAATAATGGGCATACTTCTTATAATTAAGAACTGCAGGTTATACTATTTTAAAGTACCATGTTTTTATTCTAATATGTTGTTAAAAATAAAAAATATATAGCAAACATTTTTAACCATCGTTTCTAAGAGTTTAGAGTTCGTTTCTTAATTTCTTCAGAGTTCATGAGTGTAATTTTCTATCAGGTGTTCCAAGTTATATGTGTTTTATGATTATCATATAAATACAGAATCATTCTCTGACCATCCCATTTCTTCTTATCCTGGTGATTCTATGTACTTTAAAAAATTGTATGAAAGATTCTATGAGTAAGCAGGATACTTTTTATTACGGAGATAAACTGCATAATTTTGTCTTGCTCATTATGTGTTATGATGCCAAAGTACACAGAGTAGAAATACCACTGGCATTTTAACATTCCATTGTATGGTAAAATACCTTTGTTTAAAAATAGGAATGATAATTTATTCTGAAATATTGTGAAATCCTTAGAATAAATAAATCAGCCAATACTGCTTGACCCAGCCCTAATCAGTAATAGGCTGCAAAATAAGATAAAGGTTATTAAAATAATCCTTTTATTGAAAGAGAAAATTAGATAAGTTGTGCTGATTGACTCTGAGGCCCTCCTAGGGACATGTAAAATGAAGAATAAACTCAACTTGATCTAGTCCAAAAAGCCTGAAGAAATCCTCACAGCTGGAACATCACCACTAATTACATTTCTGCTTTTTTGGATATGTTATGCCAACTCTTTTCCATTCATTTATAGTGATGTTATACCAGTAATTTCTTAACAAAACTAAAATATGTGGTCTCTAAAGAACACATTTTTATATGTTTGCTTTGACAGCTGTAAATTTCACATATATTTAACTGAAGTTCTTGAAATACTGCAAGAATTACTTGAACAAAATATGTTGTCTTAAGAAATGACAGTTTGCCTGTTTTGTCTATATCTTGTTGAATCAGTGTAAATGCCTTGCTTCTGGGCACTCTTTCTTCCCCCCTTCTTCACCTCATAATCCCAATCCTATAATCCCTTTCCAAAGTGTTTGGCCACCTTGAGTGTCCTTCTTCCCTATTTTCTCAACTTTCCTATTTCCTCACGTCTTGATTACTCCCTGACTCCTTGTCAAGTCATCTCTCTTTCCAATCCTTCATGTCTTTTTTCCAGCCAGTGAGTGATAAGTTCCTTTTTTTCCCTCTGTGCTTGTAGATAAATTGGCTTACAAGGTATCATCATAGAAGGGATATCACTGAACCCTGGAGAAAGAGAGGTCCCAAATGTTGTGTTGAAGAGGTGATTCTCCATCTGGTTCTAATTTGCCATTATGAAGACAACTCCAACTGCAGTATAATCAGTGATCCTGTGCAGTAGTAAAGAATGATCTGTAGACTTGTCTTGTTCTTGAATGGGATTAAAGAATACTGGAAGTGTATTGTTTAAAACTCTTTTCCAAAAAGGCAAATCATCAAGTTAGAGTATTGTGTTTTCAGTTAAAATCTGATAGAATTGCCAGTAAGTACAAGTCTTACTGCTGGCAGGCAAGTCCTGCATCTAAACCTACCTCCAAAATTGACACATACAACTAAGTTCTCATGGTCTTTTATTCCTGTGTAGTCCTTTATATCGAGTGAGGATGTGCATATTTCAAAGCCATACCACTTATGAAAGTGGTCTGTAATGGTAGACTTGATATATAGGTGCATGAGTTCGGAAAGGCCTACTTGCACAAAGATATGCAACTGCATTGGGTACAAAGCCATTGTTCATAATGTACACATCCAAGAAACATATTCTCAGTAGCTGTGATCCTTTCTATGCAAGCTTTTAACCTTCTAGTCATATTTCATTATTGGTGAGGTACTCCTCCCAAAATCCTCAGGCAAACATACCAAGCCAAGAAACAGAACTCAGTGGACAGCATTTGCAATGGTACTATTAACTCTGAGAGCACCAGCCCCTTTGAAGTGTTACAGAAACAACAACCATGAGTCAGTCTATTTGAATATTTTATATTCCCCCTGGTTTCCAGCTGCCACTGTTGCAAATGTTTTGTGTAAAAAAGAAGGAAGTAAATAGTAGATTGGAAAAAGAAGTTTTTATAAGAGTTAGTTTCAGTACCTTCCTTTTACAGTTTGTAACACCCCTCACAATTATCTTGCAATGGCCTCAGTTATATGCAGGGTGAATATTGAATGAACAAACCTACAAAGCACTTGGGCAAGAGGACTGACTTTATTTTTAAAAATTAATTAATTAATCAATTAATTAATTATTTTTTTCATTCATTCATGTGTGTAAGTATGTATTTATAATCTGCCTGAAGTTAGGAATCATTTCAGTTCAGGACATGGGACTCCTTCTTTTTCTGTGTTGATATAAATCTGTAATTAAAGATTAATTAAAATAGAAGAGCTTCTCACACTTGAAGCTTCTAACTCTCAGGAAGGTGAAATATAAAGCTTTGTACTTAGGTGTGTTTCACAATGTAAGCCAAAATCATATTAAGCAAAATGGATTGCATTGTTTCTATAATGTAGAAAAAGTATGTGCACCAGATTTATGGTAGTAGAAAATGGAAACAGAATCCTCTTTCATCACTCAAATGGTAGGAGTGAGCCTGTGTTAGGAACAAATATATGTGAAATATTTTGCAGAGAACAGAAAAGCATCAAGATGCGTTACAAAAACCCCAAAACATTAAATGATTACTGAACGGCAGTAATCTGTATAGTTTGGGGGGGTGGAGGGGTGTTTGCCAGTTATTATGGCTTGCTTTCAAATCCTGGCAATATCAATATTCTCCCATTTGATTGTTGACTGCTCTGAACTTATCCTACTTGCTTTTAGGAACAGAGACAAGAGAATGGCTACCTCTATTCGTCTATTATTGTTTAAATAGCTGTCACAGCTTCCAGGATGTCTGTTTCCATTTTATCTGGTGAACGAATAAGATAGAATGGCAACAAACCAAACACAGTGAAATATGTTTGTTGCATTTGGCCCAAACCAGCTGCTATTTACAGATAAAATCTAATTTGAACAAAATAAGGTGAATTTTGGAAATTGAGGCAATGGATGGAGTGGTTGTGGTATTTACAAAGATTTTAAAGATACGTGGCAAATTCAGACTTGCCTATTATGGGGTTTTAGTTCGTATGTCAAGACACATATTCATCTCTGACCAGATACTGTAGAGGCTTGGGTAACAGCTTGTTTATTTGTTAATTTATAACTACTCTGTCCCCAGCACAAGCCAAGGCAGGCCAGAACACTTCTTTGTTCTGCCTTTTCTTTCTTTCCTTCCCCCCCCCCCCCCCCCCTCCGCCCCTTTCCATTTGTTCTCCCTGCTCTGACAATAGAGTTGTAGATTTACCCTATTTCCCCTTTTGCCCTGACTTGTCTTCCAACACTTCCTTTGATGTGTTTAGACTAAAATGCCAAATCTCTGTTTCCCAGCAAGGGCTCATCATTTTGCAGCATTGCTCTGCTAATAGGTTGAGAGGAACATTAGTAGTTCCTTTGCAGCAGTTTAAAAGATGTTAGGCTAATGATTATTTGGAAACAAAGATATCTCATTCTATTGAGAAAAGAGGACTTGTGCGGGATTGGAAGATTTTTAAATGTTAAAGGCAAGAGGTCATATTATTTTGCTACTCAGATATGTGCTTATGTTTTAATTGGCTGTGTTTACAATGTGGTTTTTCTTAAATATGCGTTTTTTCAAGATTCCCTCAATCATCCCTTATCTCACATCCACAAATATCCATGCTTCCTGTGTATAATATGTACATTTGCTCCGTTTGAAACATGCTCACACTCCAAGTTTATTTCACATGGTACATCAAGAAAACAGTCACATTAGTCTGACTTTTTTTTCTGAGTTGACATTTCATTAAAATAAGTTCACAGTAAGTTCATCTCTCTAGTCTTACTTTTCTGTGTAAATTTGTTTCTGTTATTAATTGTAACATAAGAGTTTGGATGTTATTTTGAATTCATATCATTCTAACCTTTTTTGAGTTACTTTGCCTATTGCAAATTGTTAAAAAAATCTTTGCAAACTTTGCGTATTTTTAGCATGCACAAAGTACAGCAAGCTTAAAATTAAATGAATTTTGCAGTAGTAATACAGTAAAAAAAGGGATTACTTGTTTGAATTCTATGGCAAAGCCTGTGTTAGGAGCTTTCTGTATCTCAGAAGTTACATGGAAGAGCAGTTTTTTAGTTAACTAAGACATGGAATTTTGAAGTGGGTCAGTTTTATCTAGTATATTTTAAAATATTTTGACAGTTTGACACCTAAAATATCACCAAGATTCCAAGTAGTCTTAGAAAGTATGAGACATTATTGGTCCAATTTTCTGAGAAACCTAGGGGAAAACAGCGTCTTTTCAGTTTCTCATTTATATGAATCAACTTCACCATGAATACTAGTGATTTGACTCTTTCTTGCTATACCATGCAAAAGCAATACCTTCACTGGAACCACTGATATAGACAAATCCTTAGTGAAAAAAACCTAAGTGATGTAACATATGAGAGGCTTTTTAATTTTTTGTCTGTGTGTTTTTGTTTGGTTGGGTTTGTTTCCCTTTTTCTGGTTTTTGGGTTTTTTTGTAATTTTGGGTGGAAATCATTTCAGAAATTGCAGCAGAGCACAAAAGTTTCCAGCTATGCAATAATATTGTGTAGTGTTTATCAATCTATTGTCTAACCTGTTTTGCTTAAGTTTTGCCTTGTTTCTTTTGGTTAATGAAAGCATAACAATTCTAACAGCAGTTTGGGAAAAAACATTTGGTAATGGTTTTTCACATTAGAATAGAATGCGAGAAGTGGAACTAAGCTAGTTTCCAATTCCCAGGAATACCTTATTTTTCCTAATAAATGGTGAATATTTCTGTAATATTTTGAAAGTTGGAAAGAAGTAACTGATATTTAGGGACAAATTTTAATATGTTACTACAAAATTACTACAAAGCTATCCATGCTGCTGTGGGGTAGCATGAGGACAGCAGATCCATCCACAGAGTACACTTTTAAGATCCTGCTTTGAATCTTAGTCAGGTAGATAGGAAATGGTTCAGTAATACAAAGCCAGGTTTTTTTCTTGGCACTATGTGTTATGACTGGGAAACTTAAATATAGCTGAAACAATCCTTGTGACTCTGAAAAGGTTAAAACTTTCCTTGGTAAACATCAACTTCTTTCAGTAAACTTACCTTGGAATGATGTCTTTATGAGAAAGTAGTAATTTGGCATGAATTGTGACAAATAGGTGATATGGAACAGGATCTTACTCCTTCTGGGGACTACTCTCAGCCTGAGCCACAGTGAAGGAGAAAGAACAGCATTCAATCAGTCATCTTTGGCTTCTCTTACAGTCACTTGTAAAGGAAGATTTGCCTCTTCCGGCAGCAGTTGCCTGTGAGAGTTCAGATGGATTAGTACCTTAAACTGATGGTGTCTACTGTTTTCCACTGGCTATAGAAATTGCTCAGTGAGACCAGTCCAGAAGCAGATACCCAAATTCCTGTTTTGGTATTTCTGTGGAAGGATAAAGTGGGCCAGTCTTTTACTTGAGCACTATAAATAGTGGCCAGCACTACAGATCTGGTGGGGAGATGGGGCAAGAAATGCAGGTAAACTACACCAAAATATATATAATTTGCAATGATCAAAGCCCAAATGGAAAAAAGCAAATCTGACAAACTCCTTTGTAGTCAAATAGCTGTGCAGAGATCTCCATAATACCTAGAGTACATTCTGATGTCCTTGTATTGTACTGATACATCAGTATGTGCCAGTTAGTGACTGAGCCCTTGGTAAGAAGAGTATGTATACATATATATGTACCTCTATATACATATGAGTAGTTGTCCTTTTGAAGAATTCACATTACCATGTGGTGCAAAGAAATTGACCTAAATTTCCATATCATATCAACAGTAGTATAAAATTATTTCAGAAAGATAAAAAAACCCCAAACCAAACAAAACCATAAAAAACACCCCCATAACCCCCCACAAGCAAGAGTATTGAAGTTTCTATTAATTTTGAGGTTTTTCTTTCCTTTTTTTTTTCCCCTCCACTTCTTAATCCATTCACAGATTATCTGTGAAACTTGAATCTTAGAAATCTTCAAGCTGTGGGAGTTTTTCCGCATTCTGATGTCAGAACTGATCAGATCTGATTGTGACAAAGATCCCACTAAGGATTTTAGCACTAATTGTTAGAAGATGTCTGTGCTTAAAAAAATTAGGCCAGTGATTGTTACCATGCTGTTAATTTCATGTATTGTTCAGAGCATGTTTTAATTGGGGGAATCAGGTGTACTTTCTTGATGAAAAATGTATTGAGGTGCTGTAATTTTTCTTGGTGTTGCAAAATCTTCTGAGCTGTAAGTGAAACCATTAAGAGCAGGAAGGGTTAATTGTATGGGAAGCCTCGTATTCAAAGACTTCTCATATACAAAATATATGTCATGCTAGAAAATCTTCTATTGTCAATCCAAATAGAACACAAACTAAAATGAGATAATTGGGAAGGTGCCCATAAAGTCAGCCTGAATATATTATCACAAGTATATGTGAGATAATATTTGTTTTAAAAAGATTCTATGGCACTGTAAACTCAGTCTCATTAGAGACTGCATTTAAAAGGCTTATAAAGTTACTCATTAATGTTATCTTGTTGTATCTCCACAGCTTTTTCATTAAAGAAAATTCAGCAGAAAGCATTTTCTCCTGATAGCAGGAACCAATTTGCAATAAATGTTCTGGAAACCACTAGGGAAGCCATTACTGAGGTCTAATAAAAACAGACAAGCGTAACTTGTTCTATATTTTTGTTTCAATCACATACAGATGAGACCCCGCTCTCCACACCAACCGCAAGAGACAGCCTTGACAAACTTTCTCTAACTGGGCATGGGCAACCACTACCTCCGGGTTTTCCATCTCCTTTTCTATTCCCTGATGGATTGTCCTCCATAGAGACCCTTCTGACTAACATCCAGGTAGGCCTTTTTGTAGATCAGCTTAAAGGGATGAAGAGGAGCCAGTTGCAGATTTGTCTAAATTAATAAAACCATTCTAGCTTAATCAGTTCATAAGATTATTTGGATCAACTCATTTACTGAAACTTTCTAGTAATTTAGGTTTTAAAGGAATCACGGCAAACAAATGGATTTAGAAGCTGACAGACACAGTACATAAAAATACAGATTGTATATTAAACCACAGCAGAAAATTCAATGTAAATTACATTGGTGTGTTTAACAACATTTGTCTTCAATGCTCTTTTTATTACAGGCTAATGAAATGTATCTCACTGTTTAACTTTATCTCATTTACTAAACAGAGAAACAGTTCTTTAATAAATAGTTATTTTAAATTGCTGGAGTGCCAAGGTGGAAATTATATATAAAGCTATTTGAAATGTGTCTCCCATAAAAGCATTTATAAAAAGCACTTCTTTTATAAATAAACTCATTTTGCTTAAGTACTGTCTTCAAAGAATAGACTTCAAAGGGTATTACCAAATTTTTTACAGATTTCCTCTTCAATACTCACAATGTCTGTTGTATGTACAGTAGAGCTGGTTTCAAATATTATTTAAAGTATACACCAGTATGTAGCTTAAAGGCAAGTTGTTGGTGTTTCATATTAGAATGAAGAATTTCTTTTTCGTCTACAAATTGAGTGATCTTGTGTTACCTGATGCAAATTTTACAACAATGTGGTTTTATGTTGCATGCAGAAGCAAAATGATAGTGCCAGAAGTAATGCAGCCATATTATACTCATTCCACCTAAGTCTCATCCGGGTGGCTACTAACTTCTAATTTATTTGTCACCATATTATTTCCTGCCTGTTCCTGCAACTACATGAAATCAATTGTATTGTATTCATCATGGGATATAACCAGAGTAGGGCCAAGTCCTGCTCACTTTGCTTTCTTAAGCAATCTTGTTAAAGCTTATGGCACTTCAAAATTGTTTTGTGAAAGGTGTATGCTTCATTCATTCATTGTGTTTTGAGGTCCAATAAAGGTAAAAAGTACTGCTATTTAAGAATTAAGTATTCCTGTATCTGACTGGTCAGAAAGATCATATTTATGATTGCTTTTTGCTATTCTGAGACTTAACATGTTAAATATGTAAATCATGAACCAAAGTAATTTGATAATAGTTAACCATCTTATAACATATCTGCTGCAATATGGAAAAAATGTATTTTTTTCTTAAGGCAGAAATACAGTTAGTAATGTTTTAGCTGTGCATACATGTACAGAAAAGTTTTTAGTAATTTTTTGACAAATGTGTGCACTCAATGTTTTTAGACAGCAACCTAATGAGCAAAGCATTCAGCATCTATAGGTTAGCTAATCTCAAGATTGAATATGAGAGTGCTGCGCTACTTCAGGATAAATGATCAGGATTAATTTGCCAAGAATACACTCAGTTTTGTTTTATAGAAAATGTGAATGTGAAATTCAGTCATTACTTTTTTTTTTTTTTAAACCCTAATCTTGTCTAGAGTGAAAAGATAAAATAAAAGGCAATGATGTAAAGAAAGCAGAGACTTCTTTATGCCTTCTCTCATTGTGCTTTGGTACATCCTACTCCTTACCTTGAGGTTCCATGTCATTGACAAATCATCCATCTGGGAAAGCTGGTGGGACATAAGTCCTTTTGGATTTTTTCAGTTTGTCCCCACATCATATTACATGGTTTCCACAGATGTTTAGGATACCTTTAGTATACCGTCAAGGTATTTCTATTCCCCACCCCTCCCCTGCCCCAGATTTAATCTTTATCAGGACAAAATTAGAAAACTACTTCATAAAGTAAAAATTGAATAAAATTAGTTTGATTTTTTCCCATCTGTGTAGGAAAAGTTAACTTTAAAAGCAGTAAAGTACATTACAATAAGATACAGACAATGGTGGCAATTTCTTTAATCAATGCCATCTAAAATAGTTTCCAGTTTTAGCCACTATTACAATGACAAGGGGCTACCCCATGCCTACAAATGAGTTAGATACTGTAATACTGACACTTTCAGAACTGAGTTTCAGGTATTTGACTACAAGTTCAAATTTATTAATGGCATCTGTGGAAAGAGAAAATTTTGGGCCATGGTCCCTGCCTGCAGTGTCATTTCTAACTTTGCTAGGAAATGCATAAACCCAGGATGCATTTAGTACATGAGTTAGAAGGACTCATGTCACTGAGTAAATTCCTCCTTCCTGTCCTTGGGATCCGATGAATGTTGCATCCCTTTCAGTAGAGGTCTGGTTTCAAAGGGGAGATGGAGCATTATGATCCCTCACTGTTCATTTGTTGTAGCTATGCTACCAGTGAAGCAGGTCTAACTTTCTCCAAAAGATCATCTGGCCTACAGTCTGCTCTGTGCCTTCAGCACTAAGGTGCTTTTGAAACAGAAAATAGCAGAAATCTAGGCAAAGTCTGGAAGCGGATTTTGTCAACCCTTCTTTTTTTCCCCCTGGTCATGTATGCTGAAAGTGAAGATTTGTCTTTTCACAGAAAGGGTTTATGTCTGCTTGTGAAATGCAAGTGTGCATTTTTGTTAGGTCATGGGTCTGGGGAGCATGCATGACATGCCACACATTGTGCCAGAGATTACCTGCATTTTAGGGATATGATGGTCACAGGAATACTTAAACAAGCAGCCTCTGGATACACCAATGTGCATGGACTTGATGGTGGATATCTCCATGATCCTCTTCTATGTATTCAGTTGTGTGAGTTGCAGCATCTGAAGTATCTGATTAATATAGACCTTTTGGGTATCCAGAAGAGGTTGTAGAGCCTGTCCTGGCTTAAAATAGAACAGGATTAGCGTACTGTGTGGAGCTCTAATTTTTGACCTTTCCAAGGATCCTGAACTTCTTCATCATGACAGTACTTTGGGGTATGTGAGCGAAAATTTCTAAATACTTTGTTATCTGAAAACAAATTGCTCTAATTCCTGCAGGTGCTGAAGAGCTCAGATGAACTTGTTGCCTGTGTTTCCATGGTAGAAGTCAGTAACCCTTTAAAATTTACAGCTGAACACAAGCGAGTCTGTTTTTCCATCTATGCTAAAGTTAAATGGATAGACCCTAATAACTAATTCCTAATTTTTGGCCAATCTTAGACAAGCCCATTTGCCATTGCTGTCATCAGGTGTTGCTAGTTAGGTTTATTTCCTTCTGTATGTCCTATATATGTTTTCCTTACTTTTCAATAAATATTTATTTAAATAAAAACAATGTTTAGTTATTTCTACATTTAAAGAGGAGATAATAAAAACATACAGTATCCAGAACAGCCAATGTTCTTGCTGGGGACTGCTGAAATGCAAGTCGTAAACAGTAGCAAAATAGAGTTAAACAAACACACACATAAAATAAAGGAATAAAACTGGGGACATACCTTCTTATATGGAGTTATATCTGCACATCTAAAAGGAAGAAAAAATAAAATTCCCCAGAGAACTTACATTAAGTGATATGTCTGTTTCTTCCCAATGTGTATTTGTTGATTTCTTCCAGATTAAATGCTGGAAGTCTATGTGCAGCTGCAGGGAGGATGAAGGGTGAGGGAAGGTGAGTCACAGCAAAATGCTGTGTGTGTGCTAGGGAGAAGGATAAAGATGTGTTAATGTAAGCTCACCTTTTTGAGTCATGGCCCAATTATGCCAAGTTATGTTAGAGCCATGGTCTTTCATGATACTGAGAAATTCTTGTGTGATAGTGGTGTTCTTTTAAACTTTTAGAGTTGGAATCTTTACTGTCCCTGAGAAATTTCCATAAATATCTAAGAGATGATACAGTTGCACCCTGATAGCTGTGTTGTATTGACACAGTTTTGTTGATAAATGTTTTAAAGAGATATCTGAAATAAATAGCAAGTATCTCATAGATATTAATGAAAGAAATGCATGAATGGTAAGTAAATTCTCCTATGAAAACAAAGACAGCTACTGGCTTTATTGCTCTGAGTCTTCTGCACTGTTACCATCTATAAGTAAATACTGAGAGAAATAGTGCAAACAGTGGATAAAGTAAAAAATCACTGCTTTACTTCGTGTTATATTGTCTTCTGTTCAAATTCAAAAGAATTATTTTGTTTTTCACTGTATTAATAGAAAAATGTCATTTATACTTCTGCCTTTACCTCTGATGAAGATATTCAATCTGAGATTCTACAAAATTGTCTTTCAGGAGTCCTCTATAGGGATATTCAAGCTATGTTGTCTTACTTAGCTTATGGTACTTTGTCACTAGTTGTTACAATCCACCCTAGAAGGAGAAGGTAACCCAGGTTCTTGTAAATAGATCATTTGGAGTGGATAAGAGTGAAATGACACTGAATAATCAGTGTTTCTACATATATGCATGTAGGGTTTATTTTAGAACAATTTTGTTGCAAAGAAAAACAGGTATGTAGCTGTTTTGGTTGATATTATCTATAGTAATATAGCAATATAAACGCATAAAAATAATACTTAAGAAAAAGTGTAAGAAAAAGAAAGAGAAAGGAGGGATAAAGAAAGATACATAGTCACTACCCGTTGGATCCAGTGATGAGACTTGGTAGTTGCAATTTTGATCTCTGTTGGTTGAAGTGATGATCGCAACCCTGTGGAAGGGACAGTCTTGATCTCTCGGCAGTGGGAGAATTCTACAAAACTCAAAGATTTGGGGAGTTACGTATGTTCTGATTTAGGTAGGAGCCTCCGTTTGGGCAGGGAGTTTTATAGTGGATGATGTAATACTGGGAGTCACAGGATACTTGTATTTGATAGTCTAAATCTTTACAGCTGCCTGTTCCATCAGTGCAGTTGGGTCTGTTGTGGTCCATTACGGCCCATCAACAGAGATGAATACTTTCAGCCTTCAGGCTACACAAGAACTGTGTCGGTGCTTCCCCAGAGGGGAGTTATCACAGATGAGTCATTTGTGTAAGGGCAAAGAAGCACTACCCTGCCTCAGAGGATTTGCCTGTGCTTAGTGCCCAACTTGTGGTCTGAGCTGTCAGGTGTGCACATCCTCAACACTTGGGTGGCCACTCTGCACACTGTTAGCAAAGTACCCTCCTGATTGTTTAAGCCATGGAGTTAACTAAAAAAGTTTATATTTTTTGCAAAGGCTTTCTCTAGTTAGTTTTAATGACGAGAGCATATAAATGCTATATATTTTCCTGACTCAAAGAGAAGCAATGTTATTTGAAAGTGTTTTCACTGTGAATAGTTAATATTGGAAAAAGAAGCCCTTGACCTACAACCCTCTGGAAGCTAGGAGGTTTGACTAGGAAAGTTTCACTGTGTGCATGTCATGTTCTTCTAGTTTTCCTTTTTCACTCTGTGTGGGCACTTGTTGGAAACAGGATGTGATCTTCTAGATAGACTGTCAGACTAATAGGTAAGGTCATTTTGATGTCACATATAAATCTGTAGCTAACATCATTTAATTAGATGCAACACACACCTAGATGCAGCTAGAAAGAGAAGGAGTTTCTAATACCTTCTCTTCCACCTCTCTCAAAATAGGCAACACATTATTTGCATAATTTAAAAATGTTGATGGGTAATACTGATGTTAAGACTGAGTTGAGGTTTGATATATGTTTAATTTCTATAGGATCATTAAAATGCCTTAACATGATGATGTTTTTGGATACATCAAAGAATGGATAGAAAGTCATATATCAACTTAACTTCATATTTGGGACATTTCTAAAACAAAATTGTGTAAAACCAAGTACAGTAAAGTAAACAAACCAAATCAGAATTATTTATAAATCTCCAGGGGAAAAAAAAAGTCTATTTTTGACATTACATTGAAAGAAAAATTATCAAGAGTGACACCAAGGAGAATGGCATGGCGTGCTTAAAGGACAGCTCCAGATAGAGTCATACTGTATTAAAGCCAAATCTGGAACCTGAGCGTGTTTGCTACAATTATCATTATCCAGCCTCCATAACATCTGACCTTCCCTAAAGGGAAATATTTTGGTTTTGTTAATGTCCTGTGTTGCACTGCATTTCCAATTGTCATTGGCAGCATATTGATTTAATATCAGGTTAGAGGATTAGCCATAACACATACAAGTTGGACATACTGTATTTTGTATAATCTTTTCCATCTGATCCACTGGGATAATTAATACAGTTTCATGCACCTCTGAAATTGCTATTTCAGTTTCAGAGGGCACTGATGATTTTTTAGATGCTCTGCTTTTTAGTTTTTCTCAGCCCCTTCTGCCTTGAATAAAGGGAGATATTGAATGTTTCCAGTATTTTTGCATTAGAGCTGTCATTGGCAGCAACAGCACTTTTGATATGCATCAGTTTGGCTCTAGCGCAGATTTTTTTTCACATTGGATGCCTACTGATGTATACTGATTTAACTTTTAAAAATGAAACTTAATTTTGTGTAGCTTATAAGTAGTCCCTAGAGGATCTTGGCTCCAAAAAGCTAATATTTTTCAGACATAATCAGCAGCAATAGGTAATGTGTTACCATTAGCTATGTTAGCAAGTATATAAAAAGGAAGGGCTGGGGGAGGAAGTGTGGTGCAGAAATTCAATAGAAAATGTAATATGCTTTTAGCAGCTTTGTGCTTTGCAGCAGTTCTTAATATAAAATTACACACATCAGTGTTACACTCTAGCGTTATTCTTCATGTTTATTCATAATGATTGTTTCATATTTAAAGAACACCAAAATATTGTGTTTTGTCAGCCAAGGACAATAATAGTTTAATAGTAATTTATTTTAAACTGCTACTGATAATACAACCAATCAACACATTAAGTGATGCCAACATTGGCATCTTGCTAAATAATCTCTAAGCTTTGCACTGAGAGTACATCTTTCAAAGATAAGTCAACAAGAGCAATCAGAGCAGAAAATTAGAATTTGGTATCTTAGAATTAAAATACAGCTAAACTAAAGTTTTAATTGGGGTGATCTAAAAGGGCACTTGATGTAATGATCTCTTTCATTTGTTACTAATTGTTTGTTCCTGATGAAGAAGAAACATATACATGAATGCAGTTGTATTGAGTAAAGATGGCAGTTGCTTTAGCAGTTTGATTTTATTGTTAAACACTATGGATTGTAAGAATTTGGGAGTAGGGTGTTTGCAGCTTTAAACTTACTAGACAATACAGTTTTCATCAATAAATATTTTTCATGTAATTCCACTTGGTCTGGTTTATTAATGATTTGGATGAATCACATGTTTCTGTAAGTGATGAATAGGAGGAGATTAAATCATTCTAGGGCATAAGCCAGAAGCAGGTATTGATAAACAACTTCAATTTCTTACTGTTTCAAATGTAGGAGAATATGATGGAGGAAAGGAACAAAATTCAAATGAAAATTAACTTCTACAAAATAGGTTGTAAAGGCTTTCCAAATATTTCAAATTGTATTTTGCTTAGCATATGTATGTGATCTTTATGTTTAGCTTTCTCTCTTTTTCTCTAGTAGTCATTCAGGTTTAACATTCAACACAAAATACCTTAGTGATTTATCTATTTTACAATAGCATTTGGCTCTTTGAAAGAAAACTGCTAAAAATTTAAACATATCTGGAAGGACATTTGTTGTGTTACCATTGTTACCGTATTTCCAAATGTGGTTCTTTACTTATGTAGCATATATCATTTTGGTGACCATCTGGATCTCGTAGTCAGAAGGTGTTGAGTTCTCTTAGCTTCTGTGAGCATTATTAGATTGAAGTGTAATAGAGCTGCAAAGCATTAAACTCTGTAAGACAACACTTGAGGCAACAATTTTGTTAAGGAGGAGGATGAGAAGTACTGAAAATAACAGGCTCTGAAAACAGAACTAAATGAGGAATTTGAAGGATACAAATTTTAAAGCAGTCACTGACACTGGGAAGACTAGTGTGATAGGTGTGCAGACTGAATCTCATGAAAAATACTTTTTCTGTTTCTCATCATGCTGGCTTTTTTTCCATTCTTTTTTTGTAGATACTAAAAAAAAAAGGTAGTGAAAAAACATGCAGCCCAGAATCCAGTTTAGGAAGTGTACCTGCGGGACGAGGAAGCTTATTTTTGAGTGGGGCGGGGCGGGGGGGGGAAGGAGTGTCGTGCTTTCTTGTCTGTAACACCCCAAGTCTTGAGTGTGAACCTTGTATTTGTTAGCTGAATGCTTCCCTAGCAGAGCCTTAGGGGAGTACTCTTCAGTCTCTCTTGTTGGCATTGTTTTGCTTTATATCAGTAATTAAATCTCTGTTGGGTCAAATTATCTCTATGGTTAAGTTATCAGGAGTTTTGCCTAGGATATAGGAGAGTTAGTTTCATATCCATGGAGGTTCATATATGCATATACATGCTTAATTATCTGCTCTATTATGGTAGCTTCAATAGGAGAGATGCAGGTGCAGGTCTAAAAGCTTGATGGCCAGGCTTCTGGAAAATCTGAAAGGATGTTTCCATGTTCATTTATTTCAATTCCATTTCTCCTTCTATTTCTATGCCCTGTCTCAGTGTCCTAACGGTCTGGGTGTTGTTATTATTGTTGTTGTTTTTATTATTAGTAGTAATAGTAGTAGTAGTATTACTGCTACTACTACTACTACACTGTTATCTCTGTCAGGATCATCCTATTTCTTTGCAAAAAGAGAAGTAACTGTGAAGTTGAAATTCTCAAGAGAACTTTAAAATAGCCTGAATTTATTATTTACTGGTATGGTAACAACAGAAAAAAAGGTAGAATTTATTTCAACCACATCTTGGGTCAAGAAATCGAAAGATGATTGTGCCTTGTTCTCTACTGTGAAATAATAATTACACAAGATCAGGGAATGGAATTTGAAACAGATATTTTCCTGCTCTGTGACTTTCCTTTGCTTAGCATCCCAATATACCTATCATCCTCGGAAACTATGAAATATAAAGATATTTGAAATTAATAATAATGAGCAGTGCTGAGGAGTAAAATCCCAAGACTTTAAAAGAGCTTTTCTTCCTTTGCTAATTTCCATTGGTTTCAGTTGGACTAGAGATTAAATTCTGTGTATGATGTGATTGTGGGACTGCCAAATCTTTTTCAATTTTCTTAAAAGGAATAGACTTAGCCCTGTGTGTTTTTCACATTAGTTATATGCACAGTCAAACATGAGTCTGCATTTTCTGGGAAAACTTGACTCATGGCTTTTTACAGATTTTTGTCCATCTGTTGAAATAATTTCACTTACAAATTGTTGTTGATTATTGAGAGTCTTTGATTCTGTGGCATAATTATTTTACTTCTAAAATCTCATATGACTATCAAGGAAAAAACCCTAGTAGTTAGCTATTATGTCAACTGTTTTAACATTGTTCAAATATCCAACTTTGTCTTTGAACAGGGTCTACTAAAGGTTGCTATAGACAATGCCAGAGCTCAAGAGAAACAAGTCCAACTGGAAAAGACAGAGCTGAAGATGGAGCTCTTCAGGGAACGAGAACTGAGGGAAACACTTGAAAAACAGTTGGCTGTGGAGCAGAAGAACAGAGGTATTTTAATTAAACAGACATAAACAATTAGTTACTTATTTTGGAAGGAATTTTTTTATCAAACACCTGTGTTTGATCAAAACTTTACCCCCCTTACATCATGGTCTATCTCAGCTGACTGCAGTGCAAGAAGTTTTATAACCTGCCTGATTTTATGTAGGATCTTCATGAGGCTTAGAGCAAGGACCTTCTTTTCCTCAGCATTTTTCTTGATTATTGCTTTTTAGACCAGTAATACAAAGGCAATTATAAATACCATAGGTGTTGTTACAGACTTTTACAGGTTGTGATCATTATGAAAAGGGATAGCTACTTAATACAAAGAAAATTTGTATCAAATTTAAGAAGCTACAAGTTTTTAGGAACTCTTATCTGTGTTCATATGTTGCATAATTAGGGAAACGGTATGTACTAAATATAAAGATAATAGTAATATATGAGCCCTTTGTATTGCATGGTAGATAAAATACATGTTTACTGTTTCTTGATAAAGCAGGAGCATTAGTGGGATTTCTAATGTTAACAACAGCCTACTTTACAGTGTATACATGTTAAAGATTTTTAAATAATTCCATTGATAGTAAATGTGAGACTGTTTACAGTAAGTTGCATTAACTTCTTGCATTCCAAGCATGTTCCCCTCTTTCTTCATGTGTTCATTTTTCTGTCTATGTCGTGTCTTACCCTGTAATAGTGTCTAATTACTTTGCAAGGGACAGGTAACCTCTGGGACTCACTTGCTGTTTAACTCAGGCCATAAGTCAGATGTGTATTTCTGCAGGGCTAGAATTCCAGCTGTCTTCTTGTCCAGTTTAGTTTACTGGGAACCACCTAAACAGAGAACTCCAAGAACAGCTGGATTCACAACCAATGTCATTATACCTTTAGCTAACATACTAGCAATAAGTATACAGTATAATCCTGTATAATGCCTAGACCCATTCAAGGGTAGGAGTATCACATTAATAATTACCCTTTTTAAACTTTGCTCAGCACAATTGTACTACTTACTTATACTTTCAAAGTAATTTGGTAAAAGAGCTTGTTTATTCATTGTATCCTTCTCACAACATCTCAGGTAGGTATTCTATTTCAGAGTTATGTAGTCACATGTACAATAGAAAAGGTTGTGCAGGAACCATCTGACCTTACTTGATTTTTGACATCCAAAAATCAAGCACCTCATTTACATTAATAAAAGTTCCCATTCTGGTCAATAAAGAAAGAGGTTGGTATATCCTATTCCCAGATAGGTAGGTGGGCTCAATTGCACTGTGAAAATTTGTTTCTCTTTATCTCCAGAGGGAATACAGTTGACTAGGCTATACTGGACACATGTTTTGAGCATCTAAAATTAAGCAAAGTGAATTTCACTCAAAGTTGTTTTTTCAGAAAAGAGCATAAGATAGTCCCTTGTTTTGTTCAGGGTACTGAAATAGTCAACAATATTATTTTCAGCATGCTGCATTACTTGCTTTTGTGTATGTATCCCTCTCATGATGATATTGCACTGGGAAAGGAGTCAGACCAAAGAGGAATTGATTTGAACAGTTATTGGTGGTATACAGCAAAGCAAAAATAATGAGGATGACTCTCTCTGCTAGTGGATAGTTGTAGAAAAGAAAGGTGGTAGATTATTCTTTAAAATGAACAGATCCAAGTAAGAGACAAAAAGTAAGCCCAGATTGTAATTATTGTGAGAATTTATTCTTCAACTGAAGGTAGAAAAATGCATGGGAGTCTTTACCTATTATTAGCTTTCCAGATAGCAAGTGTCATGTCTTAAAGCAAGTTTCATGTGTCTTAATGGAAGCATGAGCAAGATGGGAGAAGTGTACCATATCCCTAAAGTGAAGAGATACCACACGGAAATACTGAAATACACTTAAAAGCTACGGCATAGAAACACGAGCCACTCTTTCACATACAGGTCAAAACCCTTTACATTAATGGGATCTTCAGCATTAGGCAACCTCTCTATCTTTTGCTCATCGTGTTAACACAAGTCAAATATCATTTCCTTTAGTGACTACATCTGAATATTTTTGCCTTTTTTTGGAACATTAGATTCTCTACTGGCACCGTATGTTCTATAGAGCTGCTTTTTTACTGTACAATTTCTTTCCTTCTTTGTAAATATTCCAATTAGTGATTCCTAAGGCTGTAGGATGTGTCTCATCAAATGGTGAAAGTATAATAATAGGATAATATCTCTTCTGTGTGCAGCTACACAGTAAGAGCTTGCTAATTCTGGCTCTGACTGCTGTAGTCACATCTACAATGTGTCAGCCATGATGACATTTTAATTCAGAAAGCAACATATGTTTCCTTCTCATTTATTGCAATCACTTTCAAAGTACTTATAATGAAAACATTAAAACCACACAATGATTCAAAATGTATTTAGTTTAGCCTTTGTATAGATGCTAGATGTTCTTTGATGGTATAAGGTAATTAGTCTGTGAAGTAGTTGCTGTAGCACAAAATGAGAAAGAACCAAAATTCCAAAGTCTTGTATGTAAATTATGTAGTTATTCTGACTACAGGATGTGTGCTTATGTTAATTTTGTGCCTGAACAGTTCTGTATAGCAACACAAAATATCCAAGATGAACCAAAAGGTGGTTCTTAGCATATGAATTAAGGAGTAATAACAATGACAGTTCCCTTTAAAAGTTTCATTATTTGTATTTTATGAAATATAGTCACAGTCTAGTGTACATTGGGACTATGAACTGGTGGAAGTATATTTTTTTCAGTATTCATCCCTATACATGTACCAGAGGTTTCTCTGGAATGAGATAGAGGGCTAGATAGGTCTTGGCATGCAAACCTTGCATCACCTAGTGCCTGGGTTTGGCAGGGGTAATTCTTCTGTTGTGTATAAAGAATTCTTTAGTAAGTTGTTTTGTAGCTTATATTTTAGTTAGTGTCAAAATAACAGACTCTACAGAAAAGGAATATCAAGGAAGATCTTAGGGCAAATCAGCTTTTTACATGTGCATTCATGAAAACCCTAAATGTACTATGTAAGAAGGATTGGGGTGTGGTGGGAGATAATGATTCCCTCATAGGCTAACTGTTTTTTACAGAGTAGAAAAATTTATTCACATTGTCCTTTTTAGTCAGGAACGTAACCTGTGATACCTTCTTTTAATCAGGGGTCCTGCAAGTCTTGCTTTTTTGGTTGTAAGTCACTGGTAACATAGAAAAGAAAGTTGTGATGAAGTTCCATCTTGAATTTGCAATGCTGTTCCTTACAAAGTTTGAACTGAAGAAATATAAGGAGAATGTTTTTCCTAAATTAGAGCTTTCTATGCTTAATTTTAAAATACTACTTCCTTTGCTAATATTTTTTCCTCACATTTGACAAAGTACAGTAATATTTACTTGACTGGGGGATCTGGCACCACAAAGGATTTGACATGAGTTCTTCAGGGTTAGTTGGCTGATGGGAGAGGAGCCAACAGAAGGCAAGAAAAAATGAAAAGGAAAAAGGGAAATATGGAAAAAAAATAAATACAGGGAAGAAGCTTGGCACTGAAAGTCAGATGGCTTGCAGGAAGAAAAGCTTGGATGGGAATTAGATGTCTTGGGGCTTTCCCCAAGAAACAAGGACCTCAGCTGCCCAGGCACCCAAGCAATTGGATCCCCCTCTTATATGAAAGAAACTGCACATAGGCAAGAACTCCATTGTTGTGTCTATATTAACTGTGTTCTATGAGAGATAGAAATGAACTCAATTCCACTCAAAACCACCTCACCTCCAGAGACATAGGCTTATCTATGCCAGATTATTCAGAAAGAACATTTCATTGCTGGTACCAAGGTTTTCTGACTTGAACATTCACAGATTCTCTGCTGTTTATAAAAAAAAAAAAGGGCTACTGCTCAGCGTCACCTACATTTTTCAATGCTGTTGTGTAGAACAGTAACTCTTAGAATATCCCAGGGTGATTCCAGCAAATTACAAGTAATTTAAATTGGTATTCTGTAATTTATCAGTTTATATGAACTATCGCAGTTGTAGCATTTCTTGACACTCTTAGTAGATAATCATGCAGCCAAGTTTCAGATCCAAATCTGAGTACACTGATTTTATTTTCTTTTCCAGCAATAATTCAGAAAAGACTAAAGAAGGAAAAGAAGGCAAAGAGGAAATTGCAGGAAGCACTTGAATTTGAGACTAAACGACGAGAGCAAGCAGAACAAACACTGAAACAGGCAGCTTCAACAGATAGTCTCAGGGTCCTAAATGGTAAGAAGCTAGGTTTTGCCTCTGTGTCATTAACTTTCAATTTAAATGCTGAAAGAATCTTGTTATATTGAAATTTATAACATGATGGGAGGGTGAGAAAAAGGAAAATCTCTTTCCTTCCTAAAAATGTTGCCTCTCTGTTTATTCCTTTGTTGCTTTATATAGCATGTGCAAATAAATTCACTGGAAAGAGTGTTCAAACTAGGACAATTTAATATTATTAGCTTGAGAAGTCAATTTTATTTTTCTTCCTCTTTTTCTCCCCTCCCCTCAACCCCCCACTTGAAAAATCTATTGCTCATTAATCTTCCTAGTCTAACAAAAAATTGTCCTGGCCACCAGTCATTGTTCAACATTAAAAAAAGTGACAAAGGTTGATTGTATTGTAATTCAGTATTGGAGTAACAGGTTGTAAAAAGGGCTATAAGGATCAAATGAAATATGTGTCAGTCTTACCTTTCTATGTTTCTAGACTCTCTGACCCCAGAGATAGAAGCTGACCGCAGCGGGGGCAGAACAGATGCTGAAAGGACAATACAAGGTACGAATTTGCAAAAGGCTATAAATCTAGATCTTGCTATATGAGTTTTTCCTCAGCTTTAGACTGCTATTCAAGCATGTAGCCTACCATCTGGGCCACATCAAAACAAGTTCAAGCAAGGTCAAGTTCATCTTGCTTGTTTATAAGAGAGAATACATTCTGTGCTGATAGATTTTCTTTAAATTAATAGGTCATTTCTGTTTATACAGAGCAATTAAAGAAGAATAATTAATTTGAAGCAGTATTGGGGCTGAATCTCAGACGTACTGAATGCAGTTTTTGTGAATATGCATAGTTTGATTTGAGTTAACAATGTTTTTAAAGGTATAGTTGAAATATCTTGATCCTTTTAACTGTACAAATGGCTAAACCTAATGGGTACCATTCAATGCATGATGAGAATTTAATAGCTAATAGTCAGTGGCAGTTGCTGAAAGGTGTGTTTCCATAAGCTACTCTGAGCATTAACAATAAATAAGATGTTTATTCCCATCTTAGATTTTTCACTTACCACATCCCATTATTTACGTTTTATTAAAACAAATCTACTGAGTAAATTTATACATGAAATACTGAAGAGAGACATATTGCTTCCCCTGTGAATTTAAATGTATCTGTATATGTGGCAAACATCAAGATATTAGTAAAGAGCAAATTTTAAAGATAGTGTTTATGTTATAATGTTTATTCTTGTCAACAGGCTAAATCTACCTACTGAATAGTAAACAATAAAAATAGCAATTGTTTTCAATTGTAAATGAAGGTGAATTTTTCAGAGTCAAGCTTAAAATTATTAGCTCCAGTAATCACTTTCAATTGCCTTTATTTTGCATTTCGAAGTCAGTCATCCTAACTGTATCATTTGACATCTTCTGTGTGTTATATAATCACATTTTCTAACTTCTAAGGAGTTGTTACTGGTGTGCCACAAGGAGGCTGTAACAACAGAATAAAAATGTCAAGAAGCTTTTAATGGTTTGAGCATATAAACAGCTACAAAAGAGGCAATAAGTTCTTATGAAAGACAAACACATGTATGTAAACAAAGACAAATTTGTCTGCAAAGACCATAACATAGAAGTTGGAATATGCCAGATTAAATGTTGCCTGGGAAGTGGGAACATGTTAAGAGGTTTGTTTTTGCAGAATCCTGTCTCCCTTCCCATAAAACTTATATCTTATTCAAAGCACCATTTGACATAATTCATTTGGTAAGAATTCAGTCATTTTGTGATTTTGTTATAATCCAGACATTTCATTATTTTGTTTGGTGCTAAAACAGACTTCTAATTTCTTGGGAGGCTGTGCTACTACACCAATCACTGCAGTACTTGCACTCATTGCAAATATTAATTGTTTCATCATCAGAGCATTCCTGCAAGAAAGTGAAGTTTGGAGTATTCCAATTTGATAGCTGGGAAATAGAGTCAGAAATATTAAGATGGCATATTGCATAACTTTTGAGTACCTAATTCTTCAGGATAATTTGCATTGTTTGCAAATGTTTTCACTGTAGTCCAATCAGTGTTCTGTTGAATTCAGTTTTGCGTATAGGATGAGATACCAAGATGGATATTTATAATATGAACAATACATAATTTTGGAAGTATATATTCTAAAGGACTTAGCCCAAACTACAAAGGAACAGCACTTCAGCTTTTGAACAATGATTACACATTCTTTCCCAGCTATCCTGTGGCTACTGTTGCTAATTTCATATAATTTCATATTGCAATAAATGAAATCAAGGATTTACAGGAGAAATTCTCAGTAATGATGACTTTTCCTTGATTCATCTATCCAAAGTGGTGCACCTTAAAAACAAAACTCAAATCCACAGATGATTATTTAATTCAAGACTAGGCCATGATATATTTTGATTGTGATACGGAATCATATGGCAAAGGCAACCTTAATTCTGACATTTTCCATCTCTACTTTGCAGTCTTAACATATAACTAAAACACGGGGTTTTTAAGAAAAAGGAAAGAAGCAAGAAATAGAGTTGTCATAGCTTAATATATTCGGTTTAGTAGTCTTACAGCAATTTATAACCTTTAGATCTACCACAATATGTAACCCTGCAACACAAATGTAACTGTGGGAGCTTACTGTCATTGTAGATCAGCCATTAGAGAATGACAGGCTTCAGAATTTGTTCAAGAAACAGTTAATAGCAGATGAGTCATGCCAAGTGTCAGGACTCTGTGTTCACTTGAAATATTGGAAGGAGGATTTCATTTCACCATAAACTCTTTTTTCTGTGTCCCCCTTACTACGTACCCCTGTGTCTCTGTCCCAGTTCCCTGTAGTTTCTTCCTCCTCCCTCCAATCTCATCTTTTGTCAGTTGCTAATCTCAGTCTCTCCCTTGCTCTGCATCACATTGTGGTTCTTTTCTCCTAGCTTGACATTCTTCCAGCATTCTCTTCTGAACTCTGTTTCATGCCACCCTAATTATTTCTTTAATTACACAAGGTCTTTCTCTCTCAGAGTGATCTCCAGCCCCCTGGCTCTGCCTGACCCTTCCTCTTGTGTCCTCCTCTTGTCCAGTCATTTCGAGAGCTGCACTGACATTCCCTGTTACCAGTCTTCCTGCAAACCACATTTCCATGTTTAGTCTCTGCTTCCCCCATCTCTCTATCAAGCTCACGTTCCCTATTGCTTTCAGTTCATTTCTGTTGCTTCTTACGCATCTGCCTGGATATCAAGGAGGGAAGCACTGAGAGCATTCTGTTCTTATTTCAATACTTAGCATGGCAATTGTTGGCAGGAGTGAAAAGAAAGAATTTCTGTGAAAGATCTGCTTCATTCCTGAAGCACTGGGATATGGCATGCTCAGTACAGTTGGGGTCCTTTAGCTGCAAAACTTTACAAGAGCTTTATAATGGATGGAAATGTTTTCCAATACTTTCTTGGATTTTATTTGGGGCAACAAAGGCGATGTTCTTAAAATTACATAGAATTTCAATTATGTCCTTACATTCTACCTGTAAATGATATTTTGTGTACTCTAGTATGCACTATAGAAGAAATATATACAAATATATATTATGTCATTCCATGTATAATATATTCAATAATAAAGAATATAATGACATCTCTGGCATCTCTCAGGTTCTGGAAAAATACTTACTAGGGAAATTTCTTATTCCTCTTTCTTATTCCTCTCAAAAACTTATTTGTGTCTCAGTATCAAAGCATGCCTGGGGTAATAGTCCTTTTATCCACAATCATTTTTCAATTTACTGTATTGAGCATGTTATGCAGTTCTGTAACTAAGCAAACAAAGGTAGGAAAGCTTCAGTGCTCTGTAGGGAAAGGAAATAATTGAAATACAAAGTGTAATTTCAGGATTTAAAAAAAATATTTTGCAAGAAAATCATAATGAAAACAAAAGATTTTGGCTACTATTTATTATAAGTAAATGGATACTTGTCAACTTGAAGTTATATTTAATGTTGCTAATTTTAAGTATGACTTTTGAGAGTAAGGAATAGAACTAATTTAGGCGTAGGAGATAATTGCATTTGTCAATAAGGGGATATGTTCTGTTCTATTTTTTATCGTGTAGCACTCATTTAGATTCACTTTTAGTTCATGTAAAGTCTTTTGTAAAATGGAAGCAATAATAAATAGAAATTTGAATATAAGAGTGTAGAAGGAAGCAATACAGGATATTTTAGCGTTGGGTTTGAGTATTTTAAATACTGAGTAGATAACCGTTTGGTGGAATATCTGAAAATGTTAACAAATAATCATAATAAATAATTTAATTCTTGGTCTCAGATATACTTACATATTTTTTTAGAGATACAAACAGATACTAAGTTATTAGGAACTGGTGTAGACGCTGGTTTTAAATGTTTTCTTTGCTTCTGTTTAAAATAATAATAAAGCAGATTATCCTCTTCTCCATACATATTGTAGGTTCACTAGATGCCTATGCCTAGCTCCCAATCCGGTTTCCCAAGACCCCCTCATCCCACACAAAAAGGTACCATACAAAGATGTTTAACTTTTATATGCTGTTTTGTTACCCATACTCTTACTAAGCACTAGAACAATGACATTTGCTATTACTTTTACTTTCTTATTTCCATTGATTTTTTCCTTCCCCATTTGTTTGCTTACCATGTGTTTGCCTACATACATTATTATATTTTCTTTTCCTCTATAAATCCAACATTTCCAGTTTTCTGTCTCTGAGTAGGTTCCCTCCCAATGCCTGTACATTCACCTTCATTCCACTGAAACATCCCTCCCTTTGCCCATTCTCTACAATCCTCTAAAAATGTTCTGGTTCTGCACAGTCTTCCCCATTGACCATTCTTTTCTTGTGGTGTCCCTGTTATGTCTTCCTTTTCCCAAATTTCTCACAAATGGTTTTGTCCTTTTGTCCCAAAGCTGTCCTGATAAGAACAGGAAGCTTAATCACTTTTTTCACTTTCTCATGCTGCTATTTTGTTTGTCTTTTCCATTTATTTCCTGTTTGCTAGCAATTGGCTCAGCTTGTACCTTTTCTATTTTCTCCCGATTAATTTGCAGCTTCTACATGCCATCATTCCAGCTGCTTCTGAAATCAGCTCCATCATTTTCTCTTCAGTCTTCTCATCATATTCATTCCCATGAATTTTCAGGCCTATCTTTTTTTTTCCTCAGATGTCTGTTTGTTTTGAAACAGACCCTTTGCATTTGGCCTGTCCTCAAAGTTTTCCCGTCCTACACTTTCAATCATTTTGTTCCTTAACTATGTATTCTCCTCTAGTACAAATTTTATTCTCTTTATTCATCAGTTAAAATTTCATACTTTGGTTCCTTATTCTACTGCAAATATTATTTTTCCTTCTAGCACATTAGCAGCCTTTCTTCAGCTCTGTCTGTTATCTTACTCTCCCTGTACCTTAGAAAAATGAACTTATGTTTTCCAAGGTCTTTTGCACCAACTTCTTGCCTTTTTTTGGATCTCGACCTCTTCTGTAGGCTCGTATGAACAATACAGTTAACTGTAATGCTAAATGGCTCCAGACTAAGCTTTCCTGATGTAAGAAAAGGACCCACTCAGCTGCCATGCACACAAAACCTTCCAGGGCCATCTGTCTTTTTTCCTTCCAGAAAGGACAATGCAGGACATAGAGATGTTGACAGATGAAGGAATATAGAAATAAAGCAGTAACAACTCAGCTCACTGACTACATAGTCCTGTATGAAGTTCCCTGTGAGGCTTTTGAAGGCTACTGAGGAAGAGTGAGAAAGAAATTATGATTTAACTTTGCCCATAGCAAGAACTTAGTGTGTGCATTTTGCTGTCTAAGTGTTAAGGGAAAGCTGCCCTGCAGCTGCCCTCCACATTAATAAAAATTACTTAGATACAGCTCCAGTCATTTGTCTGGAAACCTAACCTAAATTGTTTTCTGCATTGGTTTGAAACTTGTGTAATCTATTTTCCAACAAGCAAAATCTTGTGTAATAATCTCAGCGAATGATAGCACTTGATTCTTTCTTGCTATATTTGTGTTTAAAAGATACCTATCTGAAGGACTTCCATCTTGAAAAGGAACTTTTGGCAGTTCTGTGCAGCTTATTCACACAGTTCCATTTGCGCTGTATAAATCTCGGACAAAAGTGTGTAGAAATATGTGACAATATTTTTTATGAGATCAAAAACTTTATTGGAAAAGGCTGTTATCAAGGCTGTGAAGTCAAGCATTCCAAAATTAGGAAATGTTAGAATTAAGGCTGTCTTCCGCACTTTTGTTGCACTGTCTTTGTGTATGTGCCATGATATAATCTTTAATTACATTATTAGATACTGTATTTTTCACAGCACCCTGTCTCATTCAGTGCAGAGGACAAGGCTGTAGTTGAATAAATGGATATCTATCCAATATTTTCTTCATCTTCAGTGCTCAATGTGTGTTCTCATGCTTTGTGTATTACCTCATTTATATATAATACTTCCATCATTAGATATCATGCTTTATAGAAGAGATGTGAATGATTATCTCAATTTCTTTCTTAATAATATTAAATCTTAATTTTGGCATTTCTGAACAGCTGAGTGTTTTCACTGATGTCCTAAATAACCATTTCCTAGGGTTTTCTTCTTAACACAAGTAAATTACAAAGTCAGAAGTTTCACCGTGAGACAACATCTGAAAACCATATGGGATAAGTCTTTTGATTCACAGGGATAAAACTGACCAAGTGACTGATAAACTGTAATACCTTTTTATGAGTAGTGTGGTGTAAGGAATGATATTTTGCTATATTTGTTGAGATAAATAAAGGCAATATTGGGATACATTTCATGATCTTGGAAACAGAATCTTCTTTTCATTTTCCCTGCAATCTGCATCACCTATTATTCTTGGTTTTCCCTCATCTCTGGGCTTTGTATCAGTCTCTTTATCAATTTCCAAATTTTACAATCTTTTTTTTGCCCCTTTTTTTTTCTAACCCTTCAATGCAAGTTTCTTTTTATAGCCTCTAATTTTGACTTCTTATGCCTAATATCCTTGTTAATCAAGATCCAGATGTCTCCAGATATTGACTCGTAATATTCTTTCTGTATGATTCGTATGCATTCTTTTTGAGATTTCTAAGACATTTCAGGTGACTTTATTTGAATTTCTTGCCCTATCTGTGTTCTGTCCCATTTCTTTCCTTCTATTCTCAACCACTGGATTCTGTTCTTGTCTATTAATACAAATCACTCAGTCCCCCACCTTCAGTCTCAGTTACTGTCAGCCAACTGTTTCTTATTATGTATTCTGTTTCACAGTGTCTTCCAGTGCCCTGGTTTCTGTGTTTCTGTGTGTTTAACCAGTCTCAGTCACTCCTCTAGTCACATTTTGTGTCCTTATTTCCAATTCTAATTGCATCAGACTTTTTGTCCTAATTTCTGTAAATCTAGAGTGTTTTTATGAGTTCGTGTTTGTAGACTTAGAGAATATTACTGTTGGCTGCTAATCATAGACAGGATACATTTTCCAGTGCAAGACTACTCTCAAATTAACTAATGATTTTTTAAAAATAGTTTTCAATATCCTCCAATGACAGAACATCTATTTCTTTTCTGAGGACATCAGTTCTTTTTACAGTACATTTAACTAAAGTGTCTTTTCTTTAGTCTTTTCTTCATTTATTTTGCTCATGATATTGACTGTGATGACCAGCATCAAGACCATTTCCTTTATCCATTATCCTTCTGTAGACTCCCTTCAATAATTGCATCTTTCTCAAAGAGCTTCTATCTCCTATCTTTGCATTTCTGTCTGTTCCTTTCCACGTTCCCCTTAATCAAAAGCAATTCCATTTGCACCCATAGCTGCCTAAAGATGAGCTCATCCATCTGTATGATGCCATGTAAACCGATGGCCATATATTCTCTAAAGTATTAATTGATTAAAGCCAAGAAAAGCACCTGATTTGTTATACATTTTACCAAGGTTTTTCTTGTCTCCTCATTAAAACTCTTGGAACTGCTAAATCTCTCTCTATATATTTATCAACTAGTAAATTCTGATTTTTATTCAATTGGTACTTTATCATGTTATTCCATTTTTATGACTGCTTAGTAAATACTATGGATTTGTTGTTGTTATTGCATGGGACTTTTATCAGAAAGATGCTTGGGTTAAGTGTAGAGCTGGGATTCTCAAATGGATATGTTAGGTCATTTGCAGAATTAAAATACATTTTCACTTTTCCATGTGATGTTCCTTCTCTGTCAACTCATTTCAACACTGTTTTCAGTTTCCTCTGCTTGTTGCTTTCTCATTTTCCTTTACCTCCATCTCACCTCCCCCCCTGTCAAATAGTACTTCTGAATATCTCAAATATTTCTTAATATGCCACTTCTTTGACCTGTGAGGCAATGTGTGTGTGTGTCTGATCCAGAGCCATGTGGCTGCTGGTTGACCAGGTGGCTGACTAGGAGGTACATGCATTCTGAGGGATCAGTGACAAGCCAGGAGATACGCGTTTTCTGCTGGACATCTTGTTGCTGCCTCTTGGCAGCTGGGCAAATCAAACAGTACATAATGCTTCTCAGCAGCTGATGGGCCAAACAAATGGTTTTTCGAGCTGCAAGAGACCCACGGCCCACCTGTTGTGGAGGCCTGCTTTAAAGGTTGAACATTTCAGCAGGGAAAAGAAGTCAGGAGCTGGAAACAAAGCTGTCAGAAGCCTGGAAGGCAAAGGGATTTTTTTTTCTAGATATGTTGAATAACTGCCCAAGGAAACATCTGCTACTTAGCTAGGCCGTTTATGGAAACAAACAGCTGACTATTCTAGATCCACAGAAATTTTAAAAGGTTCCGTGAAGCAGCAATGACAAAACAATGGACTGACTCTTTTGGACATGAGAATTTCTGTGATTTTTAGGCCACTTAGCATGTTATTCCATTAGACCAGATTTTAAAAAAACTCAAACAAACAAACCTAAGAACATAATAATTTCCATTTAATTTTTTAATAAAAATAATTTTTCAGCTTAGAAGTCTAAATAAACAGTAAGGAGGTCTGCCTATGTGAAATACCATGTCTTGTGAGAATGTGACTTTCAGCAATCTGACAGATAGGTTTTGCATTTTTCCTTTTACCTGTCTGATTATCAGGTTTCTTAAGTTTTCCATTCCTAAGGTTTCTAAAGGTCAGTAAGACAACTGGTTTCAGTCTTTACAGTTTTGGATAACTGCAGACATAAAACAGGACTGCCCCTGTAGTAGACTGCTCTCCTTATGGGTTATTCTAGCACCTCTGGGTAAGAGGTACCAGAAACACATGGAAAAGACAACAGAATGGAGCAAAGCCATTTTAGCGACCCACTGGGGAGTGATATCTGCGTTTTCTGTTATTGATCCTTCTCTGCATGTCAGAGTTTGTAAAAAAATTGATGCAGTGGTGAAAACATATGCACAATATACACTGTTCAATTTTAGAAGCTGAAGAGTAGTGTGTTTTCTGCATTACTCTTTTGTCTTTCTTATGTTCAAAAGAAAATTTATCTTCAAATCTGGTAGTGGTCTTAAAGGGGTGAAACTGTTAGAAGTTTAGTGTCTAACCTTCAGTCACATTTAGTGGAGCTGCTTTACTAACTCCCTTTGGTTAGGTTACCCAAAACTATTTTATTTTTCTTCAGTCTTCGTAAAATATTTGCTGGTTAAACACTGTTCCTATTTGCAGTAACACTTAATGCTTCATTTTCCTTCTGATTAGTGCCGTAAACTTCAGCTGCTTTTTGACTGCAATGTGTAACCCCTTGTATTAATGTCAGGGTCATGCACTTATTATTCATGTGTACAGTGCTATGCACTTCAATGAAATTATATACATAATAATAAATAATAACATTAATCTGTGTGCACCACCTTGAATTTCATTACTGTTGCAGAAGATATATCTTTGAAAATAGGTTCTCTATTTTTTATACATTTTAGAAAGAGCTTGGCTCTCCCTCAGTACACTAATTTAAATATTTTATTTTATTTCTCCTAGCAAGAATAAACCTTACTAGTTTACCAGATCACAGGTTTTAAAGACATCTTTTTTATTGATTTTTTGGCTTCACAGTCTATCCAATATAGTTCATCTTTTAAACCTAGACACTAGGGTAGACTTTTATAACATATCATGCTAGTTTGTCTTTCTTCCACTGTTGAAATTGGAATACTTAATGAGGAAACAGATGTTAAAGATTTATGTTGCTTTGTATTTCAGTGACCATAGGTAAATATTGAAATTAACTTACAATTCATGGAAACCAAATAGCAATACATATGTTCCCTATCCCCCTGCCCAGAAGTCGGCCCTTTGTCAGGTTTTCAACCCAAGCCAATCAATTAGAGACTACATTGATTAACTTAAATAGAAGGTGGTATTGACTGCAGGCAGTAGCCTGTAAATAGACAATTGTTTTGCAGTGTTCATAGGTCATTGTTAGCTCCACCTTTAAACTTCAAGGTACATAATCCTGTTATCTACCATCCAAAACCTAAAGGAAGGGCAGAATTAATATACAGTTACATATATGTTACAAAGTACTTTTATAGAGCCCTTTTATTCAACACTTATACATACTCTTAGATAAAATTGTTCACATTTCATCTGAAATTGCTATCTATTGCAATTTACGTCTCCTTTTATAGCTATATATATATGAAGCTGCTGAAAATCAAATATGTTCCTGACTTTTCTACTGAGATAAATGATTAATCAATCAGACTTTCTACCAACATGGTACTTTAGTTCACTTTTAAGGGAACTATGTGTAAAATTAACGAGTAACCATGAACAGAGTTAAGTGGGAAAATTCAGGACAATAAGAATATTAAAAAAACCCACATTGCAGTCTGAAGAGGCTATTAAGGGTTTATATAGAATTGTTTCAACTTTCATTTTCATTCATCCTACATGTTCATATTGTTCAAACAGGGAAGGATAGGATGGATGAATTCTTACCTAACAGACTTCTGAGGTCACCCCAGTTGTCTTGCTACATGGGAAGGATGGACACTACAAGCCACCATCCTACGTATTTTTTTTCCCATAAGTACTCTGTTCTCTTCTTCTTCCTCAGAATGTAGATGAAACTGTATCAGGCAGGTAAAACACATATTTCTAACATAATCTCTCATTGGCTGAAAAACAAATAACTTTTTCACTTCCAGAGAAAGAACTAAAAGACTTGTTTTTTTTTAAACCAGGATTAAAAATTGATTAAAACAACATCACTTCAGTAAAATGGTGTTTCTATAGCCTGTCATGAAAAATATATAAATAAGGCAGATTTCTAGTTCATTCACAGTTGAAGTATAATCCTGAGCATCCATGGGTTGTTTGAGGAGCTAAATCTGCTGCTGTCTGTAAGCTGTTACCAGTTTGCCTCTAAAGTGTGTAGAGAACTCTCCCTTTTTCTATTTTTTTCCCCCTCAGCCACATTTACTATGTATTAGACAAATATTGGAAAGTGGCATCATGCCATGTTAAGATGGGTCATAAAGAACATTGTTTCTTGGCATTTGTTTCCAACTACTGTAAAGACTAAAAAATTTCCTGATGTTTCGGCATCATACCCATATAAAGAAATTTCATCTGTCAATATTAGTATTTAATTCTTCTATTAAGTCATTAAGAATTCACCATCAAAATTTGTTAAAATATTTATTGGTTTGAGATTTTTCTAATGGATTATCTTCCCTTGTGACTTGTTTGAAGCATTGGAGAGAAAACTTTTGTATCAAAATAACAGTAATAATTTTCAGTCCTGCTAAAAGTACTGTGCTTTGGAGAACTACTAATGCAAACTAGTATCTGGTAAGTTGCTTTTTCCTTTAGCCCACATAGGAAGAAAACTATTAGACAGGGAGATCCATGTCTCCTTCCTGAAAGGTGTTACAGCCTGGGTAGGTAAAAAGAAGCATCGAATCCAAATTAGACTTCAAATTTTGAATTTCAAGTTCAATCAAACAAACTATTAGGTATGAACTGTTGCCATCCTGTTCATTGGCCCTTTTTAACTGCCAGCCACAACCTGCATCAAAGAAGAAAAAAATTCTGAGCAAGTGTTGTAAGCTAATGTATCAAGTAAGCTCATAATCAATTTACCATCTCTTCCCTCCATGTTAGAAACTCTGAAATGAGGTTTTTAGAGGGTAGTTAAGATATTCTTATATTAAAATTAATTCTTAAACTATTTAAAAATGATTTTGATGTTCACAAGTAGATGAATGGTGCCATTTGATATGCTCCAGTGCATCTGAGACATCCGCATGGGGTTAGTTGTGCCTCCAGAAGATCCAGGCCTTTCTGGAGCAGCAGCTGGAAGCCATGCAGGATATGGAAGGCTGACTCAAAGCATGCTAGTTGTTGAATCAATACCATTTTTGCTCATTTAGAACATCCTTGAACATACTGCATTCTGTACTTGGGTTATATTAAATGGAAGTTGGTAGCTTATTATATGTTTTGAATAAAAATATATTTATTGCTATACTAATTCTAGAGGGAAGGCCTATGCCACTCTTCTCGTGCTGTTTTTACACACAAACATTCATGAGGTCATTTTTCTAGATCTCGCTCTCCTGTTGCCTGTGGAATAGAGTGTATTTTACATAGCATTTAACTGAGATAGGAAAAATAAGATATGGAGAAAAAGGGGTTGGATTTTTTTTCGGTTTTTGTTTGTGTTTTGCTTTTTTTTAATTATTATTTTTAAAGAAGCTCAAACTCACGGATGTTCAAAAAGATCTCATAATATTTACCATGTGTGACTCAATAGCAGCCCTTGGGTCAAATAGAAACATGGTCCTTGATATGCCAGCCCAGGACTTTATTAATATATTTTAGCATATTCTAGAACTTTCTGTATTCTTTGAAACATGCTTGACTTCTATATTTACATTCTATATTAATATCTTTTCAGAGCTACCTCTTTTTTTCTTCTTTAAAATGAATAATTAGGTTTTTCTATGAAGCTTGCAAGAGTAATCATATAAAGAAATAGCTACAGAAGCAAAGTTGTCTTCAGCATATATTCAACGGCATTTGTTTATTTAGAGTATATAATTCTTTTCAAGTGCTAGTGTAAATATGTATATCAAAGTAGAACAAAATCAGGCTTCAAGCTGAAGGAAACCATGTTTGTGCATAATAGTTCTAAAAAACTGTTTAAGGACAGGTTTTTCAAGAGAAAACAATTTTATAATTCTCAAAAAACTTAGCTAGTCCAAAATTAGTTTTTTTAAATTGTGATTATTTATTTTCAGAGGATACTTAGTCTATTATAATGTTTCTTCATGGATGTAAGTTTTAGTAAACAGATATGTATTTATTTATTTATGTTACTGATTCTAATTTACAACCTTGTAGTCTGTCTCAGATAAATTGTTTTGAGCAATTCCAGGAGTAACTGGAAAGCTAGTAGAAATATTATTGCTGTAATATCTGAACAACTTTGCAATCTTTAATGGATTTAATCCTCACATCAGAAAATACTCCTGTGATGGAGAACAGAGCAATTATCTTTATTTCATAGAGGGGCTAAGGAGCTTGATCATGGATATATTGGAAATCTTTGGTAGATCAGAGACTGAACCTAAATCTTGCAAGAGCTAAAATTTTTATTCTGCCCTTTATGTTTTGCCCTCCCTTTTATGTGTTCCATCATGCTTTCTCATTGTACAGACATATGGAAAACTAGATGGAATTTACCAACTTGAATATTGGTAATAGGATTTATGTCCCAAAACTCCATGCTAACAGAATACATGTAGCACATCATCTGTGCTTGCTTTGCACTTGCTCAGACTGATGGCTAACCTCTGAATATCAGGGTAATGTCAAAGCGCACCTGTTCTGAGTCTTTTAAAGTCTTTTCTTTGTTAGGGAAAGCTTTGCAACTACAACATATGCTGCCTAGCATTATTTGATTATTATTTGATTTGATATGATTACCTCTCACATATGAAGTTGACCCTGTGTGTTCAGTTTTTTTAAAAAACTGAACACACATAAATTCTGGATTCTGGTACTGCTACATAAATATGACCAATCTGGCTAAAAGACTTTGCATAAAGAGATGTAGAAGGTTTGAAGCTAAAGTAGTGGGGAATGGATTATATAATTTATGTAGTATCTGCCAGCTTCCTAACCCCAAAGTTCCACTGGATTTTTTGTTGTTTGTTTTTTTACTTCAGTATTCTGCTGTACACACAGGATACTTTTGTACTCATAGAAGTGAAGATACACCAGTATGAGCTTTATGTGCTTCAGGAGCTGAAAGCATGCATACATTGCAACACACTGTCCTTTTGATGTTTCAGTCAAAAACACAAAGATGTAACATTTGATTAAACCTGAGCCATCAAATGCAAATCTGGCCCCCAGTATGCTATGGCAACAGCAATATTTTATCTGAAAGAGTATTCAATGTGTTGCATCTGAGAGGTGAACCCATCTTATGCCAGCAATGAGGCAGTAGTATTCATTAAATCTCTTGATATGATCATCCCTACCTATGCCCACTACAATGGCATGGAAATACTGTCTCATTCATGACCAGGTAAACAAAACTATTAAAGAGGCATAGCCAAGTGATGTCATTTCCTCTAAAACTTTACAGAAATATTGTTTGAGGTGATTTGATGACTATGAGATGTTGGTGACTGCTGGGAAATGACTTCAGTTTATGTGGGAAATTGTATGTGTCCATGATCCTGTATTCTGATCACATTATGGGTTCAGGTATCATTCCTGATCTCAGGTCTTGGTGTCAGACTCACCTACAAATCCAGAATTCAGACCTGAAGGATTGTAGTGAGTTTATCTTGTAAACATTGCATGAGGATCTTCTTAACTGTGGAGAACAATAGGGAAAAAAAAAAACATGAGGATGCTTATTTGGAAGCATCACTGCAATTTGAAGCTTTTTGACAAGGAGTAACACACAAGGTGAAGGGTAAGGCAGAACCTTTCAAATATTGTTTCTACTTGTTGAAAGAAGAGAGCCAGAGAAGGAGTTAAAGAGAGTGACAATTCAAAGAAGCAGTCTAGCAAAATATTTTTGCCATACAAATTTGTTTATACAAGTGAGACAGAAACTCTAGTATGTAAGATATGAGGAGAAACACTATGTGAATTTAAAGCTAGAAAAAGGGATAAGAAAATGAGGGTCAGAGACTTTTTATGGGAATAAACTTAGACACTTGTAATGAAGAGTCAGAAGTTACAAACAGTGTACCTTGATTTTTAACTTTGCTGACAAACAAGATTAAAAGAGTAGTTCATAGTGACTGCCGTTAGAGGGGAAGATGAGGAGGAATCTGAAGTGAATGAATGATTAACAGTCCTGTTTTCTCAAACTAAGATTGTCAGAGTGATGACACATTCACACAGAGGATTAGAAAAGTAGACTGAGATTTTAAGTCAGACAGAATGGAACAGACCTGGAGTATAAAGGGCTGTGTCAATTGTCAACATGGTGACTGAATTTCAGTTTGTGTATTAGACTACTCAGATACAAATTATGGGAGAAAGAAACAATGGGAGGAACATCACAGTCCTAAGAACTTAAAATGGTAAGGTGAGGAATAAGCCAAGAATTTCAAACTGAGAAAGAAGTTAGACATATGGAGGAAGAATAAGAACATCCTAACAAAGGGAGAACAATATTTGAATACCGAAAATGTTTTAGGAAAGGCTAGTCTAGAAAAGTCTAGCAGGTAGAGTATGAGGTGCTAGTTCTAATATTTGTTTAGAAAGAAATGTTTAAAGACAGATTTAATAAAAATTTGCAAAAAAGAGCTGACTAGCAACAAAATTGATGATCATAGAAGTAGGTACTTCCCAGCATTTTACGAGGATTATGGGCATTCATCCATATATTTGACTGATACATTCTTAGCAAATTAAGAACATGGAAGTATTATGTTCTTGTTGGTAAAGAATAAGTAACTATTCAAAGAATAGGAAGGTTTTAATAGATTTTAACTTTTCCCTCTTATCAATAATGTCCCTAAAGATTCTTTTTATAATGATTACAGTGTGAGTTCTAGATTTATTTTTAGTAATTTTGCTAAACCTCTCTGATAATTTCACTTAAGGATTTTGTTAGTTGTTGTAATCAACTATCAAAAAATGTCAAGGCATGGCCACATTTTCTCTCTCCTTGTTGCATTTAAAGAGAAAAATCTCAATTTCTGTCAAATGCTGTAGATTTGCCACCTAACTGAAATAAGAAGTAAATTAAATCAAGTCCTTACCCTTTAATATCTGTTTCCAAATAAAAGGTATGTACTCAGCAAAACTTTCAAAGGGAAGTGCTTTTAGTTGGAATGTGGTAAGGAGCTGGAAGGCATATCACCTGCAGTGGGGCGGGAGGGAGGGAAGTTTAATATTTTAAGGGGGCCACCTAATCTTCCACTACCTTTAATTCTGCAACAAGCTAAGAAATGCAGAGTGTAAGTGAGCAGACATTCTTAACAGCCTTCTAGCAGCCTGTTTTTGTGAAGAGTGCCAGCTATGATTTTCACTGCTTGTAGAAAACCTGCTTTGTATTGGTGTAAATGTTAAGGAGAGCATCTGAAAAATCCACATCTATATACTCTGTCAAGTGAATCTGTGTATATTCACATTAAGCAAAAAGAAAATATTCACATTTGGAGAGGATATCGTAAAGTCTTTTGCTAGAGCAATCTGTTACTCTAGTTGCTTAAGCTGCAAAATAAACACATTATTCCTTGTGTATTGCATGTAATAAAATATGATTTAAATGAACAATATTGAAATAAAAGTTTCAATTTCGGAACTTGAGTGTTTTGCTATGAAAACCCTAGTCAGTTATATTTATAGCTTCATCTTTTCACAGGAAGAAGCCTAAGGATCTCACATGCTTTATGCCAGTGCAGTAGGTTTTAGATAACAGGATGAAGTCCGCAGTTCGCTTTTCTTAAAATCTATAATAAAAAAATAAAAAATAAATGCCACCACCATACAAACTACAAAGGTGAGAAAATGCTGTATCTTGCATTTTCCTACCTCCTGTGGCTGGGGACAGAATGCAGACATGCCACAATAATGTTTTTTATTTCTACTGTTCAAACCATATTAATGAGAACATCATTTTGGAGAACTAATTATTTCTATTTGTCTTGTGTCACACTTTCTAATTCCCCTATATTAGCACAGCCAAAGCAAATTAATTGCTTTTCCAGCAGTTGAACCTTGTCCAAGAATGAGCTCACATTCCCTTTCAGTTTTGCAGTTTCTAGGAGTGCATTGTGTCAAAAATTTCTCTTGATACTAAACATAGCCCAGAGAATATCTTTACAGATTTCTGTTGCTGTTCACTTGATGAAATTTATAAGTTTAAGTGACCCACTAGGAAAGATAAAGTTCTTAGCTGCAAGATTATACATCAAAACAGTTAAAGTGAAATTAAAATTAAATGAATGAATCTCACTGAAGCAAAAAAAGCAGTAATTAATGGTTCCCTTAATTGTCTTCATAAAATATTTGCATGGGTCTAATTTGCATAATTTGCATGTATTAATTAATCTTTCAAAGGAATTTTGTGCTGAGAGAAGCCAAAAAATCTCTTTGTTTTATTTAACATCTAATGAAATATTTATCTTCGTTAATGAACTTCTCATCTTCATTAAAATAAAAATTGCACAAGTTTGTATGTTTTAAATGTTTTTATAATTGAAGTATACAAAAAAAAAATCTTCAGACCTACAGTATCTGAAAAACAAACACATTATTGCACATTCTGTGTCATTTTGACCACAGCAACATTTAAAATTGGAGAAACGTTATTAATTCTACTAAAAGTTTTCAAGGGCTTTAAAATTATTGCAATTTCATCCTAATTGATGAGATTTTTTTTTTTATTTTACAAGTAAGCATGACAAGGTAAACATTTTGGTATTTTTTGTTATTGTCAACCTGTGATACATAGCAGCTTTTATAGAACAGATATTATACATGTTAAAAGAGATTTGCATTATACATTGGAATTTAAAATACTGCAGCAGTTCGTACATGATGTGAGGTTAGTTTATGGTCTCCAAGACTAACAGCTGAGAAAAAAACCAGTTTGTCTGACATTTACTGATTGAACCTGGAGTAAGACTGATGACAGTAACAGTTACAAAGGACAGTAGTGGCAGAGGACCTAGTTAAATGACAGGTAGCAGTGATCAGCAACTTTGAGACAGTATCCAAAAAAGCTGGACATCCTGAATGAGAATATGCAGTGTAAACAAAAAATCAATATTGAAGTTTTGTGCAAAATTTGAATATAGAAATGCAAGAAGATTGAAAATTTAAGTACTTTGCAGAGAGCTATTTCTGTAAAAGGAATGAGAACAATGATTAGGTGTTTTGGGACAAAGGTAAGGACTATTACTTAAAAAGGAGACCACCTAGTATCTCAAGGGGATCAATCATCTACTTAATATTGCTGGAAGTAATTTCTGTGGACAAAAAAAGAGCAAAGTGTGGTTAAAAAAACCCAGGTTCTGTATGGAATGCAAACACTGCTTAGTAAGACTGGTGAAATGGAGTTTCATTTTCTTCAAGGATGAATACAATATTATTGGAGTAATGAAAGTGTACTTGAAATGAGGAAGTAAGGAAGTTACTGGGGCTTTAGAATACAAGAAATTATATTTGCAGTGATAGGATTTTTACTCATTTTCAATATGTCTGCATTTGCTTAAATCGTTGAACAAGGAGTTTGTAAACCCATTAATGGGTCTGCATTCATTTTAGACGTGCAATACCTTAGAAAGCCAGCCCTGCAGAGCTCTTTGAGAGTGCTTTAAGATACAGCAGTCATTGTATAAAGAGTTTAAGAAATGGGATGTTTAAACTATCAAGATTGTATACAGAGTCATATATTCTTTACTACATTATCCTGTAATTTGTTGAACTGATAAGATAGAGTGAGACTTTGCTGATACTATAATGGCAGTATAGGTATTGCTCTGTGTTATGAAGGTGTGGAATAGCTGCTGAGGCAATGTAATTATCTATAAAATACCCAAACAATATCAGTGGGAGGGATATGTTCCACTTCACACGTTTGTGGGGTAGATGTCTTTATCTCAGCTATTTGGCTGGACTCCTATTAAAGTCAATGAGGAGTAATAGACACATCTCTTCCTTTGAAGAAAATGAATCATAACTTCCAAGTTTCTTCATAGATTATAAAGGGAGTCTACAAAACCAGCTCAAATGCAGCTATCTACAGTGCAGGTGTCTGAAGTTAATGTGATGAATCTCATATGTTGTGTATTTTCCTTTTCGTTTGCCTCAGAATTCCAACATCACTTGTGACAGTAAACACACTACAAGCAGCTGCATTTCAGTCACTTCTTGTAACTACTGATGTTGGAAATGAGTAATTGTGCGTCAGTTCTGGAAAAATATCCAAGTCTGGCAATTCCTTTTCTGTTTCGTATAATTCTATACATTTCTGAAAGTTGCATAAAGCATGACCCTCAAGTCTAGAAAGGAGAACATGAATTCTGCATTAATACTGAAGCTTTGCAGCATTTATTTCAACGTGATGCTACCCATGGGAGGCACAAGACCTGAAACAAGTCTAAAGAAGCATTCTGGAAATTCTGAAATAAGAACTAAAGCAGACATAAATTCAGAGGTAGAAAAAGAGGTAGATGAAGTATCACAGAACTCTAGAAGGGAAAATAATATCATATTACTGATATGGTTGCATTATATTACTGCAACTGTATCACTATACTGTTACTGATTTTTAATAAACAACTAGTAAATGTAGTATGCTTGAAAACAAGACATGGGCTGGAATTAACCTGATGAAGCATAGAAGTCTTCAGTGTTAGACATGTTCATCTCTGTTTGTCCCTCTTGACCTTCAGTGAAGGGAGTGGGAAAAAATATCTACAATACAATTCATCCCATTATCAAGTGGCAGTCTGTATTTCTCCTCTGTTGATGGAAAGAACATAACTAGAGTACCACAGTGTATGTATGTATGTATGTATGGCCAGACTTCGTGAATAAAGATTTGGAAAGGGCTTGCCCCACGTGGGTGTGCCCTTCCAGCCTGTGCAGTGGAGGCACAGCGTGCGCAGAACTGGCCCCATCCTTTAACTCCTAAGGTTCATCTGCCACGGCTGAGAGACCTTGGACAGTGACAGTGAAGTCCTCAGAGCTAGAACCTACAGCACCCAGTATTCCCAGGAGGTCTCCCATCCAAGTACTAACCAGGGCTGACCCTGCTTAGCTTCCGAGATCTGACAGGATCAGGTGTCAGGGTGGCATTTAACTGCCTTAACTCCACAGTGTAGACTACTACAAACAAATTTAGTACACCAGTCATATTCCAGAAAAGCTGAATTCAGTGTCTGCAGGTGAGAAACTAATTTTGTTATTGCTAGTTGGTTGGTTTGGTTTTTTTTTCTTTGATTTTGGGTTTGGTGTTGTGTTTCCCATACAATAAATCCATTTCATAGCAAGAGTTGTAGGTATACTCCAATATAGTCTAATTGTAAAAGCCTGGTGTAGCATGTCACACAGTCATAGGATGTATATAGTAAGGAGTCACTTTCTTTGCTCACTTTACATTTTTCAGCAAAAAATTAAGTTGATAATATCAATTTCACAATTAAAATGGTAGCATTTGTTGAGATTGCTTATATGCTTTAGGTCTCATGTTTTGCTTTTGAAAAATATGGCAAAGAAATAGCTCATTTTGCACACTTCAGTGCATTTTTAACCAATGTCTTAAGCCAAAGCCAAATTTTTATGCATAAAGAAAGAAATAATATCTACTGATTTCTTGATGGCAGCACTGATGCTTTGGTATCTCACAAGGGTGTTGTGAAACTTAATTAATATTTGTAAAGTATTCTGGATCTTGGATGAAAGGCGCAGTAGAAGTTCAGTTATGTTATTAACTTCTGCTTTTATATTTTCTTTGGTGATGGATCAGAGTCCCAGGCATTAAAAAGTGGCAAAGAGAGGTGATGTGAGATACAGCAATTTACAACTATTATCAGCTAAATATAGTTATTTCAAATTTTGTACAGGGAAATAGATGGAAAAATATGGTGTTTACCAAACTAATACTTGGTAGCCTAAATTTTGTGTAAAGGTAGCTTGCCCCAATTTTCATATGAGAAAAATTTAATAGATTGAGTTACCTCAATTATTCTCCTTTAGATCAGAAGTGGTATATTACTGAGTGATAACATTTTGGTATAGTAGGTGACAGTCCTTTTATAATCCTAAACTAACTGAGAAATCCTGTTGAAGAGAATGAGAGTTCAACATTCACTTAAAATAGTGAAGAAGCAAGCAAGCAGACTTCGAACATAAATAAAAGTATGGTGAGATTTTATCAGACAGGCAGCACTTTGTGCAGTGTTTAGAGTTAAGAAGGGAATCATCTTCCTAAAATATCACTCCAACTTAATAGTTCTATTTTGTCATTTGAAGAAAAAGAAAAAAAGAGGGGAAAAAAGGAGAAAAGATACCCTTGACGTCAATAAAGCTATATTAACTAGTGGAGTGTCTGATTCTTTAATTTAAAAGCAGACAAAGATTTTAGATTTTTTGCTTTCTCTCTGACATTAAGATAAAAAAAGCCATTTTTTTGTCCTTCAGAAGTAGGAAATATTTATAATTATTTTAAGATAAACAATTTTAATAAGTTTGTAACATTCATATAAATTATTTTTTAATTATATATAAATTATTTTATTTTTATTTTTAAATTTTTAATTATAGTAAACCAGAAATGCAAGTAAAAACTATGCCACATCTGTATTTTAATTTTAAAAATAGTGTTTTCTAGCAGTAGTTATTTTTATATTGATATTATTAAGAATAACATGAAACAATTTAGACTTTGTTTAATTTAAGCATTCAGCTTTCCCGTGGATTTGATAAGGAACTTGACCCATCTGTATTAGTATCTCAAGTTTCTATGAAAGAAAAAAAAGAATCAGCTGAGAAAAGTAAGTATAAAGGAAGGGAAACTAAAATTAACACATTTGGAAGGAATACTTACCCAGCATCACATTCCATCTAAGCTAAAATTTGCTGTCAGCATAGATCCATATTAAGTATTTTTTCAGAGAACTGCCAGCTGACTTGTAAAGAGGAAAATCTATTCTATAGAATAGACTGCTAGCTCTAAAAAGAAATCTTTAGCTTTTGCTCATTGTAGGGTCCCACAACACCTGAAGGACATCCTGGGAGACAGCAGCATATATAATGGTAATGTTATGTCATTTTGGTTTTCCTAGTTGAGAAACAAGTGTGTATCAGTAATGGTGAAAACATTTTTTCGGTTATATTCTTGTCAGCCTTATTTTTTAAAAGTGATGCAGCCTCTAATAGCTTAGGAAAAGTAGCAATAGCATAATAGTGTGTTTTGTCATGGATGTTAGAAAGGATGGATCACAACGTGCTACAGCTGGCCTTGGAAACAAAGTGTTATGAAGTCAGGACCAAGAAATTTACAGTGCTGGTTTATGTGCATGAAATTAGAATACAGATTGTTGAAAATATACAGTGCTGTATTAGATAATTCAAGTTTTGACTTGTTTATTTTGTCTCTGTGTTGATTCTGCAGATTTTGCCTGTGACAAACTGTCGGTGCAACCCTTGCATTAAACGACATGTATTTTTCATGATATTGTTTCATGCTGCAGTATGCTGGATACAACTCCTTTCAAGTAATCAAGCTATATTGAATACAAGCATAAAATAAAAAGCAGCAATAATTTGCTTTCATTTTTAGCTTTATACTCTGACTCGAAGGTATACACTCTAAGCCATTGGAGAGAGAACAGTATCTTTGCACATTGATGAATTGAACATAAATTACTGTGGTTGGATCAAACTCCTTGGCTTCACTGGAAATATTGGAAGCATCATAAAAGTGGTATCACTGACTGGAGGATCAGTTCCATTTTCAACTTTGCCATCAAATTTGTTATGACAATCACAGTGACTATCACTGCAGTTATGCCATCTGATGCAATCTGGTTCCCAATGCTAAAATATTGAAAGGCTAAAGCACTATTAAAACATGCAAATATCAGTTCTATTCCAGTTTCAAATGGGCAATAGTTTTCCAGAGCTTGATCTTAAACGTTCAGTGCCCAGAAGAATCCTCATTTTATAAAGCTTCCTTGTAGTTTTTGAGTTTTTTTCTAATGTTCTTGCAAAACCTTTGACTCTCTTATGTTTTCCAGCTAAAATTAACTTTATAGTGAAGTTTATTTTACCAGGCCAGGTATTCAGTAAATATATTCAGGATATAATCGGTTCTTGCCTCTCTTTCTACTAAAATAGCATAGCATAAGGGATAGTACTAGACAGGCTTTAAGATCTGCATTTGCAAGCTCTCATATCACAAATATAATCTTAAAGGCCATTTAAATACATCCATCATCATAGAAGACTACACCAGAGCTGAGTTCCTGCAATAATGCTGGTTTGTGTGTCTTGCTACTATTTAATGTATATATGAGGAATAATCAGTTGCTTTCCAATGATAAGCTAATCAATTATTTTTATTTCCATGTTGTGGACTCCATTATTTGTATTATACTAGTAGCCTGTTGTTCTGAAATTATTCCAGTCCAAGTTCACCTTGAGCATTGGTAACCAGCATCTTAAATGCTGTTCTGAGGGTTGTCTTGCAAGTGACTCGTACAATGCATTAATGTGTTGCTGTTGAAAAGAAAGAGTGTAAGTGGAAGGCTGGGGTGGACAGCAGGGTCTGGGGGTGGGGGATGGGGGGAAGAGTAAACGCAACCGGGAAATAACATTTTTCATTTCCTCTGTCTTGAGAAAATCACACTTTGAGAGAAGAAGATTTTACACTTCAGATATTTTGCACCGGTCATTGCTTCTGACTCCAAAGTAGTCGCTTGATACCAAAATCACTGGTTAAGACTACTCTGTGGTTTAATTTAGTTTGCCATTCTCTTTTCTCTTGCTTACTTTTTGATGATGGACCGTGGTGTTAAGTTCTCTCTGGGAAAGCATGCTGCTTCCATATGGCCTGGGATTTCTGTAGTGGGGTGCATCCAGGACACAGTCTGTCATGACATGCTGTTTTTTCTGAGAAATCTCTGTTGGCAAAGACACAGAGTGGTGCCAAATTCAAACCACCTGGCTCTAAGGCTAATTGAGTTTTTCCTGGGAGGGTAGAATAATCATTTTGAAATACCTATCTGAAATTATGTTACCACTGAGAGGGAATGGTGAAGGTTGGCTTGTCACTGCAGTACTTAAATGCATCTATGAAGATATGGTTAAGATGGAAGTTTCCAGTCATTTAGGGGAACTAGTATGAATTATGAATTGAAAAACAACCTAACTGGACCAGCATTAGCACTTGTTATATAAGCAGAGTTTCCTTGTAATCTGAAATGCTAGTATTTTTCATTTCTTATAGGAACAAAAACCTTTTCCTTAAGTACTACTTCACAAAGGACTACTATGTTAGACCCCATATGCATCTTTCATACTGTAGTCTTTCTCAGATTTAATGAGGCTTTTTTTTTTTCAGTTTTGCACTTGTGCCACTCATGCTAAGCCCTGGGACCTTCATTAAGGTCTATTTCTATATCTGTGTGGTAGTAAGAATTATGTGTGACTTCAGTTCATAGCTCATTTCCTGGGGCATGACTTCTGGTTTGGTTTCTGTTGCCTTGACTCTTGCTCTGGAGTTGACTGCTTGGTGCCATTGTCTTCCATGAACTTACTTGCATACAGAACACTTAAAAGCAGAAAGCTTACATTACATATGTTTGACATGCATTCTTAATAGATTTTCCATAAGCTTGCTGCTCTGCAATGTATCTATTTTGCAGCCTCATTCCTTCTTTTTCTGTGTGACTCTTTCTTCATGTGTTCCATTGGGCTGTTACTCTGTTTCAGCACACAGACAAGAACAAGGGTTGTTGTGTATCAAAGTGTGGTGCTAATATGATATCGCTATTAGAAAAGGATTCTACATATTGCCGAATTGATGTATGTAGGTTAATATAGATTTTTTAAATTACTTCTGTTTTCCAGTAAACTTATCAGCATTTTAAATGGCATCTCAGCTACATCCTCTTGTGTTAATTGTCAGGTTTAAATCTAATCTGGAGAACAAAACACTAGTCTGCCATTTAGTTCCTTGGGTAACATTAAATTAAAATTACTTGTTTAGAAAAGAAGCAGCTTGTAGAGAAGGGTGAGGTAGCTTTGTGATTCTGTGAATCAGAAGACATGCTCTGCCTAGGAATATAGGTACTAGATCTAAGTCTTCTCTTGTGTTTTAAAAAGTAGCATGGGGTAAAGCTCTAGAAAAGATAATACTTTAGAAAAGCTTGTCTTCATAAATTATTTGCATTGAAAGAAATTAACATCACACTGGTTTGTGATGGATAATATTAAGCATGGCCACAGCTATTCCTCGTAGAAAAATCATGACCCATGTTACTTTTTCAGATTTGCATAAAAGTTCTTTATTAATTCACGCTTTATTATGTGATCTGTAGTTGTATACACATGTATCTTGCTAATAGTATTAGCTTCTAGTTGAGTGATGGAAAGGATTTGTTTGTGTTTCTATTCTATAGAACTACTGACTTACATATGCTTTTGCATAGATATTTTCTGTAATTTGATCTCAACTCAGAAGAAAAACTGCTGAAAGCTCCAACAAATGCTGATCTATTTTATTCCAATTTCGTTTTATGACCACTTTTCTCTCCAGAAAGGAAAGTAATTATTTTTAAGCCTGTTTGAAGCTTGACTTTATGATTGATATTGTGTATGTAAGATTACTTTGATGATGATGTTTAGCGTAAAAAAGTGATCATTTGAGCAAAGCACTAAAAAAGGAGTCAAAATGGAGAGAAGTGAAAGAAGAGCAATCAGACTAAAAAGATGAATAACAATTCATGTTTTTATAAAGACTATACAAAACCCCCCAAAACAGCAACAAAAAACCCCAAAAAAACAACCAACCAAAGAAACAAAAATAAACAAACAAAAAAACCAAACGCAAAAAAACCACCACCAAAAACAGAAGAAAAGGAAAAGAAGGTATCAGACAGAAGCCATATTCAAGACTTTTCAATTTTATGCTCTCAGATCCAAGGTTGCTTGCTGATGCTAAAAAAAAGTTGTTTATGTTTCTGGAAATAGGGTAGCAAATAAAGCATACCTTTTTGCAGAACTTAAAACTTTAATACAGAACAGGTTGTTCAGCACCAAAATTACCCACACTATCTTACAAACAACACTGAACACAATGAGCTGTGGACGCTCACAATCCAATTGTATTGAGCTGTGACTTCATCCTTTAATAACTTTTCCACATGAATCTTCAGTTGAAAGGGTTTTGTTTTGTGTCTTTTTTTTTTTTGTGTACCAGTATGAAGCGATATCATACAATGCCTTAATGACTCAGGTTCAGTATTTGTAGGTAATCAGTTCTGTTGTCATTTTTGGATATGCCCTTGCTCTGTTTATACAAATAGAGAAAGGGTTGCTAAGTTCGTGGGACAAAAGACAGTGGGATTTTTTTAGAAAAAATCTATTTCTTTCAAACAATTTCTCACCTTGCAGCTCAGTCTTTTCAGTCCTCAAGATGGCAAGTTCTGTGTGTTCTATATGATCTTTCAATAATAGAATATGACATATTCAGGTACTCCCTGCTTTCTTAGTTTACTGAAGACCAGACTGGTGACCTTTAGGTTACTTCTAGGGTATTCAGTGATATAATGAAAACATATATTAATGATTTAAAGACATGATAAAATTACTGAAAGATAGTTCAATATTTAAAATAACTGCAAAAAAAAAGGTGTTCAGATGCTCTTTTTTACATAACCATGGTTTAGTTTTATGTCTTAAATTGAAATTAAAATCTCCTATGTATAAATTGCTATTTTAAAAAGAAACAGATGGACATCTCAGTTTCCTGAATATTTGAGCTGAGTATTAGCACAAATATATTTGTACATGAATGTTAAGTAGAGAAATGAAAGGTGTATGATTAATAACAATATGCAAATTTGAAACTAATTTATTGGTGTTACACAAAGGGCAAACTGGGATAGTGTTTGGCCAAATATGTTTACATACTTCATATTTGCATGAGTTTATTGAACATGCAGTGTGAAATCACCCATCTTTGCATAAAAACTGGATAAGCAGTTTTTTTAAAGAGTAAATTGCTCAAATTTCAAAGCCTCGGTGGCTGAGCCTGCTCCCCTGCATCTCCTCTACTCTGCTCTCACTGTGCTAGGGAAGAGGGCAGTGGTTACGTCCATGTTCCACAGTACATGATCTACCTTTGCTGTCACTAACAATGTCAGGACAGAATAGATCCCTCCTTTTCAGTGTTGAGTTGTAAAGCCTCAGTGTTCTGATTAACGTCAGATGCTGGGAAGAGTCTTTTCCCGTCACAGCATACTGTTTTGCATTTTATCAGGAAAATTACAGAAAGTTATGTTCAGTTGATCCCGTGACTGCATTTTACAGAAGCTGGGCTTTTTTCTTCTCAGTCACACTCGACAAACTCTGAAAAAGACTCAAGCTCATCATAAATTATTTTCCCATGGATAAAAAGTTAAACTCCCATTTTTATCTTCCATCTTCAGTGGAAAATAAATCCTCTTGTGTCTCGATTTTGAATGAAATGTATGAAGAGTATAGAAAAATGTATTTCATCCTTAATTAGTTGCCTCCTTTAAATTTTTCAAAGAAGGGTTACAACTTTAATAAGATCCCTTCCATCTGTCACAATATGCTTGCTTTTATTTTGACTTTCCATTGCTGTCTTATCAAATATCACATGAATCATTACCATTTGTTTGCCATCCCTTTCTTTTGTTTTGTTTCTCTTCTTCCAAATGATTAAAACATCAGCTTGAATGAAAGGTTAGAAGTACACTGTGATTCACATTTGCCCCATCTTATTAAAACAAATAAACCAACCAGTTATATAATTTAGATGTGCTTGAGCTATGGCTTGCAGATGCTTTTATCAGCTCTGGGCTGAAGAGGTTGTGTGCATTCGGGCATGCACGTACAACTGTTCTTTGAAAGGGACAAACCTCATTAAGATTACAGGTGCCTGGAAATAATTTCTGAGAAAATAGCTGCCATTTTCAATAAAGCTACTTCCTAAAAGGAAACACAATTTATTATGCTATTTAGTTATAAGTGAGCAGCTTTTCTTTTATTTAGATAAAAGTAGTCCCATTTAATGTCACAAATATTTTATTTCTTTTAAACTGAAGTTTGCAGTTTTTAATGATTGGAGATTCTGGCAACAGTGTGTATATACTTAATTTTAATACAAAGTCTCTGCTGCCTTTAGGAGCACATGGGCTAGTTCTGGGGGGTTTGTGTTGCAAAACATGATTTTAGAAGAGGACTCTTAAGTTCAGGTCAGCTCTGTCACCAGCCATAGAGATGGGGTTCAGATGGATTTATAAGAGTGAAGAACCTTTAATTTCTGTTAAATTTCTGTTAATTATGTGTATGTGGGGTTTTGATTGCTGTTTTGGTGGGGGTTTTTGTTATTTGTGTGAACATAATCCTTAGAGATCTCAGCTAACACTGTTGTTATGTTCCTAAGGACAAGAAAAGAGACTGAGAAACCATCAGGACATGCAATCTCTGTTACCTAAAAAGAGAAGAAAAAGAAATAGGGAGAGAAAACAGAAAAATGGGGGGGCGGGGGGGGGGGGGGGAGAAAAAGAAAAAAAATCACTGAAAATTTCAGAATCAATTGGGAGCAAAGTTCATGTCTTCACTTGTTCAGTTCTCTTTCTAACGAGACATATCAGCCTAAAGCAGGTGCTCTTTGAAGGCACCTAAGAGAATAGATAGGTACATTATTCAAATACCCTTAAGACCCATTTTTGTCCTTATATTTTTCTTCTTAACCTGAACTCTGTGAGTTTCTTTCTTATCAGTGCTCTGTGTCAGGTTGCTGTATCTTTTTGTTTGTTGTGGTCATTTGGTTGGTCTTTTTCAGCTCCTAACTATAGGAAAAGGAAACACTTTGTCCTGTTCCTAATGAGAGTTTTCCTCAGTGGCTTTTGTATGATAGCAAGTGACTGAACTTAGGTGTAACACCACACCTTAGATGTTGATTTGCAGATTTTTCTTAACTAGACTGCCGTATGATAGTCATGATGATCATTGTTATAACATTTGTTTTTAAAGCAGCTCTGAGAAAACAAAGTAAAATATGATTTTTTTGGGTGGCAAACAGCCACCGTGTGACTTGCACTGAGTTGCAGAAACACACACTTTACCACCTAATGTATAACTTATTTAGTTTGCAACCAAAGACTAAACATTTCATTGTACATTTTTATTAGCTTAGAAGGTTGCATATTAATAGGAATAATATTTGAGTGAGTTTCTGTTTTTACTTCAGAAAATGTTGAGCCCATAGAGATTCAAGCTGCCCACAGAACACTAATGTGAATCATTCCCCAGATGACATCTCTGTGGGAATGCATTTTGAGACATATGATTTGTTTCAGCATTGCAAACTTTTATGTCAGTTCCATTTGTTTGTTTTTTATAACATTTATGACCTTTTAACTATTTGGGCATGTTCATTCAAAAAACCTCAAAATGAGTCTTAATTAAAAGGAGTTGATCTAAAAAAATTACTCCCTCACTCTGGCTAGAATTTCTGTCATATCAATCCACACACAAAAACAAATGATGTTTAGGAGTAGTGGCATTTTCAGTTTGAGTTACTAGCATGAGCTTGTGTGATCTTGCTGAACACTGCCATTTGCAAAAGAGCAATTAAAACAGATGACAATCTGCTAATCATGCACAGTTCTAATTTTCCCAGTTTCTGTTTTTGCTTGACTTCCTAAGAGTGAAAGTAAGTTTTGTGTATTTACATTGTATATAACAGTATGTAAATTTGGCAAACTTCACCACAGATCAACAGTTTTCAGCAGACTAAAAATATACTCCAGTGTTGTAAACATCCTTAGAGAACACTGTGTGTGTCTTTGTGTAGTATATGTTTGTATGCATATGTTTGTGTGACTAACATATTCCATCTTTGTTTTACATAAAATTGTTTTTATGCTGATGGCAAAATTCTGCATTTGTTAACAATAGAAAGTAATGCAACAGGCATATGTAGCTGTTAAATAAAAGCTGATCAGGAGGTAGAGGCATGTATGAATTGGGATTTAGGAGTAAGGGCATTTTCCCATTGGCTTACAAGGCATGAGCTTGCTTGATTTGCTGCTCACACTCATGATTTGTAAGTTTTGCTCGTGATTTTAACCTTGAAATCATTAAAGGCCTATCAGTGGTAATGCTTCACTCATATTCAGGTAGGAGCTCTGGCTACACCTAGAGGCGAAGCAATTCTGGTGGCTTTCACAACAACATTGAGAAGTTCCTGTCATTCTGGAAAGAACCTCAGAACATTGAGAACAGGGAGAGAAAGGGATTGGAAGAAGGTAATAGTAGTCTCCAACAGAAAGAAACAGCAATCAGATATAGGTACTGCATCTGGTCACCACTTTGTGATGCAAGGTTATAGTTCCTCTGTCAAGCTGTGAATTACCTATTTTGCTTAGCACAGTTTGAAGTCTCTCTGTATTTCTGAAATGCAGTCTATTTGCCTCTTGCACATTCTTCATGTGCTACGTGAACTCAGCCACACACAGGAGAAAGCTGGAATAAAATTATACAGCCTGAAGAACTGATTTCTCTATCTTCTCTCAAATGCATGATTTGACAGTTCCACAGATGGTTGTTTGTTGTTTTTTTTTCTGTGTGGGCACAATAGATTCTAAAAAAAAAAAAGATATTCATTTTTGCACAACTAATCTTGAGAAAAAAAAGATTTTACAACTAGCAGTTTTTAAATTCATAGCAAGTATTACTTGATCATAGAATTGCTTTATCTGTATCACAATATGGAAGGGTTTGGTTTAAAGTCAAGTGCTACATTTTCCCATATGATAGGGAAATTAGTTAAACATTAATAGAGAATGTATTTGTTTTATAATAAGCCTAGAAATTATATTGTATCAGCTGCTGAGTTACTCCTATATGACATTTTAAGTCCATTATCAATACAGATTATTTTCTTGGACTTTTAATTGTCCATCATATAGTTGTTTGTGGAACAGGAAGATTTATGTTTATTATATATGTTCATCATGTATAGAGTCACAGAATAATAGAATATACTGAGCTAGAAGGGACCAGAAGGATCATCAAGTCCAGCTCCTGGCCCTGTGCAGGACACCCCAAAAATCACACCATGTACCTGAAAGTGTTGTCCAAACACTTCTTGAACTTTGCCAGGCTTGGTGCTGTGACCACTTCCCTGGGGAGCCTGTTCCAGTGCTCAGCCACCTTCTGGGTGAAAAACCTTTTCCTGGTATACCCCTAACTCATGCCATATCCTCAAGTCCTGACACTGGTCATGAAAGGTAAGAGATCTGTACCTGCCCCTCTGCTTTCCCTTGTGAGGAAGTTGTAGACTGCAGTGAGGTCTCCCCTCAGTCTCCTCTTCTCCAGGCTGAATAGAGCAAGTGCCCTCAGCCACTCCTCATATGGCTTCCCTCAAGGCCCTTCACCATCTTCATTGCCCTCCTTTGGACACTCTCTAACACCTATATTGCAGTGCTCAAAACTGCACACAATATTCAAGGTGAGGCTGCCCCAGAGCAGAACAGAGCAGAGTGAGACAATCCCCTCCCTCGACCAGCTGGCGATGCTGTGCCTGATACCCCCCACGTCACGGTTGTCCCTTCTGGCTGCCAGGGCACTGCTGACTTACATTCAATTTGCCATTGAACAGGATCCCCAGGCCCCTTTCTGAAGCACTGCTCTCCAGCCTCTTGTTTCCCAGTCTATACACATAACCAGGGTTGTCCCATCCCAAATGCAGAATAAGGCACTTGCTTTGTTAAACGTCACACAGTTGCTGATTGCCCATCTCTTTAATTCTCATGTTCTCTGCATGGCCTCTCTGCCCTTGGAGGGGACAATAGCTCCTCCCAAATTTAGTGTTGTCAGCAAACACAGTAATCCTTCAAGTCTTGCATCCAAGTAGTTAATGAAGACATAGAAATAAACAAATATGCTCTCACTTTCTCATGAAGATGCTTTGTAAAGATGCCCATTTCTATTCTTACTCATTGTCTGTGGATACAGACTAAGGATCTGATGGTCTTTCTTTAAAAGTGAAAAACCTCCTATTGACTTCACTGCCAGGTTGTGTCCTTAAGCAGTGTAAAATATAACTTTGAAACTGTACAGTTGTTCATCTTTTGTTGGCCGCTACCAGGATTCTTCTTCCTGCAGCTTTATTTTCAATTGAGAATATGTTTTAATAAAGATTTCATTTTAAAAGGTAAATGGAAATAGTAAAATAAAATACATTACTGATTGTAGGTTATGAGAATGTTTAGGTGTGGGAATTATGCATAGCATTCATTAGTAAGTGTACATTCAGGGTAGCCAAAGTGCTGGTATATATGCAGAGTGATACTCCTACAGGGCTATCCAGACAGCTTTAGTGCTGTAAATGTTTATTTTGTTTATTCAATATGTTTGTGAGATTTATATGGAAGTGTAACCAGTAGTAGCTCTGGCTATCCTGTACTTGATGCAGGTCTTCTTTGGAGATGCTGTTTCAGGCCTTCAGTATTACCAAGCTCCATTTCAGAGATTCCTTCTTTCTCTCCTGAATTCCCATGAGCATTTTGATTGCTCTTCATGCTTCAATAAAAATGAAAAAGCCTTTAAGTTAAGGACTTTTTCAATTTCTTTTTATCTCTCTTCAGTTCAAAAAGACTGTAAAGAGACAACAGTGTGGAAATGTTTCTGAGTGGAAGCACTTTTCAGTGGTGGGAAAGTTATCATCTACTCTGCCAAAAAAAAAAAAGCTAGGAAAATTAAAAAACATAGGGGAAAGGGGCAGAAAAATGTAAAGACAAGGAGAAAGTAAGAAAATGGTATACACCCCAGGAGCTTGCAAAAGAAAACTAGTGGTGGAAAAGGAAAATCAAAAGGAACATTAGATAAGAATCACTGCAGCAGAGTGATTCTACAGTTTCCTATTTTCTCCAGCAGTTCTGATGGAATGGGAAAGGGATGTGCAGAAGGGATGAATTTTTACAGTTGTATGTGGTATACATCTACCTGCTTTCAAGTTAAATTTTTCTTTCTCTCAACAATTACAGCAAGTTCTTGAAAATGAAATTTTAGTGACAGCCAAGCATTTAAAAAATGTCAGCTTTCATTTATAAATGCTTATCTCACAAAATTGTTTTCCTGTATATCTAATAAGAATTTCATAGGCTCATTTGGAATAAACAGGTTAGACTTAGAAAACCAAAACAGATACAAAAACCTCTGAAATCTACTGAATTCAGTTGAATCTAAAGAAGAATTTCCTGCATACTTTAAGAGCTGAGTTACAACTTGTACTAGCAAATGCATTGTATTCTAAAATGTAAGTAGTGTTTAGTAATTATGCAATGGCAAGGTTAAATATGCTTCATAATGTGCTTTAACTACATGGGAACAACACTTTCTGTCCTACAGGTCAGAAAACTAAGAAGTTTTCTGTTTTCTTTAAAAAATAATCTTTTTATTTCTATGAAAATCAATGTCTATATGATGTTCATGTTCCCAGTGAAGAAAAAATTGCTTTGTACTTATAAATTAGGTGAAAATATGTTATGGCATTATGTTCTTTCCAAGTTTTTCTAGATCAACAGTTACCGCCTAGGTGAGCTTATTGTTCCTCATGTTCCTCTCCATCGCACATATCTCACTTAAATATATGCTCCTCACTTGGATGGGAAAAATGTTGTGAGAAACATGCTTACATCTTTAACATAGTAATTGTTCAGTTAATCTCATTTATGGTGGAAAGCAGGCTATAGTTCACTGGTACCGATTAAATATCCTATACTGGGTTCTATATAAATAGCTACAAATGTGCACAATGGTTACATTACATGGTATATTTAACAACATCCCTAAATCAGAAAGTATGAGCTGTGCCTTTATTGATGGAAGTACTAACGATTGCATGCAATAAGATTTTTTTGCTCTGCAACCATGAAGGAAATAATTGCCATTCAGCACTATTCAGTAAAGTTTGCATATCAGTAAAAACACATCCACAGAGGCTCCACCTACGTTCCCAGTGCCCTAGTACTGATGAGTGCAGGATATATTAAAGCAACAGAAGTTGTTACAGTATTCACAACTTGCAAAGTGCATGTAAATTTCAATGGAGTTAATTTGACCACTGTCGGATTAAATTGCAATAGTGATATTCAGGTGACATGATTTTATTTTAGATAAAATGTACAGTAAGGTGACATTTTACAGATGTATGGCATGACTGCTGCTGAGATTTTAAATCTTGTGGGATTTTTCCTCATTTTGTTTCATTGCAGATATAAATATATAAAGCAAATGTTTCTCTTTCATATTTTAGATGGAAGACTTTATTTGAAAACTACTGTCATGTACTGAAATTTTCCTGCTGAAAATACATGTGCTACAGTAAAGAACATTGCAGTAAGACATTGGCTCACAAGGAGTTCTGTGGAAACAAAGTGTTTTCAAGCCAACTTCCTCAACTTCATTTATCAATGTTCTTTGAAAATGTAAAGAATTCTGCAAGAGTGTCCTCCTTGGGTTATCTTCTGAGGCTCAACCCAGAGACCTAGAGAATGTTTGTAAATGTACAGTAGCACTCTTCTTACAGTGAAAATCTGCGTCTCTGCACCGGACTATTGTATCCAAAATTACAGGTGGTCAGAACAAGGCTGAGTATTCCCTTTTTCAAGGAATGCAGACTCTCTCCTCCTCTGATGATTCTATATTTGAGCACATCAAATGATCCTTCCAGCAGTGTCCAAGTACACTTACAGACTGTTATATCATACCGAAACCAGCAAGACAGCTCAGAAATGAACTTGTAGAGGGCATAAGAGGATTCTTATTAAAAAAAAAAAAAAAAGAAAAAAAAAGGTAAAATATTAAAAAATTGTTACATTCAGTTTTCAAACTATGATCGTGGGTTTTCTTCTAAAGACATTTTTTCCACATGCTTTCCAAGAGACCAACACATACATGTTACACTGCATTAAGTGAAATGGAATTTTGTGTAAGTGAAAAGAAATGCTGAATGTAAACAAACTGTTTTACTGTTCACAAAGTCTCTTTTCCTAAAATAAAATTTAAAAAAACAATAAAAAATAATAATAATTTCTCATTGTAAACTGGCAGGGGTTTATGAAATAAAAGACTTTGCTTCTTATCAAAATGTTGATCACATGTACAGTATATAACACAAATCACACAAGGAAGGTATTATGTATGCAGTAGAAATCTAGAGTTTAGGAAATGAAACTTTTAGATAATATTGTTTTGTCACCCTGTTGGTCAGAGAGACACCTTTCTAGTTTTAACGCATGCAGGCATGTAAATATTTGTCCTGGAGTCACAGTATTACTGAATGAGATCTTAAGCATCTGGTAACAAGTCAGAATTCTGTATCAGCCACTTTTATTTGTATATTGAGCCCTGGTTAGTGCCCTGACTAGTGCACTTCTAAGAATGGACTGTGGCTGAGCAGCAAGTCAAAATGCCAGAAATATTTTTATATGTTAATGTCATATTACGTCAATGTTGCTAAAAAAAAGAAAACCTAACAAACACTTGATGTATCAGTCCAATTCCACATAGAACTGAGTGATACAGTTGAAGTCTATTGTCCCTCCCACCTTGTCTTAGGGATGGATGGTTATGTGTTACTTTCACTGTGTTTATGAAAGCTACAATATGTGTTTTCACCTTTGTGCTGATAACTGGAAGTAAGCTGCAACACACTGCTTATTACATTAGTAAAAATTATGTTCTTTGCTTTGCGTACTTTTGGGTTACCCCTTTAAAGACTGATTTTGTGAATCAGTGCTATTACTGTAAGTTTTGTGATTATGCTTTCTTCATCTAATGTTTTATGCATATAAAATATTATTTATTACATGGAAACATATCAAAACCTTAAATGTCTAAGATGCCTAACTTAAAGCAAGTATTTCTTTAAAAGTAGTTCTGATTGGATATTATTATTATTTTGTCAAAAAAAAATGTTTTGTAAACTCGAGCACTGAGCTTCTATAGTTTGTAGGTCTTCCTTGCAATGCTGGTACACGTTTATTTTGTGCAGTTCATATTTACTCCACCACAATCTTTTTTTAACAATAGAAAGATGTATATACAATTACACATCACCGTAATTTTTTTAAAGAAATATTGAGCAATATTTTTCAATAAATATTGTTGCCCAATACTTTGCAGTAATATTATTTTCTAACCGTGATTCTGTCATGATTTTCACAGTTGCTTAAACACATATGGGATTCTCTACCCCAGTTTTTTTCATGTGCAGTCTTTAAAGGGTTAACAGCTGTAAAGTTAGATGGACTTGTGGCAAGCTTTTGAATCATTCACATCTGAAAGAGAATTAAAAGCCTACAACTGAAATATGTAGTAGCATCTACCATTGCTCTGCTCCTTGCATAGAGTCACCTGTAAGTAGGTTTAGTAGTTTTACAGTATATTCTTTCAAGACCTTTGGGAATGCCTCAGTGTTTGGCTTGGTACATAAACAGAAATGTTAAGTATTAAAGGGGAACCAATTTATGAGCTGGATGTTTAGAAAGAATCTTGCTAAAAACAGTGTAAATACGACAGACCATGAGATTTTACTGTAAGTTGAAATGTTTTTGCCCCTTTTTAGTTTTACAGATTTTGGGTTGTTATTTTGTTTTTTGGTTTTTGATTTTGGGTTTGGTTTGTTTTTTGTTTGTTTGGTTGTTTTGCATAGTTTATGAAGAAAAGTTGTGCTCATGTTATTGTTTATATGCTTTTGTAATCTTAAAGATATTAATGTCTAGTTGTTCTATATTATAACCACATTTGCGCTCTATGCAAGCCCTTGGAACAGAACATACTCATCTTCATGTAGGACCTATGAAAATTGTCTATTTTTATCTATATATTTAAAGTTTTCTAAAAATGAAAAAGGTTATTACAAATTTTGTTGTACAAAATCTGTACAAAAATCTGTTTTTACATCATAATGCAAGAATTCGAAATTTTTCTATGGTAGCCTAGTTATTTGAGCCTGGTTTCAATGTGAGAACCACGTTTACTGTTATTGTATTTAATTTTCTTTTCTTTTCAACAATCTGCTAATAAAACTGTCTGAAATCTCCCCGTGACTTTATTTACAGTTCATCTTTATTAAATTTTCTGAAATGTATAACATCAGAGGAATATTTACTTTCTAATGGGAGGCATCTGAAAACAACATAAGTCAGCTCTTTGTAATGTGAAGAGAACAATGCTGAATGATTTTATTTAACATGCAAGTGCTTCTATCTCTAATATGAATTACTGTGGTGAAAAACATCATAAAAGCACACTCTGTGGTTATTGTTTAACAAGCATATTTTCCATTTTTTTTCTTGCCAGCTAAGCAAACTGCCCCCATCTACATGATTTATTTATGTACATTTCTCAGTTTATGAAGCTGTTATTTGTACCTTTTTCCTTTATATTGTTATATTCCCATGATTCTTATTTCACAAAGCTTTGTGCTGAATAATGTAAAGTGGACACATTGATGGAACAAAACATATTATTCCCCTAACTACAAAAATGCAGGGGTAATCCAGTTGTATTTGTTTCAAACCTCCTTCACTTGATAAAACATGTTTAGAAACACATTTTTTAACAAACAGCAAGTATTTCTACATTTAAACAGGCATTTGGAGAAAGAAATAGTTCTGGCTTAGCATATCTTTAGTTGATGGTGTGAGGAAAAAAAGGGTGGTTTTTTTAAGGTCAACATTGTTATTTAAGGTCAAATCTGGAAGCAAGGTGGTTTTGCTTACAAAAACAATTCAAAAGTCAGAGAGATATGACTGATTTTGAGTTTTCTCCCTTACGGTTCTGTAAGGGAATGGCCTTGGCTTGCCTTACATTTCCATCCCTTCCCTTGTTGTCTGAACCATACCTACATGAACACTTCTGCTTTCATTATGGAGCAGACCTGTTTGGGAAAGCAGAAGAGATTAACTTTCTCGGCTTTCTTGGTGGCCTGGGGACTGCAAGCATGAGGCTGACAGGTTTCCTGGGTTCTTGCAGGTTGTTGTTGCTGTCAGGTTCATTAGGATTTGGGTTAACTGTATATAGGCCCATCCCAGTCTCCTTCTGTCTGCATTAAAATGTCCTCATGTCTGCCTTAGTAAGCATCTCAGCTACGCCATAACCAGCTCCCCTGCTATAAACTCTGGCACAGCTGAAGCAGGGGAAAAAGTAAACTCATTAATCTCTCAGTCTAACTTGTGCTGAAACCTGAATTATCTGTACAGACTAGCAACCTACCTCTGTGTTTTTAAGCAACTCAGGAAATAGTTTCTTTCAGGAGGAAGGAACCATACTCTCAGAAGTTCCATTCTATCTCCATTAATACATCAGTGCTTCATATGTGGCATTAAACACGGCTGAGGCTGGATGGGCCAATAGCTAGTCAGATGTTGGTTCTCCTCATGACAGTAAAGCTAAACACTCAAAGTTCAGATCAAAATCAAGAAGAGGTTGCCCTAAACACATCTTGCCTATAATTTGCTAGTAAGTTAGGCTCAGATCCTGAAGAAATTTGTAGTCAGCAGTTAGACTCCTAAAGTTTTAGGAAAATCTTTGAGGAACTGACAGGCTCAACTGAGATTTATTTTTTTTAACAAATGAAAGAGACTTAAGGGGTTTGATCTGAAATGTAAACCTCTTATATGTTGAAGGTACTATAAATTCTTGAAAATTGCTTCATTTATTATTTGCTTACATGTTATTTGACACAAGACTGCAATAAACGAAGACTGAGGCCAAGATTTTCAAGCATGACTGCTGATTACAGGTACTTCTAGTTTTGTTGGCCAAACTTCAGACATTTTCAATGCCTTTCATAAAATAAAATGTCCTACCTCAAGAGTTCTGTGAAACTTCTAACTCATCCATGGGTTACTGAGGAGTATATAAATGTGCCTTTACTGAGCAGGAGCTCATATTGATGATGATGGTTCCACCACCAGCAGTATCACACCATTTCAAGCAAAAGCCACTTATTTAAAAGGCTTCATTTTCAAAGGGAGAAGAAACAAGGACTTTCTGAAATTCAGGCTCTTAAGAAGAATCAAATTAGAAATTAAAAAGTCTAGGCATCCAGACTACTTGGAAGCTTTGTAAATTTTCACCCAAAAGTCAACTACTAAGCAATACTAAGCAGTTTGGGAGAATTTGCACATAATTTGTTGAGAAACATGACTTCTTCATCCAAGTTAGAGTAGCGATGGTTGTCATAGTCCACTGAATTCATTAATTGACCGAAATTGGATTCATAAAGACAGAGCCAGGTTCATCTTGCTGTATACAGCAAAAGGACAAGAATAAAAACAGATCACAATTGCAACAAAGGAATACTGGATACAAGGGGGAAGAAGTCAAAATGAGAGCGATGAAGCACTAGAACAGTTTCCCTAGAGAAGTTCCAGAATCTCCACTTTTGGAGATTTTCAAACCTGAGGAGATCAAGACCCTGAGAAACCTGATCTAACTGTGCATTTTAAAGAAGATTAAACTAGTTGACTTTCTGAGGTCCCTTCCAACCTCAGTTTTTTATGGTTCTAAAACTACAAGACTTACTAAAATAAACAATAAATACGTGAAGGAATAGGGACACCATGCACCAGATCAATGTGATCAAACAAATGCCATTTATTACACACTGCACACGGTTTACATAGGGTTAAGGCTATGTTCAATTGGCTAAATTGAGCCTCACACCATCTAACTGCAAATCCTAATTGGTTATAGTCCATATCTCACAAGTCCAGTGTTTTGGTGACATCATCCTGACTGTTTTCAGGAACATCTCCAGTGTGGTGTGGGAAACCTGAGGAGTTCTCATGAGAAACTTCTGGGAAGTTGCTAAGAACTCCTAGGGAGTGATTTCTCCTTTACCAGTCTGCAGCAGCTGTGGCCTTGATTATTCTTAGCTGCTTTCAGTCTCACAAGGTCCACATAGACCTAAATTGCTCACCTTTGATTTTTTCTGTACCAACAACTTATATGGATTATGTCCTTGTAGGCATAACACTTTCTGCATCCAGTTTAACAAGGAACAAAATTTTATCCTATAAATAGCAGTTGTCAGATCTAAAATAAAAATTGCTGGGATATATTTTAACATTCACAGATTTTGATCTTCCATATCAGGGGACCAGAAAAATAAGCTGCACTAAATGCAAGATGTGAAAGAAGATACAGATAGTGAATGTGAAGAGGATAAAAATGGCACCTATTTTAATACAAGTATAATTAATGTAATTAATAAGAATGGAAGCTGTAGTAATTTTGTCAATCAGTTCTCAGATTTTCTAGCAATAAATAAATATAATGCAAAGTGAATAAATAATAAAAAGAACAGCTGTTTGGAATAAAGAAAATAAGTTGATTTAGAATGAACTTTCCCATTCAAATTTTTCTTTGGTACACTGGACGGTCAGTCTTAGAGTAAATTGGAAATGACAACCTGGAATAGATCCTCCTTTTAAAATATACTTCCTTTATTTTTTTTCCAAATTGCTTTCTTGAAACTGGTTTCTACTACAAGAAAACTGACTATTTTGTAATTCTATAGATTTTTACCACTCTGAGATACAGAGGACTTTGAAGAAGTCAATTTGGCTTGCTGGCTTCTCTGTCAAGTACATGCTGTCAGGCAGGTTGGGAACATGAGGTATGTTCCCAAGGTTAAACTTGGTGAGACAAAAGGAGTGACTTTGAGCTTCACTGTCTGTGAAATTGTATCATGGTATATTTAGCCAGGACTTGGTATTTTTTGCTGAATGATTTTGTAGGCAAAAAAGTGCTTTGGTTTTGGGAGTGGTGATTATGGGATGAATTGCAAAGTAGAGAGAAGAAAAGAAAGTTGAAGTTAGGAAAGAAGGCTAAGGGAACGAGGCTGCAACATAATTTTGAATAGAACACAGGGATGGGATAAAATAGGAGATTTCAGCTTTCAAAATGGAAGTAAATAGTGATACAATAAGGAGAAACTGGATTCTAAAGATACTCTTTAGAAAGATGTGGCAAGATACAGATGCAGCAAACAAACTCATTTGGCTGGGTCCTGGGCAAGCAGACATTGTTTTCAATTTCATTCAGAAGCAACTAATAACCATTTGGCTTCTGTTCCCTGTGACCAAACTGATGTTGCAGAATCTGTCTATTCAGTATGGGATGATATATTGGAAGCCAGAAATAAGTTTCTACATGGATCTCTTGAACAATCTGAACTCAATTTAACAATTGAAGAGGACAGAGATAAAGTATTACCTTCTTTGTGAGCTGATCAATAACAAGCATGCCTCTGGGAAACAGATGCTGGTAATACCCTTTGAAGCCCTTTCAGTGGTGGAAGCTGGAAAAGTTCACAGGCCACCTTGCAGGAACTTACAGAAGCAGTAAATAATAATATAAAAACTCTAATTCTCAGTTTTTTCCAGGTGAGATCTTATCTGCCTCCATCTCAAACCTCTACAGTACTGCAAGTGTATATATGGCATCTGACAAGATGATAAGATTCAAGTCATGAATTAAGAGTTGAAAAAGAATTCCTGCAAAACTTAAAATTAAGCTGTAAACAAACATGGAGAAAAGAGGTAATGATTATAGTACGAAATCAGCGCAATTATTTCAGGATTCAAAATGTGAAAAAAGAAACTCCATCAGTGTGGCTAATTAAAAATCATAATAAAATGCCTTTTTGAAGTATGCAATGCTTACTAAATGATTCCAGGGCTGTCCTGAACTCTCCTTGGGCACTGATAACGATATATCAATTCCTTTTTGAAGCATCTAGGTGCATAGCACTTGCATAACCTCCTCTTGAGAGCTGAAATCTAAGGCGAACAAAGCGATACATTGTGCATCTCACTACAGCGGAAATCACACTGCATAGCCTAACAGAATCCTTGAGAACAAGGAAATATAAAGCTGCCAATCTCAACCATTTCAACAGTTTTACAGTCCAAGAGTCCAATACCCCATGTGCCCTACTACTCAAACTCTTAAAGCAGTTTCTATCCCTGCTGGAACTTAGTCATCTGGATTTTGCCACTTGCAATATGGCCATAGTAGTTGTTGCTCTGTACAAGCCTAAGGCTGGCAACTGCTGGAAACTTCCTTGCTGGTAATGCCATGCTGAGATCATGCAGTCCTAGAAGTGCAGTGAATTGCATTATGTCATATTGTGGTCCTTCCCTCCTGCCATCACAGCAATCAGCAATGAAAACACACTCTGTGACTGGAACTGCTGACCTCTGCAGTGCGCCACCTCCCAAAGGTCAAATAAAGACTATTAGGGTTCAGGTTTGAAGTGGAGCTGATAAATCAGAGCTGGTAGGTGGAGTTTTGGTTTGGCTGAGGTTTTTGAATAAGGCATGAGGATACTGAAGAGACATCTAATGAAGTGGCAAATGAATGGTATCAGGGATAACCTGCATTGCCATACTAAACTTTATACAAATACATTATGTTTAAATCAATTAACTATTTATTGATTCATAAGGGCATTTTTTTTTCTTTCCAGGTGTTACTTGAATGAAGACAGATTTTTGTAATTATGACTAGTCCTTTTTCTTTTCATTTACTGTCAGCATTCATAAAGATTATGAAGAGTGTATTTTGTTGTGAAAAAATAGCATACACTTAACTTAGAAATTTACTCACCCTGGACCATCCTATAAAACTTGAGTGAGTAGATGAGTTGTACAATGTATTTTTCTAATAGTCTGTAGTTATATGTTATTTTCAAGTTTAAAAATACTTTGCCCTTCTAACAAATACTGCATATTCCTCTAAGTAGTGGTCATTAAAGAGAGTGCCAGTATATCATTCCCTTGTATTTAATTTGGGTTAGAAAGAGCAAACTGTATTTTGAGAAAGGTTTATTTCTTTTCCAATTTAAGTAATTTCCTTTCTTATCTAAGCTGGCCAAGTTCAATTTAAATCATCATGTGAATTGTTGGTGAGGTGCTTTTATTTGACTCAGCAAGCATTTGGACATGGCAAATGAGCTTCTGGCAAAAAAGAATATTAGTACCAGGGGACATCTTTGAAAACTGCAGATTGGTTTTGTGCACAGTGAAGAGTTTTCAGTGTTAAGAGTTATGCTTTTCTTATATATTGTCCCACTCAAGGTAAAGAGAGTTGCTTTCTTCTATGATTTTTATACATTCTTCTGTCACTGTATGTAACGAATTAAGTTTAACAGGAATGCCGGTAAAAATAGATGTGTTAAAGTTTCACTAGTTCTTCTCCATTTTGCTCTTTTAAATTAATGACATTCTGCTTGTAATTTTTTTCCCCACCTGGTATAATTTCCAAAATACACATTAAAAAAAATTGTGGTTTCTCATATTTGATTAGGCTTTAGTAGCGCAGTTACTAGGGCAGGTAGCACAATAACAAATTAGTCTGCAGACCACAGAGAGCTCAACAGAAGGATCTAATTGGCTGACAGAATATTTCCTTCAGCCTCCTCAAAGTCAGAAAAGGAGCTAGCAAGGACTGGGTAAAGCACCTTTGCAGCAGCCACAGCCCGATCCTGTCTGCCACTTAGTCTCTGAGTCAGTGCATTTTCTGCCAACTGCACACCCTCTGTAGTTCTTCTGCATGTGTTCAATAAATCCAACACCCACAAAGAAACAGAAGGCTGGTGTGTACAAGGCTTTGCTTACATTTTGTGCTTCCAGAATACACTGGTTGTACTGAGCACATGCAAAACTGCTGTCCTTTATATTTTCAATAGATTTTTTCCAGGCCATGAAAAGGGTTTATTACTTATGGAAGGCAATCACCCTGAATATACACATCAGGACATCCTAGAATGTGGCACAGATTATATAACATGGTCCTTCTTTGATTTTAACAAAACACAGTCAAAAAACCCAAACAAACAAACAAAATGAAACACACATACCCCTCCCTCCCCCCCCTCTAAAAAACCCCCAAACAAAACAATGCAATCAAGCAAAGAGATTGGAATTATTTTTTAGGCTGTTACAAAATTGAATGAAGTTAGAAGTTTCCAAGTCATGGGAATGTGATCATTCATGCTGCTGTGTTAGATTGGTCCCTGGCGAAGTGCTGGCCAATGCCAGCTATCTCTGCTGTAGACAATTCTGTGGGTGCTGCAGCACCTAGTACAGGTCAGGCTCAGAAGAGAGTTTGTGAACAGCCAATTTCATTTTGGAGAATGAGAAAGCATGACACCAAAAGATTTCTCTACACTGTATGGTCACAGGGTTCCTGAACGTTGGTGATTACATGTAATTTACCAGCATATTTAGCATACAACCTGCACATGACTTCTCAGTCGTGTCGTACCACAAACCATTCCTAACCGCCAGTCACACTCAGATGGCATTGCTCGCATTTAGGTCTAGTCACCTGCACTTGTTACCATTGTGAATTGTACTTTGTTATTTTCAGTCTCTACTCCAACAGCTGCCCCATTATTCAGCTACTTCCTGAAGAAAGCCTTATCTAGGAGAGGAAAGGAAGAAAGATTCATCTCTAAGTTGTCTTTGAAAAAAGTATCCTTCATTGCAGCTAATCAGTCTGAGTATCCTTCTACTAGGTGGATATTTTTCCCAGTTCACTGTGTTTCAGTGCTACATGTGAGGACTTTGCAAAGCAGTGAAGGGATCTCTCCCTTGTAGGAAGGAATGGAATCCTCCAACTTGTGATTTCTTTTCTGATAACCCTAGAAGGCACTGGAGTGGTAAGAAGCTTTAATAAACACATGCATACTTAGTTTTTCCAAGATCCGGGTTGTTGTGTGCTGGAATTTTCAAACTTTATGGATACCCATTTAAAATTTCACTGGACATCCATGCTTTTGTTTAATTCTATGAAGTCCTTAGTTACATCATACATTGGTTACATACCTCCAGAAATCTGGCCTTTAGAGTTGAAAGAATCTTGGACAATCACCCTATTGTTAAACTTGATTTCCAGTATAATGTAACAAATGTTCTAACCTTGAATGGAGGCAGGGGAGTAAAACGCTGGCCTGCCTCCTTATCCTGTTTCCTTCCAGGTTTTATTCTTTTACAGCTGTAGCAGTACAAAGAGCTACAACTAAGAATATGAATCATTGTTGCTATCGTCATTAACATAATGCCCATGTGTAGATTTATCTGCAGACTTTCAGTTTGATAAACTGTTGGCATGTAAATATTTCCTTGAAGAAATTCCAGTCCAGCTGCTTTTGTTTACAAATATATCAATGGTTAACACCACAGAATGTATTTTGCCAGTGTCTGAATTCTAATTACAACTTCTTTAATTGTGAATTAATTATAAAAGAGGAAGACAAAGCTAAATAATAAATATTTTGCAGAATTTTGGAACCATGCCAGCAGCTTTGCCTGCTTTAATTTTGGAAATGAGAGGACTTACATTTTTATGTCTCCATTCTACTATTTTTTCATATTATTTATTTGTACAGTTAATTGTGAAGAAACTCTTTCTGAATAATTATTTAATTGTATTTATTTTGCCTTCAGAGATTCTTGTTTTACTTCTTGACTTCTGCTTGATCATTCTGTGGATTTAATTAAGAGTTGGTTTTGATACACCAGTCACAGTAACATCTAAACTGACCTGAATACTGAGTGTTTGCAGGTTTTTTAAAAAAAATTTTTGAGATACAGGATCAAAAAAACTCTGGAATTTAACTTTGGCAGCAGGTTATTGGCTTTGCTTGTTGCTGTTTTGACCAGCGATGCAGAGAGTTGTGCTTTGAATTTATTGAATTCTCACTAGTTTGTACAATCATTTGTTACCACTTAATTACAATTCAGCACAATTTGCATGGATCAGCTCTGGAGGCAAACTATGAAATTTGTTATCCCTAAATTAGGATAGCTAAAAGTTAAAACTGAGCTACATATTATAGACCTATTTATAGCCAATGGACAAAATAAACACCTGAAAATAATAAATCATTTGTTATCAACCCTTGGGTGCCTCTTTTAGGATTAGATGAATCACTTGTGAAGGTACCTATTTGTCTTTATTAGTCAATGAAGGGGTACATTTTAGCCAAAAGCTATGTTAGGAGATGAGATTTGCCTGGGAGTTGCTGTAAGAGCTGTTGGGAAGCTTTTTGATTTTATTAGCTAATTCCATCAAACTTCTTTCAGAATTTCATATCCTTTGCATATATATCCTTCCAACTAGTTTGTGTGCCCTCTAGTGACACCACATCTGCATATATTTGGCAAAAAATGATGGTACTGATGTATGCCTTGCTGGTTTCTTCATATTGCTTATGTTTGCATGTATCTGCTATGAAGGATCTGAAGAGCACACTTATGGGAAGTTATAGCCAGGTGGGGGCTGGTCTCTTCTCCCAGGCACTCAGCAATAGGACAAGGGGGCACGGGCTTAAGTTCTGCCAGGGGAAATTTAAGTTGGATATCAGAAAAAAATTCTTTACAGAGAGAGTAATCAGGCATTGGAATGGGCTGCCCAGAGAGGTGGTGGATTCCTCATCCCTGGAGATTTTTAAACACAGATTGGACGTGGCACTGAGTGCCATGATCTAGTAAATGGACTAGAGTTGGACCAAGGGTTGGACTCGATGATCTCGGAGGTCTTTTCCAACCCAATCAACTCTATTATTCTATGATTCTATGATTCTAACATTTTGCTTTTTTCTTAATTTTCTATGATGACTCTGGGATAGTTGGAAGAATTAATATAGGATTTTTCATGATATTTTGCTTGTCTTAATTGCATTTCTTAAAAGTTAAATGTTTTGAGATGTAAAAATAAGTGAATGTTATAATTATACACTATTTTTGCCATGGTTTTTCATTTTCCATGCAAGAAGTAGAAGAATGTTTTTCAACAACAGAGATAACAATAACAGATAACTAGTGAAAGTGTTCATGTACCACAGGAGTCTATCTTCCACTTGGTAAATCAGTCGTCTAGATTAAATATCCTGTAGTCATTGAAAAGCGTTTCTGAAATACTGTGGAGGAAAATCTTGTTTGCTCAACTTAATTCCATAAATATATGTGGCCATGATCTTTCTCTGAGACTAGCAGACACCCTTTTCTCCTTTAGCTATATGGATAATTTAGTCAACTTCTTTCTGAAAATGGTACCTTAACTGTGCTAGTGTGTCTCATGGCAAACACAAACTTTTTATTTCTTTGATTTCTTTTACATTTGAAGCTATAGAAGCATGTACAAGGCTACTGGATTGTCTTCATAGAAATAATATTTATATACATCAGCAAGAATAAATAATGACAACAAAAGAAAATTTTTCTGTTGCTGTTGTATCCCACTGACAGACTTACAATTACCTTTATATTCAATTATTGTTTTCTATTTGTGTATACTGTTTATATATATGATAGACACTCAGTTTCTACAATTTCAGTGTATCAAGGAATTAGTTCACATTCAGACTTAGAAGTTGTATGGCAGCTTAGAGGCTTTTGAAACTAGATATCCATTTCCACCCCCTGCCCTGTGATACTGTCTTGATGGTACTACTCTCCATGAAACTGGCTTGGACAGTTGTTTCATAGGATTAAAACATGTTTCTTAGGCTTTCTGTCAAAAATAATGAGCAGGCTTTCTTTTAGCCACTGCTTTATTTATTGAATCAGTGCTGACTGTATAGTCTCTTAATTTTGTTGCTATTTATTTAAGTTAGAGTTCTGAAGGTTTGGTTATTAGCAATAACACTTAGAGATTAACTCTGTTCAGGTACAATATTGATTAGCTCTATCATTCATAAAACCAATAGAAAATATTTAGCTATATCATTCATTGACTTTCCACATAATCAGCCTATGAATTATATGACTAAACGTGATAGGCTGACAATGTGAATGATAAATTCATTCAGTTGAGTCTTTTTGATGTATTTTATCTTTCTCTGGTACATTATCAAAAATGAAACTTTGTCCATAACATTTAGAATATCTGTTGTAAGTAGTTGCCATCTAGTGCCAGCACTCATTTCTATTCACAGATAATGGGGCAATACTTACACTGTGGAAGGCAATATGTTTCTCTCAATTTGTAATGGAGTGAGGTAATGTCATGTCCATAATGGGAAGTAAATAACATGCTTTGACATGAATGAACACTTCAAAAATCATTAAAACAACTGAGGATGGTGGAGAGTTAGAAGGATGAAAAGAAAGAGTAGGAGAACTGCAACTTCACTCATTGACATCTCCAATGTTGTGGTTTGCTGAATTCATGTTGCTTATGATCTGGTGGTGAATTCACATGATGGGACAGGAAATGGTTTTTCTGTCTTTCTCATAAAGTGTTAGTTCCACCAAGGTGATATATCATAAATAAGAATAATGTTTAGAATTCTTACCCCCACAACTAAAAGATTCTTTCTGAACAATACTTCTAACATGGTAGTTACATTATATTATTGGGAGAGTTGTATTTTTGCTGTAGTCTCTCCATAAACCTTTCAAATTTGTTCAGTTTACAAATAAGTTAAAAGTGGGCACTTACTTGCCAGTTCAACTGGATATGTGAGAATTTAGAAGTATTTTTTTCAAACAAAATCCTGCAATAAGGTTTTACTGAGCTATTCTGTAGGTGATGTGTGACTTTTAAAAGAGTCTGAACCTCTTGCACTGGTTTTCCAGCAGCACCACAAGCAGTAATCCTTTTCTACTTTTTAAATGACTTTAAAAGGAGAGCTGGCATCTGTAGAAAGTAAATGTTAAATTGGAACGGTCCCTTTGAAATAATTTTAACCCTTAAATATGTAGGTCCATACACAGCTGAGTACAGGCAAAGGCTTCCCAAATTAGAATATTGGGACATACCCTTAATAGTTTTTCATTTCAGTGTAATTAAGGAAAAGGTAACAATTAAAGATTTTTTATTTTCCTCTGGGCCTGTGGTTTTATCCATTTGATTAATTTATCACACTGTGTATTCTCAACCTCTTTTTCAGTACAACGGGCTGTAGTTCTTCACCTTGTTCCAAACTTGGTTCAAGGTCCCAAAGTCTGAGGTATTGTGTGATGCTGTGAATGACGCCTCCCCCCAAAAACAGGACTTCGAGCCACGTTAGTGTAGGGTAAGATAAAAAGTAAAGGTCCTTTAATATCACAGGCCTACAGCCCACAGGAATACATGGTGACATGCATGATTCCCAGTTCTTGTTTCCATGGCTTTTATAATAAGATCCCTCCAATCATTGCTTTACACATTTCTCAGTCTAGCCCCAGTCTCACCCCTGGTCCAACCCCCGGAATTGGGTCTGGGGTCATCAAGACCCTCTGTCTTCATCAGCTCTTCTTCTTCAGGCACACAAAGGTCTCTTGGAGTTCATCCAGTTCTGGCTTCTGGGTCACTCTGATCTATGTTTCTGTTTCATTCTGTAGGCCTTCTGATATCCTTCAGCTCTACCTTGGAAAGGAGTCTAAACAAGATTAATTAACTAAAGGAATTTGAGCTCCCTGTTCTGGGACAGGGGTAGTGATAGAAAGGCATTAAACTTAAACTGTTAGAAATATTAACCTTCTAAAAATCCACAACTACTGTGTTCCTAAAATCTACAAAATGTGAAAATCAGAACAAAAACCCTTTCGGCATCAGTGTAAAGGTGGGCTTTTTCAGCTTATATTTAAGAAACTATGGAAGCTGTGATTTTCAGAGTAGACAGAAATCTTGCAATTGTTGGTTTCTGTGGAATTAGATGATGGATTATCTGTATATGAAAACTCATCTACAGCTGCCTGTAGATCTTTTGGTTGAACTTCGTAATCAGTTTTATCTAGAACTTGTAGCCTTAATGCACCCTCCCTAACAAAGTGAAGATATAAGATAGCAAAGGGATTTTTACTACCCCTTCACTATCTCCTTTAAGACTTTATTCCCAGGCTTCAGCCCTCTGTCTTCTCATGTGAAAGAAGCTATGTGTGAATACTGCTGATTGCATTATAAGATTACAGATGATTAAAAAAAGAGTGTAGTAGGAAGTGAGATTTACCTTTTGACTTCTATATTTTCCATCTGCTATAATACTCACACACACACATATGCACACGCACTTTAGTTTCCAAGCGCAAAGTGGTTTTGGTGGTGAAAATGAGTGAAACTGATCTTGCCAAGAGGAATCTCTCTCCACCTCCCTTTCCTTTTCACAAGCCTGTCTGAACCCCTAGCTGACACTGAAGGTGATGCCTACAACTTCCATTCCAAATCCTGATCCAGCAAACTTACAGCTAAATTCTTTCTTTTCAGAGCCCAAGGAATAAAGTTATACTGGGAAGTAAAGTCATGCTGTGCCATACTTCCTTCCTGAGGGAGGAAAGAAAACTTCCAAGATTTCTTTTGCTTCTGCAATATACTTCACCCAAGGTGTAATTTTATGTTCTAGGGTGCACAGAGGACCCAGAAGGCATTGGCTAAAAATCCCTTATAATTTGTACATCAAGTGTCTTTAAGGCCATGCAATGCTACTGCTTACCACACTACATCTTAGACCACTTCATATGAGTTTTTGCCTCTTCTCACATCTTTCTCCTATGAAGTGTGGAACGTAGTCTAATTAGTTCTCTCTGTTTCTCTTCACTGCCCTCATCCCATCTCTCCCATACCCCGATCCTTATCCTATGTAAAATTACTTTGTAAACCATTCTTCTCCAGATAGTTTACATCTACTATACATTTCTTGTTGCATGATCAAAAAAAAAAAAATCAAAGAAATGAGCTATTTGTCCAGTAGAAACTGTCTTTAGAAAGCCATGATTTTAGATTTTTAGATGTTTAGATTATCTTCCTTCTTCAGAAAAACAAGTCTGACCTTTCAAAACAGTTCAAACCACTAGGTGGTCAAACACTATCTCAAACAACAAAGAAGCAAACAAAAAAAAGTCTCAAAGTCATTACCTATTTATTTATGACATGGAATGGATTTGCCATGAAACGCTATCCTCTTGTGCAAAGTATACATTTTCTTACAAGAAAACAAGTAAGCCAGTTATGACACAGATCACTAAGCAAATTTTGGCATTAAGATGACTATTTACAAGACATATATATACCACATCCAAGATTAATTTTCTTTCAGTGTGTTTTAAATCATTTCATGGATACAGTAATTACACTATACCCAAACTGTGTCAATCTATCACTGCTCTGAATCAATATGGTGGATGTTGTTCAACTATTTATAAATAATAATGCTCATATATGCCAAACATCTTATAAAAGTACAATTAAAATAAGGAGCATATTTGTTCCTTTTTTGATTTGACACCTTGTCATGCTTTGTAGGGTTGCCATGTATATGTCTTTTTTTTTAAATTCAAGCTTGTGTTTAACTTTTTCTTTGTAATGGAGTTTTCCTTACTTGCCTCATTCACTTTCCATCTATGTTACAGATAAACCTGTACATGTTTAAATACACAAATGAGTAATTCTACAAGCATAAATTTCAACTGTTCACTTTTCACTGGAAAAGTAGATGGAAACTCCCTAGAAAATGCTGTACAAATCATTGACTGCAAACATTATTTTTCCATTAAGATTGTGCCTTGTTTTTGTGCCTCACTTTTGTGCCTCGTATGAGGTTAGGAGAAAAAAAAAAAAGGAAATCATGGTCAATATAGGTTATCTCAACCACTTTAGAAATTAATTTTGAAGTGTTGCCTAATGAGAATGGGATGGCAAACATTACATCTCTTTAATGTATCAGTTTCTGGATTTTTAGTTGCAATTTCATTTTGTTATATTTTAATAATTTTAGTGATTAGGCATTTATTTCCTGAACTCTCAAAGTTACTTACAATGGAATTATTCTCCACGTGAAGTGACTCAGGTGACTTAGCAGCTGTTCCAACAAAGTATGAAGGGAGAATTGAGATGAACCTTCAGTGTTTTCTCTGGTTTTTCGTATTGTTGCCGTAAAAGTCTGTAAAAAAAAGACTCCGAGCCAAGTTTTGTAGGAGATAAGATAATAGGCAGGCACTTTAATGAGCAACCCCGCTCATCCAGGAATGCATCGATGCGCATGCATGCAAGCTCTAAGTTCTATAGCTTTTATAATATAACCTATCCAATCACTACTGTCCACATGTCCAGTTCCACCTCTGTCCCCTCCCAGTTCCCACCCCTGTTGAATTGGGGCTGGGGTCGTTGGAACCCTCTGTCTTCATCCACCTCCTCTTCTTCAGCACACAAAGGTTCTCTGGACGCTCTCCAGGGCTTCGGGTCACACTGCTCCATGTTTATGTTCTCTTCTGATATGCTCTAATCTGGTACCTTGAGAATAAGACTAAATAGCTGGCAGATCTTAGCTGCCTGTTCTGGAGCAGGGGTACAGATAGAAGGACTTTATGCTACAAGTTGCTGAATATTAATTCACAAAAATCTACAGCGTTACATCTACTGTGTTCTTAAAATCTACAAAATATGAAAATTGAAAAATTAAGAAAAAACCTTTTGGCATCAGTATGAACTGAGGAAATTTTGTATAACTTCAATAAAAAACCATCAGTTAGCCACAATGTCAATTTAAAGCCAGTCTTAAGTTCATGAACCTTAACAAACCTTTTGATGAACCTCATTTATGGTTGGCATTTATAATGAAACACAGTGCTATGAGGGTTTCACATGGTTTGGGGTTTCATTGCAAACATCTTGCAAGTGCTATTATTTTGAAGATATAAAATGCCATGTAGAAAATCTTCACTAGGCATAAACTGGTGACTCTGCACTTAGTTCACTAACAGCAAACACCCTTCATGATCTGATCCTTTAATTAATAAGCAATAATTGTCATTGATCTCAATTAAAATGAATAAAAATGGTATTGTATCATATCCTTTCACTGCAGAAATATGCAAGATTTATACAGATGTTATGCAGAATTTTAAGTTCCATTTGGGCACCTAAAGAAATTAACTTTTCTCCCAGAAAATTGACGTTATCATAAATGCAGTAAACATGCTGACATGTTACCCACTGTTATGCATCCAATCACTATTAGCCAGATTAATTCTTTTTTCTTAATCTCTAGCATTTTTCCTGTCAGAAGAGCATTAGTTATGCAAAAATGGTCATACATTGTCAAACTGAGAGACTCATCTTGATTATTCTTGGTTATTTTGAGTATAAGTACAATCCACTCTGACTGTTAGTCTGCCCTTGGGACCCAGGCAATTTGGCTGTTATTATAATGAGGTGTGGCTCATCATAAGGGTGATTATAATGGAGTCTAAGGGAATAGGGAGCCAAGCCTACTGTATATTATCTTTCATTTCTAAAGACTGTACTTTGGAATAATGGTTGAGTATTGTAGCATTTCTGTTCATTGTATGTCTTCAGGGGTTGAGATATCCTCCAATGGACTATTTTGATACTAATAGGAAAGCACGTTTAGAACATGAAAATCCCTGTATCTGTTCCTTCAGGCCATTTGTTCAGAGTGTAATTCATATCTGATGAATACTTGGTGACACTGAATGGTCCAGTGAAGATTGGTGCTAATTTTGCAGTAATGCTCTCTGTTGCATCTGTGTCTGAGTGGGGAGGTATTTTTCACCAGTTCATGAACATTTAAAAATCACTTGTATCTGTTTGTGATCATAATATTACAATCTATCCTGTAATTTCCTACTGAATTTGCTCTAAAGTGGTTTTAGATCTAAGCTGTGATTGTCATAATCTTCTCACTTTTCTGAAGAGGACCAGGTCCAGAAACAACACAGTTCCTTTCAAATGAGGAGGTGTTACCTTCAGGGAAACAAAAAACTTGTCTTAAAAATTGTTATACTTTTTTTCTCCATTCCTTCCTGTGAACAATATTGATGAGAGATTATTTTCTTTAAAACTGAATGCCTTAAAGTGACACTATAACAGCCAAACAAATCATTATCTCCATATAGGATATTAGGGTGCTTAATTTTATTTATTTGAAAGATATGATGGATGGAAGAACAACAAATATGAAAATCAAAATTATATTCTGTGGAGGCTTTCTGTATATCTCTGAAGTATTCTGATGTTGAACAGAAATTGCTAACTATATATATGAATTAAACAAAAAAAATTCTCATGGGGTGTGTGTGTAAGCATAATTCAAGTGTCCATGTGTAATTTCTATACATTGTTAAAAGCTATTCTGACAAAACTATAGCATAGCCTTCTTATTGAAAAAGTTTAGGTATATCTACATTAATGTTGAAAAAAAAATGCCCATCCCTTTCTCTTGACTGGAGAACATAAGATTATTTATTTTCTACTTTGCTCTTTTACTTAGTAGTCTGATAGCCTCTAAACTCAGGAGAATCCTTTTCTAGTATTGGCACATTTTGTAAATGTAGGCAATTCCATTTACTTAATTATATTTTTTTCCAGCTCTTACCTTATGTTTTAAATTTGGACAACATAAAAACAGGCATTGATCCATTTGACATAAAGACCTGAAGTCTGATGACTTAAAGTGTTACAACAACAATAATACTAATGGTGACAGTCTGGATCTAACTAAAGAAATGCATCTATTTATATACATATTCACTTGCTGAAATATTTACCAATACTTATCTACAATTCAAAATAAACAGGTTCTGCAGATCAAAACAGAAATCTCTGTTTGTATCAATTGATGTGCATAACACTGCGGAATTTTATACCTCTCTGCATCACTGAATGCCATTAAAAGATTGCTATTTAATTGCAATTACTAGGCAATGACATATATATTGACTTTGCTCTATAGAATTTTCTGTGAAGTTTTGGTACATGATGAGATCATTTTTTCCATAGTAGGTATTTTGGAGAAGTTTTGCTTAATGCCAGGAACCTAGAATTGTTAGGACAGAAATTATTTTGTCCTTCTTGGTCAAAAAGCATAGGTTTCATTGGTGCCCACTTTTCATCTCTGACTAAGGTAGAAAGCGCACAAAATAATAATAATATAATGAAAAAAACCATGGCTTATAAAACAATTTTTATAGAAGCTAAACTGTTGGATGTGGTATTTTAATGTAGAAATCCTCATACTGAGAATTGTCCCAAGTATTCCAAACTATTAAGGAAGTACATGCTTGTAGCATTATATATATTCTGAGTAGTTGTCTCTCCTAAGCATTTGATTTTAAGACTTTTCTTTCTTATAATTTGAAAAAAATCCAACCTCTCTTAAAGCTTGCTCCTTCAGTTTCTTTTACCCTTTCAAATGTCTGGGTATTAATTACTTTGTTAGAAAATGCATTTAGATATATATATATACACATATATATATATATATATATATATATATATATATATATATATACCTATAACTCGTAATATTTGGAGAATTTCACTGCCAGACAATAAATATATGCCTCCAAATTACCCTTCTTCCCTCCTGCAAGCTATGGAAGTTTCAATAAAATCACAAACTTCTTCAGTCTGTGAGTATCTGATATGACAGAAGATCTAGCAAAGATGTGTTATTCATATTGGGTTAAAAGCACAAAATACCACCAGACAATCCCTTTCTAAGGGTAGAAAAGTTCCTCACTGGCATGTGCAGTGTTCTGTTGCCATATGCTAATATCCTGTCATTTCTCTGAGCATCTTTCTGCATGAATGCTCCACCAAGGCCCCCAAATCATGCCTCTATGTGAACTGTAAATACACTTTTAAAGTATTGGAAAGGTGGAAAGGTTAAAAGGTTAAAAGGGCTTGATGACTGGTGCTCATTAGGAATATTACAAAACCTTCTAATTTAACCAGTGTACTCAAAAGGGACAACATATTTCATACTATGTAATGTTGAACACTGAGTGACAATATAGACCTCCATGAATTATGGCAGAATGTAAAGTGTAGCTGTATTTGGAAAAATAAAAATAGAATTAAAAAAGGCAAAAAACCTCACCAAAAGCAAAACTAAAACCAGACCAATAAAAAACATCATGTTTCCCTAATTTCAAGGAAATAATGATTTAAAAATCCTTCTGAACATGATCAGAATAGGTAAACAGGATTTAATACTGAGAAATTATGTATTTAAATAGATTAAAATATCTTAGCTTTAATGACTGCTAATAATGGTCCTGATGCTGCCAGGATAAAGTGTTTGGGCAGAATGAATAGTTGGATAATAATTGTTATTTGTCAAAACCTGTTTGGTTTGAGGTTGTTGGGTTTTTTACCACTTGAAAGAAGTTGAGAACACTAATCTTTTCTAACCCTTCTAAAATTCTAGTTTAATTGATGTACAGATGAAGAAATATTTATCATTTTTGGGTGTGTGATGTGGGAGGAAAAAAATCTTGTATTTTGGTCACCTGAACTGAAATTTAAAGTAGCATAGAAAAGAGTAGAACAGACAGTAAAGGAATGGAACAGAATACTTGGAAGAAATCTGCAACAATCAGCTAGTCCAACTGCTTGAATACTTCAGAGAGGATAAAAAAAAAGTCAAGCATGTTATTAAGGGCATTATTCAAATGTCTCAGAGTCTGACAGGTTGGGGTGGCATAAACCACATCTCTGGGATGTCTGTTGATTTTTGACTCCTCTCTCTGTAGAGAAATGTTTCCTCATATCTAGTCTGATCTTCCCTGTACCTAATTTTGGAACATTTCCATGTCTCCTATCACTGCTTCCCAGGGAGAAACATTCAGCACCTCCCTTTCCACTTCCCCTCCTCAGGAAGCTGTAGAGAGCAATGTGATTCCTCTCAGCCTCCTCTTCTCCAAACTAGACAAGCCAAAAGTGCCCAGCTGCTCCTCACAAGACAGACCTTCCTACCCTTTCACCACTTTTATTGCCCTCCTCTGAGTGCATTCAAGGATTTTCACATTGTTTTTAAATTGTGAGGCCAAGAATAGCATATGGTGCACCAGGTGAGATTACATGAATACTGAATACAGCAGCAGGACAATCACCTCTTTTGACTGACTGGTTGTGCTGTGTTTGCTGTACCCCAGGATGCATTTTGCCCTGTTGGCTGTCAGGGCACACTGCTTGCTCCTATTGAGCTTACTACCAAGCAGCACTCTTAGATCCCTTTCTGCAGGGCTGCTGTCCAGCAACCCTTTTTGAAGATTAAAAAAAAAAAAAAGTTGCTCTTGAAAGCACATGGAGATGTATAGTAAGTTTATATGAAGTACCTGTATCACTCTTCACAGTAGGACTGCAAAACAGTTACAGCATGAAGTTATATAATACTACTTTTCCATAACTGGCATACATAAATAGAACAATTAAAAACAATTAAAAAACGCCTCTCCTATCCTTATTGCTCTAAATTTAAACAAAAAATCTGATTATTTCTTCTCACGACATTTCCTGGATTTATTTCTCAATAATGACACTTTTGGGAGCAATTCTATAGGGAATGAGATTGATCACCCATCACAGCTGCTGATGTGCTGTTTAACCAAGCTGGTGAACCATAAACTATCATCAGAGAGGGTATCAGACTAACAGTGTGTATCATGCAGCTCACTTTCCTGTGCACCTTACAATAACGATCATTCTCTTAGTCCATTAGACAGCACAAGGACCTGTTTAACAAAGTACTGGAGTGGTATACTTTACATGACCAAAAAAGAAACCAAATCCTGCTAGATGGGCTAAGTGGTGACATAAACTGAAGCCATAGGTTATGGAGCAAGAAGTCTAGTGCTTCATGCCTTAATAAGACTGATACAGATGGGAATTTTAAAGCTGAAGCTTTCTTTGAAAGTGGTACATATGCTCTAAAGAAGGGCAAGCATAGCTCTTCTGAGCAGTGAAGAACATTTGCTCCAAAATCATGCCAGTTTACATTTTTTTTTCAAAGAAATATGAAGCTTCCTTTCCTAAAAGAATTTAAAGAAATAAAACATATTTATATTTTTAATTATTGTAAAATGTCATGTACCTGGTGTTCCAATGTTGCAAACTGTATCAACTTGATCAAAAAAGTTATGATTACTAGATAAAGTTTATGATCTAAGGCCCCAGACCTATGAATTTTTAAGGATTGAACCTCAAGGGATGTACACAGATCGATGAAGATGTACATAACCTGGTGATTGACATTTATGTTCTTTTTTTAACTTGTATGCATAATTCCTACTCCTGACTTCAGTGAAAATAGTCACATTTCCTCCTTTCATGCTTTCAGTTTTCTCCTCTTCCATGCAATTAGTTTTTGGAAGATCAAAGCTTAAATTCACCTGATACTTCTTCCTCGAGTTCCTCAAGTCTGGTGTTTTGTGGGTTGTTTGTGTTTGTTTGTTTATTTGTTGGTTCATTTATTTGGTTTTTTCCTTTCTGGGTGGATTGGTCAGAAGATCTAGCTAGGAATATTCAAGGAATAGTTAGGAGGTTTTTGCCCCAAATACTGCTCAGCTAGTTGCAGATATCAACAGATATTTTAAAGTCCTCTCAGATTTGCAGAAATGCTTGCCCCAATTAATATTGTAGCTGTGGCCTTGAGTAACCTCCCATTCCAGTTCAAACTTCCTCTAGGCTCTGAGGATGGCTTTCTCTCCTGTTTATTTCCCAGCTCCATGATCCTGAGTAATCACTGAGAAGCACACATGCAAATACTAAATATAATTAAAATTTCTCTGTTTTACTCCAGGCTTTTTTGTATAGGATTCATCTGACAAAATTTTTGATATCTGCAACACGTGACATTAACTAGTCAGTAAAGAAAAAATAGACTCTTACAGGTAATAATTCATCTTATCCATATGCAGTTAAAATTAATAAGTGAGATAACCTAAATATATCAATTTTTCTGTGTTAAGAAGATGTGCAGTGATCATCTTACAGGTATAGAGCATCTGTTCTGTACAGTGTGTATAAAAGTTGATGCCCAAATTCAATTAGACAAATCCTGTGCCTTCTTTCAAGATGTGAGTCTCTTCAGTTGTGAAGTTACATCAGTATAGTTAAAGCTGGAAGTCTGCCCCTTCCTTTGAACAACCCATTGTCTACTGATCCCTTTTGAAAATTTCTGTATAAATGCCTCTATATTTTCTCTGATCCAACTCTTACACTTGGAAGGAGTTTGCTATAAGTAGCTAGAAAGACTGTTTATGGTTCTCTCATAAATTGCTTCTGAACATTTTTCTTTTCTGTAATACCTGCCAAAACCTTGTGAGAGTGTAGTCCAGTGGAAGTCTGAGACACTTAACTGAATGTTGCCTTGTGTTTCCCAGTATTTCCCCATTTGTATCAATGCTGTGGCCTCAATTTTTACTACAAGCACATAAAGGCAGTAAAAGCACTTTCAGTGGACAGTCCCTGGCACACTGGGATTTGTAGGGCCTGTGAAGGTAATTAAGCTGTCAGCAGTAGCAATAACAAAGTGATAACAGTAGTAATACTAATAACCTGCAAAAGTACAAATAAACAAGAAAATATTTAACTGGAAAAAATAGTCATGAAGAGTCTCATTGCTATGTACATTGCTTGCCAAGAATTCACACAGCTACAACAGAATTAGAAAGTTACAAATAGAAAGTTAAATCATTATACTAAAACTAGAGAATACCCCCACTGCAACAGGAGGTAGGAAAACTATATACGGATTACAGCAATCATCGGAATGATCATCAGAGCCTTGAGGGCACGACTAGCCCTGGTTGTGCCAGCCAAGCCCCTCTAGTGCTCCCCACCTGTTGCCAATGCCCAGGAACTCATTTTGGGCCTTGAGGGCTGTCAGCCCCAACCATGCCTCAGTAGTTCCAGTCTCCAGATTCCCACAGCCCTGCCCTCCCTGGCCATGGGGCCCTCTGAGTTGGCTTTACTCAGGACCCACATCCTCGCTGAGCCTTGACCCATTCCCATCCCTGTGGAGGTACCCAATGTCTGGGGCTGGAGCTGCATTGGAGGCCCTGTCTTGCTCCCAGCCCTGATGGACCACATGGGGAAACACCCAGCTGCTAACGCCAACAGCACCTTGATGATCTTGGAGGTAGTGCTAAGCATAATATGTGGTCCTTCAATTCAAGGCTATGCAAATTCATATCAAAGTATTTAATCAAGGTATTTTTTGTTGCATGAGGAATAGCAAGGTATTTTCTTCTTACTGCTAGAGAAGGTCAAAATTTCTGAGGATGTCATTAGGAGAGTCAGGAAATAAAAGCATTTCAATTTACTCTTACCACTTGGTTACAAACAATGCAACTTTAGTTACTAATTTCTCAGGTAAGAAAATATTAAAATTGTTACTTGTTGTAAGACAGTTGGGGCTTTTTTGTTGTTTGTTTTTGTAATTTAGCCTAAAGCAAATGTAAAAGCAAGCTAAGTGTTTATGCCTTTCTTAGCAAGTCTTAAAATTAGACTGGTCATAGTAATGTAATGGCCATGCTTTTCATATTGTAAAGGAATGCTTTTCCTTGTGGCTGGGTCTTTTATGTACAGTGGAGTCCATAGATTTTGTAAAAACATTTGGCTTAACAGAGGTGCCTAATGTCATTCTGAATGTCCAAAGGTTTCTGAGATCTCTGCACAGGGTTGACATATACAACAGGGAAGACACAGGAGATCTGTTCACTTGTGCAGTGGCAGCTGGAGGAAAACACCGGATGTAAAAGAAAATACCAATGGTATTTTACCTCACGCTAGAGTTCTGTATTTAAGCATGTTAATGAAGTTTTAATAGTTTTTAAAGGTTTAGTTAATGATTCCTCTTGTTACTCAAAATAAAAATACAGATTTTTACTTATTTGCTGTATTTGTCTTTTTATTAAGATGCTATCTTGAATATTGCATATTTTATCTTTTCTTTTTTTCCCCTAGAAATTACAGAGTGTGTTTAAAACAGAAATGTTTGCGCTTTCTCTGTTTACTAAAGGAATAAAAGAATCCTAGCATCATAAAATCATACAATGTTTTGGGTGGGAAGGGATTTTAAATGCAACCTAGTTCACCCTGTCATGAGCAGGAACACCTTCCACTAGATCAAGTTGCTCAAAGCCGCATCGAACCTGGCCTTGAACACTTCCAAGGATGGGGCATCCACAGCTTCTCTGGACACATGTTCCAGTGTGTCTCCACCATCATCATAAAGAATTTCTTCCTAATATCTAATCTAAATGTATCCCCTTTCAGTTTAGAGCCATTGCCCCTTCTTCTATCACTACATGCCTCTCTAAGAAGTCCCTCTCCAGCCTTCTTGTAGGCCACCTTTACATACTGAAAGTTTTCTAGAAAGTTTCCCTGGCGCTTTCTCTTCTCCAGGTTGAATAACACCAACTCTCTCAGCCTTTCCTCATAGGAGGTATTCTTCACTCTTCTAGCCCTCATCTGTACTTGCTCCAACACATCCATGTCCTCTCACATAAGACTGGAGCCCCCGGAGCTGGATGTGGTACTCAAGCTGGCATCTCACAAGAGCGGAGTAGAGGGTAGGAATCATCCTCCTCAACCTGCTGGCCATTCTTTTGTTGCAGCCCAGGATACCGTTGGCTTTCTGGGCTGTGAGCTCACATTGCTGGTCCTTGTTGACCTTCTCATCTACTGACACTCCTAAGAAGGACCCCAAATCCTTTTCCTCAGGGCTGTTCTCAATCTATTCTCTGTCCAGGCTCTACTTGTGCTTGGAATTGCTCTGACCCAGGTGCAGGATCTTCCACTTGTTGAATTTTGTGAGGTTCCTGCAGGCTGACCTCTCAAGCCTGTCTCATCTCTTCCCTCCAAAGTGTTGACAGCACCACACAGTTTAGCATCATTGGCAAACTTGCTGAGGATGCACTTGATTCTACTGTCAGTGATGCTGACAAAGGTGTTACACAGTACTGGTCCCATTACTGGAATACCACTCGTCACTCATCTCCATTTGGACATTGAGCTGTTGACTACAACTCTTTGAGTGTGACCATCCAACCAATAGCTTATCCACTGAGTGGTCGATCTGTCAAGTCCATGTCTCTCCAATTTAGAGACAAGGATGTCATGTTTTTCACAAACCCAGGTAGATGACATCAGTAGCTTTTGTCTTATCCACTAATACTGCAACCCTGTTGTAGAAGGCCACTGATTTTGTCAGTTCTTGGAAAGTTGGTTTTTTAACCATCTGTAAACCACCCTATTCCAAAGGAGTCTGTGCTTAGATTCCCTCAGTACACAGCTGTCTATTCTGAAATAGTTGTAGAAATCTATGGAAAACAGAGCAATGTCATTTCAGCATGTATCATCCTGAATCAGAAACTAAAGCATGCAAACTGAAATTGATTTGTAACTGGTACCTTATTAGAAGCAAACATCAAGAAAACTAGAATCAATGTTGAAACAAAAATTTGTCTTGTAAGCAATCCTGAGTGAAATGTGTTGACACAGCACCACATTCTGTAGCCCCATTTTTGCATGCTTTTCAAAGCACAGCCATCTCGATCTGGGAGAGATGAATAATTGACTGATCACTGCATAATTCAACGTACTGTTGTAAAAATTCAAGGTCTGGCAAATTTGAAGCTTTTCTTCTTTATTGAGACTGAGGTTAAAGTTTCAATCAACCTTGAAGAAACATTTAAATAGCACAGGGATGTATGATTTATTAAAGTGCATATTATTCTTCCTTATATTCCCTCCTTCTTCATTAAGCATCCTTACATAATGTTTATGTGAAGTTTATGAAGTGTACATCGTAAGTTTAGCAACGATTACCTTAAAAGATAGCCCTAAAGGTTAATCATCTTATTTTTTGAAAAGTAAAAGCCAAAACCAAGGAGGAAAATGGATTTGAAAGTACAAAACAGATTCACCCATGTCTTTAATAAAATATCTGTGTACTTAACAACACAAATTTCCCCATTTCCATTTAGGAAAATGAATTTGTCTAATAATTACCACTAACAGTTAGTTTTTCTCAGCTCATAATGGTTATATGTAATGCTCAACAATTAATAGCCTTTAGGATATATTGAATTTCCTAGTTAAATTACCTGTCACTGTCACTAAAAAAACGATCTTATGTGGAAGTCGGTCAAGTCTGCTTCACTTTCAAGTCATACTGCAGTTTGAGGAATGTATTTTCAAATTAAAGGATTAAGTTCAAACATTTATATTCTCTTCACCCAAAGTTATTATAGTTGCTTCTTCATAATATTGCCACAAAAACTGACTCAAGTCAGATTTTTCACTGTTAATTTTCAACATTTTACAGGTCAGTGTTGAATCCTGAAATAGTTTGGACTGCCTGTTACTATTTCTTCTTCCAAATTTATGTAGAGCTCTTCATTTACATGGTACCATCTGACACCGAAAGAAATTTTCACAAGGCTTCTCCATGAAAGGAAATTAGTGTGCCATCAATGAAGATATGAATTTGAAAGAAACTGGGAACTCCAGGCTTGCTCATTTTTGGGATATACTCTCTATGAACTATGGGTGACTTTATAGGAGAGTATGATTTAATTTGCATGGTTAAAAGTGTTATTATGAAAGTTACTGCTGAATACTTTGTGTGCTGTGAATTACTGCAGTTTCCTGTGGAACAAAGCTCTCTGTGTGGACAGATTCTATACGATCTTACCTCTGAACAATCTTACATGTATATGTGAGTAGCATTGATATGTAATTTTCATGCATTGAGATGTCTAATTTATCTAAAATTTCTCCTCTGTATTACATATGCAAAATCGAAACTGAATAAATAAGCAGATATTAGTAAGTTCAACAATGGAAAAGGGAGTGTAGTCACTGAAACAAGAATAACTTGATATTTTCCGCTTGGGAGTTCATTAAGAATAAATATGAGAGAACTAATTTCGATCATGCAGGGAATCTGCACAATTGAAATCTGGCCAAAAAAAAAATATATATTTTGAGGGAGGAGAATGAAGGTATTTGAAATAATGGAAAAGAAGTTTTCTTACTGTGCTGGTTTAAAGGTGAACCAGCAGGGGAAATGAACTCACCACAAGAGAGATTATAAGTCAGAGGCTAAAATTTAATAATAATATTACAATAAATACAGTGACACAAAGAGAAATTGCTTTCAACTCACAAAACCCAGCAGTATAACCCAGTGTCCTGGGGCACAAACCCACAGGGGTTTGTTTGCCCTTGTGCTGAGACCCATGTGGTTCCTTCAAGTCCAAAGCAAAAGGAAGTGAAAAACCTGTTGGTGCAGACGAGGGCTGTAGTCTGGTCAAGAGTGGTGGTCTCCTCCTGTCGAGGTCCTGCTGCTCCTCTGGATCTGACAAGAAGTTCCCGAGGTCTTCTTAGCCACCACTTATGTACCCTCAGGGAGCACCCAGTCCCTCCCCCTGAGAAGGGACTCACACAATGGGTGATTAACTCTGGAGCCAGAGGGTATTGTTGAACTGTTGATGGCCCCTTAGCAGCCACACCCCCTCAGGCTGAGTGTGAAGGTGATAATGGCTCCCTGGGCAGCTGCTGCTAATGGCCCATTGACCTTGGGGAATGAATAGAGGGGGTAGAATACACAGCTTTGATCACCCACACACAGTGTTAGCTGGTCTCTCCTGCTGAACTAGGACAACATCTTACATTTGAAAAAAATAATTTTGTTTTAAAAATATATCACATTGCTTTACTAAATGTTATATTTTGAGCTTGAAAACACTTTTTCTCTACATTAGTGCATATACTTACCAGTTAAATAGTGTTAAGTAGAGGTGCATTGGGCTTTGCAAAAGAAATTATGAGGATTTTCAGTATTTAATGGATAAGGGGAGATATTACAACATTCATATAAACAAGATAACAGTATTAGCGTAAGCATTCCCACACATCATGCGCTTTCCGATAAAGGTGATCCTTCATTGTGAGTTGAGGGTATCTGATCTAGACAATTTATAAAATTTACATCCTCCAGCTTTCAAGAAAGTTGTTGAACATTTCTATAATTTACTAAAGTGTAGTCAAGTAGAAAGTTAGTGACAAGTTTTGGATGTAAATAATTGCTTTGTCAAAGAACTTTAGCTTCTCCTGGCCACTAGACTAGCCTTCTGCCTAATTCGGATAATGAATTTCCACGGGCAATTGTTGACTCAATCTGTTAAGGCTGTTGCTGAGCTAGAACCTGTCTTTTTGAAAAATGAAACAAGACGCACACTCACACACCCTCTGCCTTCCCCAAATACACACCTTTGTTTTAAAGAACACTAGTGATGGAAAATATCCTGTAACTTGTTTGAAAGTGTTGCAGTGGTTCTCTTTTTAAAACCCACACAGGGTACTCAGCTCAAATTTCTCCCACTGGAGATTTTTTTTAAATTCTCTTCATTTATTAATCTTGTCTTCATGTGAAAATGGTGATCAAGTGATCTCTTAATATTTAACATATTCTGTACAAATAATGAAGTGTAAATTTAGCACTCCATGTCTATTTGGGGGAAAAAAATAGGATCTTCAAAAGAGGAGACTAAATAAACAGCAAGAGAGTCAAAGTTAATGCATATTTAAACTCAGACAAACATTCAAAAAATGTTCTTTTCATTTGTTACTCAGCTGAGTTCAGAATTCGTGACAGAAAGCCTGCCCTCTGGAGAAAACTTAGCTTTATATTTCTGTGTTATCTTTGGTTTACTTAATTTTTGTCAGGTAGTAACACTCTCAAAGAAGGGATCTAATGTGCAGAATTTTTAAAAAGTTCAGTTTCTTAATAAAGTCAGAGTACGAAGCTCAGTGTGACTCCAGCTTCAAGGTCCAGTGCTGGTAAATTAAAACATCTCCAATGATTTCAGTTCAAAATTAAGTATATATATATATATATATATATATACGGCCAGACTTTGCAAATGCAGATTTGGGAAGGGCTCTCCCCGCGTGGGTGTGCCCTTCCAGCCTGGGCAGTGGATTTTTAAGGTGACTCTCAGCGTGCACAGAACTGGCCCCACCGTTTAAGTCCTAAGGTCCATCTGCCATGGCTGAGTGAGCTTGGACAGTGACAGTGAAGTCCTCGGAACTGTCACAGCACCCGGTACTAACCAGGGCTGACCCTGCTGAGCATTCGAGATCTGACGGGATCAGATGGCAGGGAGGCATTGAACTGCCACCCTGACACCTGATGCCGTCAGATCTTGGAAGCTAAGCAGGGTCAGCCCCATTTAGTACTTGGACGGGAGACCTCCTGGGAAATACCAGATGCTGTTAGGTTCTAGTCCTGAGGACTTCACTGTCACTGTCCAATCTCGCTCGGCCGTGGCGAATGAACCTCAGGAGTTAAAGGATGGGACCTCGCGTACACTGTGTCTGACCTAAAAAATCCACTGCGCAGGCTCGAAGGACACACCCACCTGGGTAGAACCCTTCCCAAATCTTTGTTTGTGAAGGCTAGCCATATATAAACATACATATATACATTATTATATGGACTACGCATCAAAATTAATTATGACCAGAAAAATAGCATAATAATGAGAATAATACAAATGTAGGTGAACAATTACTAAGTGTACTAAAATTTATGAAATGATTGTGTGAAATAATTATTTTGAGAATACAAAATTAAATAAAATGCTCTTTTTCCTCAAAACCAGTGCTACACCTAGCATTTTATTACCTCCTATAATGAAGTTAGTTTTAATTTAATATTAACACTGAAGGAATTTGACACGTCTTCATCTATAGGAGACAACAAAACATTTAGATCATACAAACCAAATAGAAAATGTGATTTTCATGTATTTACTTTTAGTATTCCAATTAATCTGACTGATTCTGATTGACCAATCAATTAGACTGATGATAAATCTGATTTCAAACACCTGAGGGTGTTAGGTCTTCATCACTTTTCTATTTCAGTCCTTATAGTTGAAGTTCTATTGTAATAACTTTTGAGAGACATTTATAAAGAATGGATGTTTTCTAATTCAAACATGAGAAGAGGAAATTGAGAAACTGCAACTTTTGCAATAAATTATCTTCCTGTCTGTAGTATTCCATGTCTTCCAGCTATTACTAGATTTTCAAGCAGCATGGTTATTCTTTGGTGAAGGATAGCACTGGGCTCTCTCCCTCTTTATATTGTTCTGCTAATGCAAAAGAACAGCTGTGCCTTAAAAAAAAAAGGACCAAGGCAGGAGTTGCACATATATGTGCAATTTAAGCTGTGAAAAGTAAGAATGCTCACCTTTTTATGGCTGCCTATAAGAAAAACTTTTTCTTTATCAGAAATAAAATACTATAGTATACCTTCAGGGTGGTCTCATATTTGTGGAAACAGGTACAACTGTGTTAGACTGTGTACAAGCTCCAAAAATCATGTATGAAGCAGTATTTAATCCTACACTACTATTCTTTAAGATCCCTGAAAGAAAATGTATATTATCTGCCTATATTATTCCTGCATACATATTCACAATTATCTTGGTACCCTATATTATTTGCTACAGAGCGATGAATTTGTAGGTATTCTGTGCTTTTCAGCTCACTTCACGTGGAAGTCAAATGAAGTATTTTCTTGCACGAAAGAGCAGGCATTTTGTAAAGCATTCCATGCTTAAAAATAATAATAAAAAATTAAAGTAATGCCATACATGCATTATCACTCACCAAATAATTCTGTAGTGGCAAAAAGTAACATATCTTTGTTGTTACCTAAATAAAATATTTTTATCTAGAAGACTGATATTTTTTCCTATTCTAATCCATTGAAAGCTGTAAAACTGGCATAGAGGTCTTCGGAATCAGACTGCAATATGATTGTTGTAATTTAGATTATACTCTGTCCCTCAGGACGTGATTGTGCCTCTAGGCGCAGCCTTCAGCAAGAAATAGTGTGTAGGCTCTGTCATCCCAAGAGGTTGTGTGCCTTAGAAATACACCTCTGAAGTACAATTGACTCCTTGTTCATACATGAATTCAGCTTGTCAAGAGAGTTTTCTTATTTTCAGTGTTCTACATCCAATTCTCAATGACAAAAGGATCTAGCAGTTGTGTCCACCTAAATTAGGAGCCTAATATAGGAAAAGAACTATCCTAGACTGTTTATATTGTTAAAAGGACAAATGGAAATTGGACAAACAACTTCCAGAAAGAAGGCTTAGCCCACATAAAGTCTAATTTGCCTTTGCAGATGGCTTTCATGAAGAAATTGCCACATTAACAGTGGTAAGGAAGAACTAATGCTGCTTGAAGCACGAGGATACTCAGAATAGTCTTTTAACAGAAAGCTGCAGTTAAGCACAATATTGCCTCTTCTGTTCCGTATTTGCTAATATATTTTACAATTACTTATCCTTTCCCTAACATGGCAACATTTGGGATTCCAGTATCTGTTTGCCTTCAAGTAGTCCTACAGCCTTCATGGTTTCATCATGTTACAATTGATTCCAGTAAAACTTCTTCCAAGGTTTCCTTTGTTATATTTGACAACTAAACTACTGTGATTGCAGAAATTCATCTCATAGATGTTGTACCTTGCTCCCTTTTCCATTATTGCACTGGAAGAGAAATTCTAGTGTGTCTTTTCAGCTGGCAAATGAAAAAGAACTTTATTGGATGTACAGTGTCTGGCTGGAATTGACTTTCTTCATAGCAGCCAGGATGGTGCTGTACTTTGCCTTTATGGCTAAAACTACTGATTACACGAATGTTTTGGCTATTGCTGAACAGAGCTTGCACATAATTAAGGTATTCTGTCTCCTCAACATTCAGTCAAAGTGCAGAGACACAAAAAGTTGGGACAAGACACAGCTGTGACAGAGGACACCAAGTGACCAAAAGGATATTCTATACCATATGGCATCATGCTCAACAATAACATTTTAAGAAAAAGAGGAAGAAGGGGGAACAGTGAATTTAATAGACAATATTCCTAAGTCTTCATTTATATGGAATTACTGCTTACTTACCATTGAAAAACAAAGGAAGACAAACCAAATATATTGTATAGTTTTCCTATTTTTTTTCCCAAATATAATTCTAAGCTGGGAAATAGATTTTAAATTATAAAGTCAAGTTGAGTGAAAATCTAAGTATTGCTGGTGTATGCTGTAATTCTATTTTGTTTCAACCTGATAATTATCACTATTTCATCCAGGAAAAAATATAAACAGCACTTCTGGTTATTGTTTGAATTCACAGAAGTTTTTAAAGTAATTTTACCAAGTTGTTGCCAGCCATCACATAATCCAACAACCAAGAATAATTCCAAAAAGAAGGAGAAATTTACTTTGCAGACTCGTGTGCTATTTCTGCCTGCTAACTAATCAATACAAGTCTACTACTGTAAATAATTTTCATTTCATTATTCAAATGAAATAAGCAAATGTAGTGTTCATTTCACATTTCATTTAGAGAATATAAATTATAGAGTAACAGATTCAGTCACACTTCATTTTCAGGTACCAAAATATACACTTTGTACAGAAAGAGGAGTGAAGGAGTGTTACAACCTCCCCCTGAAGGCAAGGGTAACTGAAGTTCTTGTTAATAGATCCGTTGAAGCAGATTAGAGTGAAACAAGACTGGTGCTTATATATATATATATATAGAGAGAGAGAGAGAGAGAGAGAGAGAGACAAGAGAGAGAGAGACATACACATATAGACACATAGAGATATACACATATCACATAGACACACATATACATATATGCAAGGTTTATTTTAGAAGAAGTTGGTTGCAATGGAAAGCAGGTATATAGCTGTTTTGGTTATTATCTGTAGAAATATAGCAATATAAAAGCATAAAAATAATATTTAATAAAATGTATAAGGAAAAGAAATAGAAAGAAAGGATAAGGGCAGAAAGACATCACCACCCCTTGATCCAGCGACAACAATTGATTTTTGCAACCTCCATGTCTGTTAAAGTGATGGTTAGTCTTGATCTATTGGGGGTGGAGGAAACACCCAAACTACAAAGTTCAATGGGTTAATATACACTCAGGTTCAGGTGGGAACACCCAGGTACCTCTGCTGGTGGGGGGAGTTTTACACTCACTGATGCAACACTCTGGATCATGTTCAGTCTTTTGGGCAAAGGACCCAGAAACGGGTCTGAGGGCACTTTGGGGGTCGTTGATGGTTTGTGACACCTTCTGAGACATGACAGCTGCCTCTCACATCAGTGTAGATGAGCCAATTGTGCCCCATCAGAAGGGATGAATACCTTACTTTTGAATATCAGGGTACTTCCTGGGAGCGGAGGTGCAGTTTTACACCTGAGCCACTTGTGTAAGGGAGGACACTGACATGATAAAAAAGCATTATTTCATCTAGCAGGGTCTGCTTCTTGTGGTCTCTTCCCTTATTTGTCTCAAAACCCAGTTTGTTGCTAAACAAAGTTTGGGTGTGCACTGCCTCTGCACCTGGGTTGTTACCTTTCACATCTTCAGCAAAGGACCTTGTTGCTTTTTCAAATGGCTGATATTTTGAGTCATTAACCGTTAGCATTGCAGTCTCTCACAAGGAGTCCCTCCAAACACAAGGCCTAGAGAACACTGAGAGTTCATCTGGTACCCTGGGAAGAAATAAAATTATCATGATGAAAAATATGCAAGCAAGAACCCAGTCCTGTTGTCAGATTTATCCAGGTCCAACCTACAGCATGTACAGAATACATCCAAATCAATGCCTCTGTCTCAGGGCACAGGGGAAGTCCCATGTAGATAATACTTGAAGTTCTGGATCTGTTCAAAAGATCATGAAATAAACAACTGAAAATGAACAAGGGATAGCATGAATAAACTGGAGCTGGACTTTGGTGATCCTAATGGGTCCTTTCCAATCCAGGATATTCTATGATTTTATGATTCCAACTCTATAATCAGTCCTCTTAGGAAAAAAAAGAGAAGTCCATATTGTTTGTAGTAAAAGAAACGAGTTAAAGCTACAATGAAAAATGCCTTCTTGTTTCACAAATAAGAGTAGGAAAGGTGATAAAACCATATAGTTCACTCCATGCTATGTTAAAATGTGAAGCTGGGAAAGAAAATTTTCCTTTGTTCTTCAAGGATGCATTTTATGAGGAGGTTTTTATATTGTATCAGAATTCTAAAAATCTTTCTGGTATGTTTATCCATTTAAATTTCAACCACAGATGCATAAGTAAATATAAAAGTACTTTTAAAATATGAAAAATACTAAATAAGTTGTTGTATGTTTTTGCTTTCATTATACTTCCTATAGTTTCAGATTTCAAAATAAATGACAGAGTTGTTAATAGGCTGTAGAGGGTTTTTTCCTGTCCTCCCTTGATTTATTGCTGTGGAGTGTAAACTGATCTGGAAACAAGTGAGAATTCCCCTGCGAAATGTTGTAAAATCCAAATTCCTCATGGAGTGGAGAGAAATATTTGAGCAGAAACAATCATCCCCACGTGTATAAGCTTTGAATAATAACAGCCTGGTTTCTACATTTCTTTTGTTCATGATGTATCAATCCACTGTGAAAGGAAACATAAAACCAGCACATATATAAACTAAATGTGTAGCAGCAAAAGCTTTAACAAACCTTAATTATTCAGGTGGTTAAGGAACAAGCTAAATAGCAGCACTATAACACTGTAAATTCTTGTGGCTGACACAGAAGTGGTTATGACAGCTTTCACATTATCTCATTGCAGTATCGAGGCAGTAGTCGCAGCTGGCTCATATGTCAAAATGTGTCAGGACTTAAATGGTAAAACAGGAGTGCAACAGCAATTGGCTTTTCAATCAATAATGCAATCAATATATTTCACAGATATTTTCCCATATCTAAATTACTCTGCAGAGATGAGGTAGCCTGACTGAGTGTTTATAAATCAATAAAACACACAGCTAAAGGACATCTGCTCCTGTTCTTTCACTTCAAGGTGCAGTTTGCCTTTTATTTCCACCTCTCTCTTATTTAAGAATGTACTTTTGAGAAAAACCAGCTCTCTTTGCACACAAATCAGTTTGAGTTGCATTGTGACTATAGACTATTTCTGTTAATAATTGTGTACTTCAGTTTTAAATAGGTGTAAGTGACAGTTTCTAGTGGCAACAGAGCTGATAATTAATAGCATACATTTCAGATTTGTAATATACATACAAACAGGTATTTTATATTACATCTTTTTTTCTAAACACAGTGCAATGCACATAATTTTGAAATCCCCACAACCTTAGACAATGCAGTTTTTTATCCATGCAACAGAATACCAGAAGATTCTTAGTGATAGTTTGTAGAACAGCTTCCTCTGAAAGTATTGTAGTTCTGATTATCAACTTTCACTAATCTATTCCAGTTTTAGCAGAAGATACAGGGAACATGATAGCTTGTTATGATATTTTTATATGGAATTACTGAATTTGCCTTCTGCATGTTTACTTTCATTTGTGAAGCAGTGACTACCAGTTAGAGCATGGTTTTCAATCTCTATAATTCCATAAGAGAATCTACTTTGCTGATTTTCATGTATGTGACTAAAATACATTTATTTACCATACTGATGCACATATTCAGTTATATACTACACACAGAGATACAAATACATGTGAAGCACTGTAATGCTGAAGTTAATTATATGAGTTAATGCATATAGGTGTACATGATTATTATGTGGAGGCAGTTCAGTGCCACCCTGACACCCGAGCCTATCAGATTTCAGAAGCTAAGCAGGGTCAGGCCTGATTAGTACTTGGATGGGAGACCTCCTGGGAATACCAGGTGCTGTAGGTTCTAGTCTTGAGGACTTCACTGTCACTGTCCAGTCTCGCTTGGCCATGGCAGATGAACTTTAGGAGTAAAGGGCAGGGCCAGTTTCACGTACACTGTGTCTGACCTAAAAAATCCACTGTGCAGGCTTGAAGGACACACCCATGTGGGTAGAGCCTTCCCAAATCTTCATTTGTGAAGCGTAGCCATACATACATACATATATACATTATTATGTGGACTGCACATTTTATTTTTACAGTGTTAAGAACTGAAAAAAGGTGTCTCCAAGCGTGTACTTATAATGTAAGAAGACTTACTATGTTTTAGCCCTATTTCTTTTCTGCTTGAAAATTATATCAGGCATAAAAGAGAGAGCAACAAAAACAATTGCATATGTCAGGTAAGACAGCCATATTCTATCAAGAATTACCTAAACCCAAACAAATTGCATTTCCTAATCTAGGTGTTCCATTAAAACCAGAGTGTCACGTTGGTGAACACCAACTATCTTACCATGTTATATCTTTAGCTCACAGGCTGTAGCTGTGTTATTCTCTCAATGTATGCAATCTTTTCCACAATTGTGAGATCCATCTCTGAACCACGGTTGCTACACAATCAAAACACAAAGCTAGTGACACAGTGGATAGGTTTTAATACTACAGTATTAAAGCATTTGAGAGGATGCAATTAATTTCATAGTACAATTTGAATGTGGCTTTACTGGGAAAGATCCAGTTAAATGGATCTGAGATCTAACATGTCTCTTTTCTAAACTGACAGAGAGATTCTGTCCCTAACTTAAATAGGAAGACAGTTTTGGCCTCAATAGCTGACTAGATACAACAACATGAAAAGAAAATCTTGAAAAAAATAATGTGCAAAGAAACAAGAAAAAGCTCAGATATTGAGATACTTTAAAGGATGTTTTCAACCAAACGGAAGGGGTGTTTTTTGACATTTTGTATCAAAGGGGCACAGTATCCTTTTTTTTTAATTCAACTTTTAAAAAACTTCACCTTTTTGAAGATGAATCTGAATAATTTTGACAAACTATGAAATATTTCTGTTGTCTTGATAGAGTTGTTTGCCAGACTCATTAAAGTGTTAAACTCAGGCAAAATAGAACAAGAAAACATCTTCTTTTCCTCTAACTTAGCAAAACCATTAAATGAACGTAAGTGGCACCATCATAAAATGGTCTCAGAAAATTCTCCATTAATATTATTTTGATAAGGCTCCTGAATGACTCGAACTGCTGGAGGTTTTTACAGCTTTTGAAAACTCTTTCTTGTTTCAGAGACTGAGCTCTGTGGAATCCCAAGGTAGAAATTCCTAAAAGTGTCATTAAAAGGCCATTCTCATCCATTGCATGTAAGTGTCAGAAATACTTTTAGAAACCTGAAAATCTATTAAACTTCTATCTGGAAATGTATTTTAAGCTTCAAGTCAAACTCCAAGCAACAATAAAGTGGCTAATATGTTTATATTTGAGAAGCTGTAAAATGAGAGAACACTACTGGGAACTTGAAAGTAAAACTGGTTGAAGAATGCTCCTGGTGACATGAACTTTATTTTAAGTAAGAGCTGGTCAAAATGCTGTAGTTGAGCTTTGTAAAATATGGTGTCAGCACCACAGAAGGTGTTCTGCTTTGGGAAAGTTGCCTGACTTATTATTCTGGTAATATTCCTGTACGTTGTCTTATAGATGATAACAAAACAAATTAACTCAGCTCTGGAAAAATGTTTGAGGAATCTTAAAAGTTGTTTTAAGTTTGTGAAGGTGTGAAGGCACCCCTACATTATGCAAGCCCAGCTTTTTAAATTGGAAGGCTGTGGGCTATGGCTTAATCACCATATCTTATGTTTTCTTTTAAAATGATCCTCCGTCTGATGTGGCATTGCCTGAGAAACTCTAGTAGTCTGAAACCTGTGTGAATGATCTGTAAGTGTTATTTAAATAAAAATTTGACATGAGGGATTAGAAACAAAAAACATTAGGTTCAATGACATGGTAAAAGAAAGTGACAATACTCCCTCTCCCTGGAAGAAAGAAAAAAAAAAAGGAAGGGAAAAGTGGAAAAAGTAGTAGAAATTGTTATACTACATAAAACAGTATTACCATACAGGGTTTTTATAAATATAAATCTCTGAAAAGAGGTAAACATAACAGTCAATTGTAGACATGCGTATTTGCTAGTTTCAGATGCAGTATATGATTGAATTCAGACGGGTGTGAGAACAGCAATAAAAATAAGGAGTTTAAGTATTTTTAAGCATTTAAATTGAAAAATAATTAAGTAGAATATAAAGACAAAAACATTTATAAATTACACTTTTACTGAAGGTATCATCTTATTGAATAATAGCCAGGATCATATAGAGTCAGCCCAGTTTCTAATTTTGTTCATACAGACTATATAAAGAATAAAGGTTAACCTGTGAATTGTAAACTGTATTCTAATTATAAGAGTACATAAATCAATAAGCCCTCTAGGGTATAAATGATGGTAGATGAACACAGTAGATGACCAAGCAGGAACCAAGAGCAACAGAATGATTAAAAGACCTAACAGCATCTCACAGTGAACAAGGCTAGCCGTAATATTGCCTTGATCAGGCTTACTTTGTTGGCCAAAGAGGATGGTTTGAGCGTGCAAAATTATAAGCACCTTAGTAGTCTTAGAAACTACCAAACACATTTTTTTCCTAACAGCTGAAGACCTTGTAAATCAGATTATACACCACCTCTGTGATATACATCACCAGAATATATGGGAAGAGGAAAAAAAGAATCTGTCCTTGGGCTAGATAGCTTTGGCACCTTATTTATCTCTAAATAAAACCAGCTTGTGATTGGTTCACAGAACTTCATCTGCAGCAGAGGGAGGATCTATATCTCTGTACTAGCTCATGAAAGTAAATGCTAAAGATGGAAAGTGGTTTGAGACTGGAATACGAAAATATCTTTAATATCTATTGCTTAATGAAGATTTAAGCCCAATTCAGATACCAAATATAGGCACCTAGATTTGGATGCCTTTTGGGACCATAGCCTATTTGTCCTGGATTCCAGTCACTCTCTGAATTGCATAGATCTCCTGTAAGTTTTGTATTTTACCGGCCATCTTACATGCATATCTTCAGTGCCTGGAATATTTCAGAGGGCTACGTGTTGTCTTAGGGTGGGTAAATGAATTGAACTCCACTTTTGTTGATGCCTCCTAGAAAACCTGTGTGGTGTTCCATAAGAAATGTGGCCTAGGCATTGAGCTGTGACAGTTGGCTTTGCAAACCTGTTCAATGGCTATCATTCTGTAATAAAACATTTCACAGTTATTTCAATACATCTTAGAATATATAGAGTACACAGATATTCTATAGCACTTTAGCAGTGAGTTTGAGAAAATCTGTGCATGTTCCATTCAAAGGAAAGTGAGAGACATGTTATGAGGAGACTAAGGATACAATGTAACAGTATCTGAAAATAGAGATATAAGACTATATGGATACAAGCCTGAATTTCATACTTAACAGAACACTTCCTAATTTTTTTAAAGATATACTTTCTGTTTCAAACCTCAAAGGATGTATCTAAATTAAACTCAGCATGAATGCATTGCTTACTCAAGGCTAGAGAATTAACTAGTCAGAAATATATAACAAAGTAAGTAAGCCATGAAGTTTTAAGGGATGGGTTCAGGGGCCTAATTCCTGCTACCAGGACTAATTATGTTATTAATGGTATTATACTGCATTTTCTCAATGGGAATTAATTTTAAAATGGATATAGAAATGAAATCAGTATAAATTTTGGTCCTCAGCAAAAGTAAAATATCAAATTCAAACAAATTTCTTACTGTTTCTTAATTTTTAAAATTTCCTAAGTAAAAGCATCTGATAGTAAGTTTGTTAGAAACCCCTGTCAAAATGGCACAGGAAAAAACCAATGGATAGATTGCAAGAAGATGCATTTGTGTAATGTAATTTGATAAAAGTGAAGTTATCTGTCTAAAAAGTAGGTGACAGATCCAATGGAAAGTCCATATGGTGTATAGGGGCTTGGGGTAATTTTATTTTTTTAATATTTACTGTTACTACCAATACTGAAAATTGGCACAAAATATTTATTCCATTCTTTTGATAACAAGATCCTTAGTGACATCCACATTCAGAGTTTTCCTTCCCTAGAACGTATAGTGAATTGGATTTGCATTTTAGATTATGTCCTTTGGAAGTTAGACAACTTATTCATGACAACCAGCTATGAGAATTTACATTTTTTTTATTGAAGGACCCAGGTTAATAGAAGTGGGGAACACAACTTCTGAGAATGATTTCTACTATCTCAATTCTAAACTATTGCATACAATGAGGCATGACCTTTCAGCTGCCAGGTTCTTGATTTTTAATGGTTTGTTGATCTGGGCAAGCAATGCTGAGTTCTCTGAGATGCCAAGGCTGAACTCAAGTGATAAGGAGCACAGACTAAGAAATGTAGTAAGAAATACATCACTCACTTCTTATATAAAGCTCTACCTAGAGGAATAACTTTGGAGGAGAATGAGAAAGCCTTTGAGCTGGAGGATTTTTCTTGCAGCACTGAGAGAATGCATTTGCAAGAGGGGTGAGGTGACTGAAATCAGCAGGAAGAATTGTGTAAGAAAATAAACTTGCTGCATGTGGAGACATTATATCGTGAGATAACAAATGTTCCCCCAGCTTGGAAGATGAATTGAATTATACTTACTTAGAAGATCAAAAAATTAATAGCAGTTATTAAAAAAAAAAGAAAAGAAAAAGATGTCGCAGGTAAGGAAGCAAAGTTGTTGGCCAAATATTAGACAAATAATTTTTAAAAAGAAAATTAGGATAATGTATATGCAGCTGTCAACACAGTATAACAAGAGGATCAGCTACCTTTTCTGAAGTCTTAGAAAATGGATATGAAACTTAAGAGTCTCATGACTGTGTACACCCATACACCCAAGGAAGCATTCCGCTTCCGCTTTGGTGCACAAGAGATTCACCACATGCACATGCCAGGAGGCACTGGACAGAAAGCATTCACCACCCTAAACAATAAGAAATGCTAACTAAAGGCTGAGGAGATATGGCATCTGGGCCCCATCTGCTGCAGTAGGAAGGTGCAGCAGATGTTCTGTATGTCCTTTGGCCTTAGAGAGATAGACAGAATAGATGGTATTCCAACGGACTTTTGGTACCTCTCTTTATGCAACTAAATCCTAGCTAGTTAGTCATACCATCCATTTTTCTTTAAAGTTAGGAAGTGAAATCGTCACTTTGTATTCTGAACTTCTGTTTAGAATTCAATGATGGAAACCACTTGCTGGTCTGAAGAATAGAAGAATGTTGTGAAGGCCTCAGAATTTGCAAAGATTAGCACCTATGATGCTATTTGCCCTTGGTTTACTTTAGAGTAGTTTATCGTAAAACTGTACATTTATGTTCAGGTCAGATAATGTTAAAAATATCATGGAATAATGTTAAAATATAATGTTAAAAATACCCTGGATTCATGGTAACATGGAAATAGCCTTTCTAATCTGATGAGGTTTTAAAAAAAATCTTCTGGTACTAACTTGTAGAGAATACCTATCCTTGATGCCATTTTATAGGGATTTTTTAGAAGTGCAATATAATTGTGCATTTTGACTTGTTTCTTTTCTTGAAGTACCTCTAAGTTTCACTTTGGAGTTGCCCTTTCCTGTCATTACTATTAATTTAGCTGTTATAGTAAGAGTTATTGTCAGTCAGGATAAGGTACCTGTTGCTCCAGGGGTTAAAATCACTGAGAGTAACGCTTTACACTGACTAGTTCTAAGAAATTGTACTAACATGTTTTTTGTTCAGCCACCCTAACTCTCAGTAAAATGAGAAATCAGCTGCAAACCGTAGCCTCAGACATATTGTTAGAAACTTTGCTATTGCATTAAAGATTTGAGATACATTTAGTAATGAATGGATTACACTGAGTAACTAGAGAAGACTAATCAGTTATTGTTTGTAAATTGCTTCGCAGATAATAAGCCTCATATAAGTGCTGTGTATTACCATTATTAATGGACTATTTTTATCTGTCGTGGATATCTTGCTCCACCATTGTTTGTATACATAAAGGTAAAGCATAATACTTTCCTTCAGACCAGCATGCAGAACTTCAAAAGAAATTTTAAGCCTGAATGGACTGATTAATATTAATCAAAAATGAGGTGATACGTAACTGAAGAAAGGAAAGAATACATGCAAAAATGTGTTTTAAATATCCAAAGAGAGATCTCAGCAGATCCTATGCTAATATTCAAATATGACTTGACATTTTAGAAAATAAGAAACTCTTAAAAATCCAGCCACAAGCTTCCATCCTATCTTCTCTGTCTCCTTAATTCTTCTAGAAATACACCCTTTACTGACTAATATTTTACAGGATATTATAATTGTGCCACTCCTTAAAAGATTTAAAGAATCTTTGTTTGTGAAAAAAATAAAGGACTGACAGTTGAAACAAATGGATCAGAAATCTTAGTTTCCAGAAAAAAAGATTTTAAGTATGACTACAATTTTCCATCTGCTATGAAGAATAGAATAGCATGCCTTTTATTGAAAATCTTGGGTTGGGTATTTGAATCTGCAAACTGGTAATTACAGAAGAAAGTAACTAAAAGGCTGTTAGTAAACTTATATTTAATTATCTTTTCATCCTTAGTCTCATGTTCCTAATGTAATGCTCTAGAATATTCACACTCCAGTTAGATTAGTTATCGTATAAGCTATTCCTAGAAAAATCCCAAAGTATAACTCCTGTGGCATGGAATGATATTCTTGATACATTCTTCTTTAAGTGATAGATTCTTGGCATTCTATCAGTGAAATGTACCAAATGGATCTGTTTATTTAGAAACATAGTGAAACATCATCTGTATCTAGAAAAGAAATGAGTATAAAGGACACATAGCAGTGCTGATAAAAATCCCTGTAGCTAACATATGAATATGGTCCAGTGTATGTCTGCTTTGCCACCCTTGCCATCTTGGTATGTATATTTTAATCTTTGTGTTCCATGCTAATGCAGCTGTAGGTCTTTGAAACTACAGCAGGCTCATAGCTGACCAACTAAGTACATAAACCAAAGATCTTACCCATAATATTTAATTGATAAGACATGAATATCCACTTAAGGCATAATACACAAAGTATTTTCCCCTGACTAGCAGAAAGAAAACCAAAAACTAATCTATATTCCTACCAGAGCTATCTCAGCATCATTTTGGGGTGTTCATTATATATTTCTCAACCTCCTTCAAATTCAGATAGCTAGCAGTGCAGCCATAATACACTTAGCTAAATCCTAAAAATCTCCAATGACTTCAGTAGATTCTTGCCATTCTAGCAGTTAAATGTAGGAAGTGAATTTGTTCAGTCCACATGCAGTTATTTCACCAACTGAAGAGAGTTTCTCATCCCTCAGACATCTAAATTGTAGAACCATAACTTATTGTCAAAGCTATGTTTGCACATTATTTATTCCTAATGATAGGTCAGCTTAGAACTATACCAGATATGTGTCATAGAACAGTGTGCTTCAGTCAAAAAACAAATGTCTATTAAGTCTTTCACTTCAGTGATGCTTTATTTTAGGTACTACAAAAGCAGTTCACCTATCTGGGAAGCATCATTTCCTTGGATGGTAAGATTGACAAAGAGATAGACAACAGGCTAGCAAAGGCATACAGAGCCTTTGGAAATCTCCATAAAAGAACCTGGTGCAATAAATACCTGAAGAAAAGTACAAAGATCAGTGTCTACAGACCCATTGTACTGTCTACTCTTTTATATGGGTCTGAATCATGGGTCATCTACCGCCACCACCTGCGGCTTCTTGAATACATCAGCACTGCCTCTGTACAATCCTAAACATCCACTGGTCTGATTATGTGACCAATGTGTCTGTTCTTGAACAGGCAGGGGTCAGCAGTATCGAGGCCATGCTGATGAGAACACAGATGCGCTGGGCAGGGCACGTCTCCAGGATGGAGGATCACCGCCTCCTGAAGATTGTGCTCTATGGTGAACTTGGCACTGGTTGCTGCAAGAGAGGAGCCTCAAAGAAGAGATACAAGGACTCCTTGAAACAACACCTCAGCCTTGGCCATATTGACTGCCACCAATGGTCCACTCTGACCTCCAATCGGGATTCATGGAGACACACCATTCACGACGCTGCTGCTTCCTTTGAGAGTGCACGGAGAGTCAGTCTTGAGGAGAAAAGACACCCCAGAAAGAACCGTTCCTCACTAGTATCACTTAAGGAGACGTTCTGCTGTGCCTTTTGTGACCAGACTCGCCTATCCTGCATTGGCCTTTTTCGCCACCAGCACGCTTGCAGCAAGCATGGGTAAAGCTGTTCCCAAATCTTTGTTCACAAAGCCTAGCCATGATGATGATGACAAAAGTGCTGTAACTTCATCTGTATAATCCAGTACATTTCAGTTAGATTCTCTGTATTGGATTTTTTCAGTTATACAATTGAGTGTTTGGAAGATTCCCAATTATCTGATGTTGAAAATATTGATGAGGTGCTAAACTGCTGTGGTTGGCAAAATCTGCTCAAGCCTTTTGCAATATGAGATACATATCATGATGCCTAATATTGTAGTGCCATGGGTAACTATTCCATTACATCGCATGTTCCCATTATAAATGTGATTTGTGACATTTTTACTAACTGCAGTCAGAAATAATCCGTCATTGAACATCTTTCCTTTGGGATTCCTTTGAGATTTTGACAATTTAGCACACAGGTAAATGTGCATCATATGCTAATATTCATTTTAAGGAAGGTGTTTCAGGTTACTTTCAGTAGAAAGAAATGGAAAGTAAAACAATCACATTACTGTTGGAAAGTCTTTGTGTATTGAGTGGCCTGGATGAAATGTCCTACGTGAGTAAAATTCATTAATGGAAAAGCATTGACATTAACTTTCTGATATACAGCTAAACAACCTCATCCAGAATTTTCCCACCTCCACAAATAAAGAAACAAAAAAGGTCTCTGATCATCTAAATATGTAAAACATAGGTAAAACAAATGGCAAAATTTTAATCCTTTTCTATGGCAAGAATGAAAGCACTTCTCTGCTGTAAAGACATGGATGCACAGAAGATAAAAGCCTTTTTAAGAGTGTTTAGGAACAGTATCTCCATTTCATCTTTTATAATAGGAATTTAACCCTTAATTTTGCTCATAACTTTGTGAAAAGGATCAAGGGAAATATATTGTCATTTCACTTTGTTGAGTTATTTTGGGAAGGGGTAAGAAAGGGTACTTTAAATAGTGGAAAGGCTGTACTTAGAAAGATAGTCATAATGTCTGAAGGAGTGCAGCATTATAAAATATAATGTTTTTGGCTCTTTATTTCTGAATCTGGTACAGTTACTTCTAGCTGTGCAAAGACTGTCTACCAGAATGTTACTGTAGTATATTTTGTTCTAAATAGCAAGGAAGAAACAGGCAATGTTTTCAAGGATCAATACAAAGATTGTGACAATAGATGGTTTGTAATGACAATACTACAGAAGGGTTTTGAAAAAAATAAATGAAAGCAAAACTCTCTGAGATTATGATAATACTCTTCCAGTGAAATGGCAATGTTTTCAGATCAGGAGTAGATAAACAGGTGTATAATTTAACTGTGTTTCTTGTGTTTATCTTCACTTGGAGATTTCCTATACAGAGAAGAAATCTTGACATAAAACAGATATAAGATGTGAAGTATCAAAGAATTCAAAATAGGAAGTGGATATCAAATTGCAGCTTCACTTTCCTTGAATACTGGCTTGGAGGGTGATGGGAAATTCATATGACATGGAGTAGGACAGGATTAGACCCGTTCTCTTGGATTTTTTGAAAACAAGTAATATGATTTTTGAGGACTGATGTTATAATATAATTTGGGCTCAGTAGCCACACAGTTAATGGTTATTATTCATCCATTAATAGCAAATGACTTAATCATCCAGCTGGACCTGTACAATTCTTAATATATATTTGTTGAAGAAACAAAAATATACTTGCTAAAAGTTAGAAAACTGCTAAATTCAAGAAACTCAGGTATTTAGAAAAGTTAAAAACTTGTGGTAGCATAGACATCAATGATTTCACAGCAGTATGGCACTCTCTAGTAACAGAATTTCTAATAAGACATATGTGCCAGGAGTTAAAGGAAATGTTTCGTGGGCAGCAAGTTACCTCATCTATATAAACTCCTAATCACCTTGGTTTATGGACATGCTTGGCACTACAGTTCCCAGAATAAAAATTATTTTCCATAAATTATGGAAACAAAAGTACCTTTATGCCATTATATCCTCTCAAAAGCTGTGGTAATGGTACAAAATTAACCTGTTGTTAAGTGTGCTTCCTGAGAAAAATGATAAAATATATATTTTAGTGGCAAGGTGCTGGCAAATTTATATTTAATCACATTTGTGTTCAATAAATTAATGTACAGTGAAGAGATGAATTTAAGTAAATTGGTTTGTTATCTTCACCATCTTCTTCCTGATAAAGATGATGTGGAAAGGTGTAGAGGCTTTATCCTGGAAGAGGGCAGGTTTAGTTTAGATATTAGGATGAAATTCTTTACTTGTGAGTGCGGTACTGGAACAGGTTGCCCAGAGAAGTGGTAAATGTGTTCATGTGTACCAGGGAACAAACCTACAAGGGCTCAAGGCAGTCTGGATGGGGCTTTGAGAAGTTTTATCTAGTGGGTGGCATACCTGCCCATGGCAGGACAGGTGGGGATGGGAACTCCCTTCTCACGCAAACCATTCTGTGATTCTATAATCAAAAAACTTTCTGCTGTTCACATAGGTGTGTATTAGAATAGGATGCAGAAATTAGCCAAGGCTGGACAAACAGATTAATAAGCTTCTGAATGAAATTCAGGCATTCCATCCCATTCTAGAATGCTAGATAAAGTTTTTTGGTGCCATATTAACTGCTTTGTAGACTGAGGTTATTTGGGTCTTTTGATGAAATGAGACATTTGCAGAGATACACTGGTAAGCATTTACCATGTCTCAGTCTACCACTTCAGTCCTTCGTTAAGCTTAAGGCTTGATATATTTGAATTTCCATTAATAATTCCTACATAAGCAGCTAAATTTTAATTTTTTAATCTGTCTACGACTTTTTTTCAGCAATGCTGTTGTCTTACTTTCATGATATGAAAATATTTGCCGAATGGAGGACCTAAACAAAACTCTTACTAGTAGTTTTCTATACATAATATTTTCCAGGAAATTGGACATATTAACTGCAAGAAGTTTCCTTCCTCTTGGCTAGTATTTGTGAATTTCTGTCATATTTCAGACATAGAACTCTTAACAAAATAAAATAATTTGGTTAACTTGTCAATTATATTAAAAATATTTCAAACAGAAGAAATGTAAGAAGGGGATGAGAGATTGTTTGTTACCCAATCATTTTAACAAAGTGAGTCTTCTGTCTGGATATCTTCCAATATCAGTCAAGATATAGAAAAATAAATATATTTAGGCTTGGGAGCAGAATCATGTCTTCCCATAGACTGAAGAATCAATCTTTTTTTCACACCATTTAAAAGCATGATTTTGTACATTTCAAACATAGGACATCAACTCATATTACTGTAATCTTGCTAACACAGAGAACATTGAAAAGGAATCTTATTTGATTTGATGGCTCATTACTTACTTGCACAAAGGTGCTTTGAGAACACAATGTATCGAATTAAAACACACATACAATGCAGACTTTTAAAAAGTTCCTGACATGATCCTGAAAAAGAAGAGTGTAGTCCATCTACAGGTAGCCACTGAGTGTAAATACAGAGCCAGTGATATGCAAAAAGCTAAAAAAAAAAAAAAATACACCAAGGAATGCTTCTTAGATTACAGGAAAAGGTATGTAATCTAAGGATCTGTATGTATCTGTGTATCTACATGTATCTATGTAATCTGGGAGATGAGGCTTTTCTCAGTGGAATATGAAAGAAATTTCCCAATTGCATAGGGGTATCTACAAACCCGTATACTCATTTTATTTCCCACTCTGTGCTACCTTGAAAGACTTGCATACCATATGGTGTACCCCAAGCAAGTACATCAGTGTTACCGCATACTCTCCACCTTTATGCTGCACACTCTTTTCTTCAGACACTATTGCCATATTACACCATACTCCCACACTAACCATCTTCATTTAGATTATTACATCACAATCACATAATCAGAATTTAAAACATATATCTTTTATTAGCCGAAGATCATATTAATACTTCTTTACAAAAATATAACAATAGTTACAAATTGTTCTTGGAGGTGGAGACCAGATCTGTTGTGTTTCCTGTGTTCTGAGTCTGAGAGAATCCAGTGAACCGAGCCAATTTGGAGAATAGAAATCGAAGGATACCTAATTCCTGTCTCTACTTAAATTTCGTTTGAGATTGTTAAGATCCAATTAATGAGAGATGTGTCTGCCTGAATTAAGTGCAAATGAGACCATATGTTGAAGTCAATAATACAGATTTTATTTAACAATGAATGTGAGGTAGAGAGATAGAAATAAATAGAACAGAAGTGAGAAAGAGAGATCAAGCAGAAGATAGTCACCATCCACGGATCCAGCAGCATCCTACTGGTCCTTCACCCTGAGCTTCTTGGTAGTGAGGGCCCTGGAATTGTTCTTCTGGAGCATACCACCTTTATGCAGTTCAAGTTCTGGGTATCCATGGAGGTGCATTCCTGTAACCTGGTGTGACCTTTGTTTGACCAGTAATATGTGTATGAGCAATTGCTTCCTTTCACACATTTTTTTAATTCTCCCTTTCCTCTGCATTCTTGTGTTAAGACCCTTGAAACATGGTATCCATCTGGAAACTTGGATTGCTTTTTGAACATAAAATTTTTCAACACAGAAAATGACATTCTTGAATTTAGATGCATCTGCCCAGAGCTTTCTGGAACCAGAATACTAGATTTAAGGAGTTACAAAATCCCAGCTAGTGAGAGTACTGTCTTCCTGATCTGTTTGGAGCTTATAGAGCCTTTTCGTTCCACACATATAAACAAAACTGGAAAGATAACATGTAAGAAAGGCACATGATTACATAAATGTGCATCTCTAGTTCCTATCTGAGCTTGGTAAAATAGAGAATGTAGTAATGGGAAGAGTCGTATTGATGATTTATCCTAAGAATAAAGGTGCTTAATAGCTGTGGATTTTCTTTTGCATCAGGACATAAAGGGTCCAATTCAGTTGTTCAAAACTAGGTAACTACTGCCAGTATGACTGAAGGCTTCTGAGTTAATTCCATGCAGCTTTCAGATATGACATGGGACTGAACTACTACACAGAAGATGGTGGGGGTATTGGATGAAGACCATAACCTACAATACAGAGGACACCTGAATTTATATATCTCTGTGTGAGCCAGATGCTAAAAATTCAATTATAAACAAATCAAGACCTTAGAAAGTCAGCCAATGGAGCCTAGAAAGCATTTCACTAGACCAACTTCCAGTGTTCACGTGATGGGAAACTCTTTAGGTTCCATTTACTACATTACTGCATTGGAAGCTTAGATACATGGTTGACATCTAGATATTGATGTATGGACATCTATATTTGGGTGTCTTAATCTGAAGATGCACAGATAAATTTGGAACTGAAAGGAAGAAAAGAAAGGAACTCTAGAGGAGAGAAGTGAGATCTACAAAGTTTCAAAGAAAATTAGGGATAGTAAGAGGTCTCTATTCCATGACTGTTAAGGAAAGCAATTAATTTATATATTTTATAAAAACATGCTGTACATATTATGTAAACTAGTATCAAAAGGGTAAATATAACATATTGATATACGGTGCTTTAGTAGATACTGCAAACCAATCAGCTGACTAAAGAAAGATAAGAAATTAAAAAAAAATCAATGGCTTGTAACTTAGATACTGTAGTGAGTTAAATTCTATTATTGATGAATTAACTAAGCTAGAATGAAGTATGTATGAAGATGTGACAATAAAGAAGCATGAGTAAGACTAAGTACCTATAAGAGAAGAAAGACTTTAGGAAAAAAAAGTAATAAAAAAGAGATTTTTAAACCTTGAAGAACCCTACACTGTAATATAAACAAATAGACAAACAGACATTATTTTCTGGTAGTATTCTCTAAACCAAGGAAAATTCAACTCAACATCTTGACCAGAAGTAAAATGAATAGATATTAAATAAAATGTGATGTAGTTTACCAGAAAAAGATTCTGCGTTACTTAGAAAGCTGATAAAATACAACTATATGAAAAACAATAAAGATCTGTAATTGAGTATTTCTGAAGAGATTAGAGGAAGCAGACCGAGAGTGAGCCAGTTTGACAGGATAGAGAACACTCATAAATAACAAATATGGTATAAAATACTATTAGAAAGAGGGAAATTATTTGAATTGCACAATACAAAACCGAGTAAAGTTTGCACACTTGTGTGACATATGAACATTTCTTGTTTGTGGGCAGTTTGGACTTGCAGTGAAGTCAATGGGAGTCAACATAATAGCCAGCTTGTAGAATTGGACAAATGGTGTATATTTTGTGCAGTTCATATTTTATTTAATTCTTTGGCAGAGGGAGAGAATTACAGGTCAATATTTGTCAGAAAGTGCTCTAGCTAATGAGAAAGTAAAGGAGAATAATGTGTATGAGCTTTTTACTTTTTACTTGGAAAGTTAGGGACTGTTAATTAAACAAATGCAATATATCTAAAGGAGAAGTTTTCAGGCAATGCAGTAACCTAACGTGTCTCTTTATCAGGTTTATCAATTTCAGTGGTGAATGTAGTACAGGAAACTTTTTAGCTGTTAGTAAAAATACTGAAAATTCTGCCACTTTATTAAGCTGTGTTTATCTTCACAACAGCCAAGGCAAGCAGTAGCACAGGTCCTTGGATGTCTTCTTATCCTTGAAAATAAGAGTGGCAGACATTCACTGAGAAGCCACAGGTTATCATTTTGTCACAGAGAAGCCATAAGTTTTCATTCTGTGAATCAGCCTGTCCTAGTTCAGCAGGAGGGACCAGCTAACCCTGTGTGGCGGTGATCAAAGCTGTGTATTCTACCCCCTCTATTCATTCCCCAAGGTCAATGGGCCATTAGCAGCAGCTGCCCAGGGAGCCATTATCACTTCACACCCAGCCTGAGGGGGCGGAACTGCTAATGGGCCATCAACAGCTCAACACCCCCTGGCTCCCAGAGTTAATCACCCATTGTGTGAGTCCCCGCCCAGGGGGAGGGACTGAGAGCTCTCTGAGGGTACATAAGGGGTGGGTAAGAAGACCTCGGGAACCTCTCGTCGGATCCAGAGCAGCAGCAGGACCTTGACAGGAGGAGATCACCGCTCTCGCCCAGACCACAGCCCTCGCCTGCACCAACAGGTTTTTCTTTTCCTTTTGCTCTGGACTTGGGGGAACCACAGGGGTCTCAGCACAAGGGCAAACAAACCCCCTTGGGTTTGTGCCCCAGGACACTGGGTTATACTGCTGGGGTTTTGTGAGTTGAAAGCAATTTCCCTTGTGTGTCAGTGTTGTTATTGTAATATTATTATTAAATTTTAGGTCTGACTTATAATCTCTCTCGTGGTGAGTTCATTTCCCCTGCTGGTTCACCTTTAAACCAGCACATCTTTTGGCGCCCAACGTGGGGCCACGAGAGAGAAGTCAGAATTACAATTTCATTTTGTGTATTTGGATACAGAAACTCCCTGACTACCATGTTGCTTGATGTATTCATGTGGATGGTGTATCTGGGCCTGTTCATATTTCGACCCATGGGGAACCATGTGCCTATTTTGATGCTCTCTTTAATACCAGGGAGAAGGATCAAAATTGCTTTATTAATATACTATGTTTATGTTGTCATAACATCAGAAGCAATGAATTTCATTGTGAATGTATATTCAGTCTGGTGTGCCTGTCCTGGTTTGGGTTGTTACCTCTGGGGTCTCATTAAAAATAGCACCCAGACTGTGGGGAAAACAGGCGGAGATGGTTACTTCCACCTTTTCACCTCTGCTACAACAATCATTGAAAATATTGAGCTTCCTTTTGATGTTAGGGACAGCATAATCCTACTGTTAGTGCTGTTAGTGTTGCTTTGTCTCCTCTGTACTGTATACACCATGTTTAGGGTCAGGACTGGGCTCTCTAAGGAGACTTGCTGGAGGCCTGCCCTGGGAGAGAATGATGTTGAGTGGCACGGGAAGTGGGAAGATATGGGCCAGTATTTGGAGACCTTCTCTCCCCAAATGATCTGGAAATTCACCCCAGAACAACTGCAGGACCCTGCCAAAATGCTAAGCTATGTGAAAGGAAGATGCTCTGGTAGTCCCAGAGAGGTGCAGCTCACAGCAACCTGCTGGGCCCTGGCCACTGCCTACCGCACACTGCTTGGTGTGGTACAGCATCATCAGGAGGAGGAGAAAAGGAGCAAATCCACAGGCACCATGTCCACCCAAACCACGGCTGAGCCAGAGAGGAAGAGAGATACATCAACCAGCAGCATGTCCACCCAGACCATGGCTGAGCCAGAGAGGAAGAGAGATACATCAACCAGCACCATGTCCACCCAAACCATGGCTGAGTCAGAGAGGAGAAGAGACACATCAACCAGCACCATGCCCACACAAACCACAGCTGAGCCAGAGAGAAAGGGAAACAAATCAACCAGCACCATGTCCACACAAACCATGGAGGAGCCAGAAGGACAACAGAAACCGATAGCAGTTGCCCCTGTCCAGAAAAGAAAATCAAAGACCAAATCAGTTCGTATAGCGCATGATGAGGAAGAGTCAGGACCTTCATCTCAAGCAGAAGAAATGGAGCCAGAAATAATCACCCGGTCCCTATCCCTGGGAGAGCTGCGTGAGCTCCGGAGAGAGTTCACACGACAGGCAAATGAGTCCATCTTGACCTGGCTACTTCGAATCTGGGATGCTGCAGCCAATGATACAATTCTAGATGGGAGTGAGGCAAGGCAGCTGGGATCCCTTTCTCGAGATGTTGTCATTGATCAGGGCATTGGAAAGAGACAGGAAACTCTCAGCCTCTGGCGGCGACTGTTGTCAAGCGTGAGGGAGAGATATCTTTGTAAGGAGGACCTCCACGTACAGCAAGGACAATGGAACACGATGGAACAAGGTATCCGGTTCTTAAGGGAATTAGCCGTACTGGAGATAATCTTTTCAGAGGATGAGAGATTCCCTAAAAGTCCAGATGGTGTCCAGTGCACATCCCAGATGTGGTTAAAATTTGCACGACTTGGGCCAGAAATGTATTCTCGCTACCTTGCAACATTGCAGTGGAGAGAGGGAGAAGACAAGGTGGGTGCACTGGTCAGTAAACTCAGGATTTATGAAGACACTGTCACTGCTCCATTACGAGCCCACGTCTCAGCTGTGGAAACAAAACTGGCTGAACTGGAAGAGAAGATTAAGGAAGGACTCTTCCATATCTCTCCAGAACAAACGAGAGTCTCTGCCATCAGAAGCAGGCGTCTTCCAGCTAAGGAGAAAGGGTACAGTCCACATGGCAATCTGTGGTTTTACCTCCATGAGCATGGAGAAGATATGAGGAAGTGGGATGGGAAACCCACCTCTTCCTTAGCAGCTCGGGTACGTGAATTGCAAAGAGGCACAACTAAGACAGGGAATTCTTCAAGGTTGAAGGCTGCTCCGGTCTCTCATGGGCAAGGCTCCAGACAGTATAGGAATGATGATGTTATGCCCGATCCTCTTGAAGGAACCTCCCGGTCATATTCACAGGGAGAGCGCAGTGAATACCATGACCAGAACTAGGGGGGCCCTGCCTCTAGCCAGGTAGAGGAGAGGGACAATCGGGTTTATTGGACTGTGTGGATTCGGTGGCCTGGCTCATCAGACCCACAGAAATACAAAGCTTTAGTGGACACTGGTGCACAATGCACGTTGATGCCATCAGGATACGTTGGGACAGAATCCATCTCTATTTCTGGGGTGACAGGGGGATCCCAACAGCTGACTGTACTGGAAGCTGAAGTCAGCTTGACTGGAAAGGAATGGCATAGACACCCCATTGTGACTGGTCCAGAAGCCCCATGTATCCTTGGCATAGACTACCTGAGGAATGGATATTTCAAAGACCCAAAGGGACTGCGTTGGGCCTTTGGCATAGCTGCTGTGGAGACAGAGGAAATCAGACAGCTGAGCACCTTGCCTGGCCTCTCAGAGGACCCTTCTGCTGTGGGACTGCTGAAAGTTGAAGAACAATTGGTACCGCTGGCCACAGCCACGGTGCACCGTCGGCAATACCGCACTGACCGAGACTCTGTGACCCCCATACACAATATGATTTGTGAGCTGGAGAGCCAAGGGGTGGTCAGCAAGACTCACTCACCCTTTAATAGCCCCATATGGCCAGTACGAAAGTCCAGTGGAGAGTGGAGGCTGACGGTGGATTACCGTGGTCTCAATGAGGTCACACCCCCCCTGAGTGCCGCTGTGCCGGACATGCTGGAGCTTCAGTATGAGCTGGAGTCCAAGGCAGCCAAGTGGTATGCCACCATCGACATTGCCAATGCCTTTTTCTCCATTCCGTTGGCAGCAGAGTGCAGGCCGCAGTTCGCTTTCACCTGGAAGGGGGTGCAGTACACCTGGAATCGACTGCCCCAGGGGTGGAAACACAGTCCCACCATTTGCCATGGACTGATCCAGACTGCATTGGAAAAGGGTGAGGCTCCAGAACATCTACAGTACATCGATGACATCATTGTGTGGGGGAACACAGCAGGGGAGGTTTTTGAGAAAGGAAAGAAGATAATCCAGATTCTCCTAAGAGCTGGCTTTGCCATTAAACGAAGTAAGGTCAAAGGACCTGCTCAGGAAATTCAGTTCCTGGGAATGAAGTGGCAAGACGGGCGTCGTCAGATTCCAACAGAGGTGATCAACAAAATAGCAGCTATGTCCCCACCGACCAGCAAGAAGGAAACTCAGGCTTTCCTAGGTGCCGTGGGCTTTTGGAGGATGCATATCCCAGAGTACAGTCAGATTGTAAGCCCTCTCTACCTTGTGACACGGAAGAAAAATGATTTCCAGTGGGGCCCTGAACAACAACAAGCCTTTGAGCAGATTAAACAGGAGATTACCCATGCAGTAGCCCTTGGGCCAGTCAGGACAGGACAGGATGTGAAGAATGTGCTCTACACTGCAGCCGGGGAGAATGGCCCATCCTGGAGCCTCTGGCAGAAAGTACCTGAGGAGACTCGAGGACGACCGCTGGGATTCTGGAGTCGGGGATACAAAGGATCTGAGGCTAGCTACACCCCAACTGAGAAAGAGATCCTGGCAGCTTATGAAGGAGTTCGAGCCGCCTCAGAAGTGATTGGCACTGAGGCACAGCTCATCCTGGCACCCCGACTACCAGTGTTGGGCTGGATGTTCAAAGGAAAAGCTCCTTCTACCCATCACGCCACTGATGCCACATGGAGTAAGTGGATCGCTCTGATCACGCAGCGAACCCGGATAGGGAATCCTAATCGCCCTGGGATTTTGGAAATCATCACCAACTGGCCAGAAGGTGAGAGTTTCGGATTGTCCTCTGAAGAAGAAGAGGAGCAGGTGACACGAGCTGAGGAGGCCCCACCATATAACCAGCTACCAGAAGAGGAGAAGCGATATGCTCTCTTCACAGATGGCTCCTGCCGCATTGTAGGGACAAGCCGGAAATGGAAAGCAGCTGTATGGAGTCCTACACGTCGAGTTGCAGAAGCGACTGAAGGACAAGGTGGATCAAGTCAGGTTGCAGAGCTGAAAGCTGTTCAGCTGGCTTTGGATATCGCTGAACGAGAGAAGTGGCCAAGACTCTACCTTTACACTGACTCGTGGATGGTGGCCAATGCTCTGTGGGGATGGCTGGAGCGTTGGAGAAAGGCCGGCTGGCAGCGCAAAGGGAAACCCATCTGGGTGGCTGAGATGTGGCAGGACATCGCTGCCCGGGTAGAGAAGCTGAGTGTGAAGGTCTGTCACGTAGATGCTCATGTACCCAAGAGCCGGGCTAATGAGGAGCATTGTAACAATGAGCAGGTGGATCGAGCTGCCAGGATTGAAGTCTCTCAGGTAGATCTGGATTGGCAGCATAAAGGTGAATTGTTTCTAGCCCGATGGGCCCATGATGCCTCTGGTCATCAGGGCAGAGATGCGACATACAGATGGGCTCGTGACCGAGGGGTGGTTCTAACCATGGACAGTGTCTCACAAGTTATCCATGACTGTGACACATGTGCTGCCATCAAGCAGGCCAAGCGGGTGAAGCCTCTATGGTATGGTGGACGGTGGTCGAAATACAGGTATGGGGAAGCCTGGCAAGTTGACTACATCACACTTCCCCAAACATGTCAAGGCAAGCGCTATGTGCTGACCATGGTAGAGGCAACCACTGGATGGCTGGAGACATACCCCGTATCTCACGCCACTGCCCGGAATACCATCCTGGGCCTTGAGAAACAAGTCCTGTGGAGACACGGCACCCCAGAGAGAATAGAGTCTGACAACGGCACCCACTTCAAGAACAGCCTCATAGACACCTGGGCCAGAGAGCACGGCATTGAGTGGGTGTATCATATCCCCTACCATGCTCCAGCTGCCGGGAAAGTTGAGAGATGTAATGGACTGCTGAAAACAACCTTGAAGGCGTTGGGTGGGGGAACTTTCAAACACTGGGAGCTGCATTTGGCAAAGGCCACCTGGTTGGTCAACACCCGGGGCTCCATCAATCGAGCTGGCCCTGCCCAATCAGAACTCTTGAATACTGTAGATGGAGATAAAGTCCCTGTGGTCCATATGAGAGGTATGTTAGGAAAGACTGTTTGGGTGAGTCCCACCTCAAACAAAGGCAAACCCATCCGAGGGATTGTCTTTGCTCAAGGACCTGGCTGCACTTGGTGGGTAATGCAAAAAGATGGAGAAACACGATGTGTACCACAAGGGGACCTAATTTTGAGCGAGAAGAGTTTGTAATGTTTCATCGTATATATGTGTATATATATGTATAGGTAAAAAGGGGATTAATTTGGGAATGACTAGATGGAGTAGAATAAGGGGTGGATAATGTCCTAGTTCAGCAGGAGGGACCAGCTAACCCTGTGTGGGGGTGATCAAAGCTGTGTATTCTACCCCCTCTATTCATTCCCCAAGGTCAATGGGCCATTAGCAGCAGCTGCCCAGGGAGCCATTATCACTTCACACCCAGCCTGAGGGGGCGGAACTGCTAATGGGCCATCAACAGCTCAACACCCCCTGGCTCCCAGAGTTAATCACCCATTGTGTGAGTCCCCGCCCAGGGGGAGGGACTGAGAGCTCTCTGAAGGTACATAAGGGGTGGGTAAGAAGACCTCGGGAACCTCTCGTCGGATCCAGAGCAGCAGCAGGACCTCGACAGGAGGAGATCACCGCTCTCGCCCAGACCACAGCCCTCGCCTGCACCAACAGGTTTTTCTTTTCCTTTTGCTCTGGACTTGGGGGAACCACAGGGGTCTCAGCCCAAGGGCAAACAAACCCCCTTGGGTTTGTGCCCCAGGACACTGGGTTATACTGCTGGGGTTTTGTGAGTTGAAAGCAATTTCCCTTGTGTGTCAGTGTTGTTATTGTAATATTATTATTAAATTTTAGGTCTGACTTATAATCTCTCTCGTGGTGAGTTCATTTCCCCTGCTGGTTCAGCTTTAAACCAGCACACAGCCATGGACTCTGGTTACTGTATGCCTTTGATTTCAAGCTATACAACTGTATAGCTTAAGGATTGGTACTTTTTCAGTATGACTATTCCCAAATACGGAAACATTTTATCTCCTGCTCCTGATAGTAAAAGACGTGTTTGAAAGCAAAATTGAAGTAAGCATGCTATCCTTATCTTTGACTTCTATTTCAACAAAAGTTTGCAAAAATACACTTAATATTCATTCTACTTCACTGAGGTACCTAACTGCTATCAAAATTTTGCATGCCTAGGAAGCAATCCCATTACACTAAACACCTAAAAGTTACACATAGTCATAGGAGGGAAACAAACAAACTTAAAAAGTCAAGAAAGGAAGAAAATATTTCCAGAATATGTTGATGATGAAAATAATTTCTAATATTTTCCAAATTATTTCAAATTAACCTGTTACTGTGAAATACTTTGGTAAGGTCAGGAATATCATGTGAAATTATAACAAAATATAATTAGAATTTTGAGTCTTCAATAGTTATTTTTCACTCACTATCACTTTTTCTATCTTTATTTGCTTTCTCTTGTTCTCCCTATGTAAACCCAGCAATTACATATAGGACACCCAGTAGAAAAAGAAAAAATCCCCCTCACATATCATGTCTCTGCATGAATTAATTTCCGTTTCCACAAGAAAGAATTACACATTAAATAATCAAATTTTTGTAGAATATACTGATATATGAATTGTTTAGCCTGGCCACTATTGATTGAAAATTTATAGATTTCTTCAGAACTGTACATTTTGTTATGGAGGATAATCTCTCTCCCAGCATATCTTTCCACTATTTCAACCTCAATCTTGTGTCAATTGATTAATCAGTAATAACTGACAATAATCAGGATGCAAGTATATACATTGTCTCTTCTATTCAATGTCAACTTTCATCACATCAGATTTCCTTGTCCTGTGTCCTGTGTCCCATTACTGAATCAGTCAGCATATATTTCTTTGACCACAGATAGCTATCTTTATATTTTGGTCTGATTTTGTATGAAGTTATGTTAAACCAATCATTACTACCTTTTCAATTTATATAACAAATCAATATGTTTGTTCCTTCCTTCCTGCCTTCCTGCCTGCCTTCCTTCTTTTCCCCCTCCTCCAAAAAAGTCCTTTATGTTGTGGTTTAGGAATGGTGCTCCCCAATTTTGTGCTCCCACTGCTATTCTCCAAACCATGATGCTGCTTGTACATTTCCCCTCCCCTCTCCCTCCCCTGTGGTGGGATGGAGAGGAGAGTTAGAGGCACAAAAGGTAAAGATTACGGGTTGAGATAACAACTTACTGGAAACAGCAATGAAACAAGAAAATGAACAGTAACAGTATTATTAACAAAAGTGTACAAGACAGAGGAGAGTGAATCACATGCAAAAATGATCAGAACGGGCATTACCCAACTGCTCCCTCTGCCACACTGTACTGGAAGAGAACCCTTCTGCTTTGAAAAGACTCCTACTCCTTGGAAAATACTCCCTTTCCTGTCCCATCAATGACATGAGGTGGTATAGAATAACCTCTGGGTCCATGCCCCCTCCTGGCTACTGCAAAAATTAACCCTATCCTTGCTAGAACCAGGACAGTTAACTTATGTGTACATTGCTGGTTCCTAAACCAGAATGTACACAGGTTTTTTTTCTTTCTGGTATGGAAAGATCCTGCCAAAATGTTGTATAAGAAACAGTTTTGTTTGTTTGAGTTTTTTTATTAATGGTAGAATTCAGCTTTCCTGAATGTAGAAGTAGCCTTTAAGGTCAAAATTAATAGCTAAGTGCAGGATTCTCTACCTTCTAGTCTTTTTCTTTAGAAGTCTATAAAGTTTTAGGCAATCAGGAGGATCTGGAGCTTCTGTTAAAGTCAATGGAAATCTAATCAGTGTGGTCAACATGGCATGGATTTGTTGATCATACACAGCTCTTTAATGCCTTTTGAGACAGCCTGGGATATTCTGAACTTCAGCTACCATTTCAGAGGGATAAAGATATCCAAAGGTACTGTATCATATTAGCCAGACTAGGATATATGTCTGATATACCACAGAGTATATTAAATATCATTAAAAGTTGGTAACAGACAAGATTCTGGCTCTCAGAGTATATTGAAAATTATTTCCAGACACAAGGGGGGTAAAGTGCAAACCCTATAACTGTCTTCACACAGATCTAGAAAGCAAAGTCCACTTGTTAAGAAAGTCATATCCATTCCAAAACCAGCAAACATATCTGTATTGCTCTTGAATTGTACTGAAGACTGTGGGTGTTGTACAGGCCGGTGACTATAGAATTCCAACCATAATGAAGTGGGTCATGTGCTTTTAAAACTATTATTCCTTGTGCCTCTCAAACTTTCCCTTGAAAAATACTTAATCCATTTAAAAAACACAAATGTGATTTCCCTTCCTTTAAGGCTTTTTTTACATATCAAAACGGTACTTGATTTATATGTAGCAGTTTCTTAGCAGAAAGAGAGCAAGATAATTGAAACTAAAAGGCAGTTACTGTGGTTTGGCTATGTTCCTCACCTATGATTTTGTCCATAATTCTGAGTTTCACAACTCCACAAGAGACTGTTGATGAAAAGTATTTCCAAAATATGTAATTATTATTTGGCAAGTCTGACTGTCTGATGACAAACTTGTTATTGCAAAATACTGTCTTTGAATTACAGTAATTCTGAAAAAGGTAAAAAAGAAGCCATCTTTGGCCATGCCAGCTAGAAACAGAGCAAGTCAGTGAGTTTAGTTGCTGCTACATAACCTTGGTAAAAATTTGATGCATTTTGTCTTAGCTTCTTTTCCTTTAAGAAAAACAAAATAAGAATCTAAAAAATAAAGAAAAGCAAAGAAAAAAGGTGGCCCCCAAAATAAATGAAACTCAATTTCACGGCACATTATCTCTCTCAATTCTTTCCTCTCAGCTTTCATTTTCATTAAAATCAGAGACAACCATAAATTAATAATTACTTCAGGTTGACTAAATGCAGGCCACAGTATTTAACTCCCATTTTTCTACAGTATCCCTTCTTGTTCATGCTGGAAAAATGTTAATTTAGATAATGTGGCTTGGCCCTTGTCATATAATTCTGTTTTGCAGTTTCACTGATCTATAATGGTCTGTTCTTATTAGGTAGTATTAACTTTATCTTTTGTTCAATCAAGCTTCACGGTTTCTTCTGACAAGATAACTATTGTGAAATATCAGATGAAGTGTTCTATTATCCATATTTCTGCAATATTTTGATTCATCTCTATGTTGTAACAGTGTTCAGCAACATTTGTAATTTCTTTCAGTAATAAATTTATTGGCCATTAGCCCAAGCCATATGTGAGACCATTTTTGGCAGGAGCTACTCTTTCTCTCTATCCTTATATATATATTCATATAACTCAATCTTACTACTTTACAGTTTATGCACATTTCAAATTAGTAATTTTATCAACCTACTTTTCAATTAAGAATGGGTGAATAGGTTGAAATAAAATAAACCCTGAACTTTCACCCAGAGCCTGAACCCTATTGGTTTCTGAGATTTAAAACAATTTAGAGTAGTTCAGTTATCTATTATTTTTTTGGCAGTGGATCCTGGTAATGAATGAAGGAAACTGAGACATACAACCTCATTTATTTCTGACTGGTTATCGACTTCTTGATACTGTCATTTTGATGAAACCATTTAATTTCTACATACCTCAGTTTCACAGAATCGCAGAATCACAGAATATGCTGAGTTGTAAGGGACACACAAGAAGCATCAAGTCCAGATCTCCACTCTACACAGGATCATCCCCAAGCGTTACACAATGAGTCTGAGAGCATTATCCAAATGTTTCTTGAATTCTGGCAGGCTTGGTGGTGTGACCACTTCCCTGGGGAGCCTGTTCCAGTGTCCAGCCTCCCTCTGTGTGAAAAACCTTTTCCTGATATCCAACCTAAACCTCCCCTGACACAAGTTCATGCTATTCCTTTGGGTCCTGTCAATGGTCACCACAGAGAAGAGATCAGTGCCTGACTCTCTTCTTCCCATCACAAGAAAGTTGTACCTGGAGTGAGGTCTTCCCTCAGTCTCTTCTCTCTGGGTTGTACTGATCAAGTGCCCTCAGCTGCTCCTCATAAGGCTTCCCCTCAAGGTTCTTCACCATCCTCGTTGCCCTCCTTTGGACACTCCCCAATAGCTTAACATCTTTCTTATATTGTGGTGCCCAAAATGGCCCACAATGTTCAAGGTGAAGCCACGCCAGTGCAGACCAGAGCAGGACAATTCCCTCCCTTGACTAGCTGGTGATGCTGTGTCTGATGCCTCCCAGGACACGGTTGGCCTTTGGGGCTGCCAGGACCCATTCAGTTAAACTTAGAATAATATCTAGATGTCTTCAAGGGAAAACTATGAATATGGCCACTTCTAAAACTCCTTGTTTCAGTTAAAAATATTTATTAAAAAAACTTCACACAAAGCAAAATTGAACTTTTTCATTCCATTGACAATATGACATAACCTATATAATTTTTTCATCTGAAAACTGCTAAGTACTTACATAGCATGTACAATATGTTGATGAAAAGTTGCACTAGCAGTCAGCTCTTTGCTCTTTTCAGGAATGTTTTCATAATGAGAATCTGTTTCTTGTAGAGTAAAGGTGATATTTCTTTCATGCAATAATGTGTGTGAAGTAATTAGAGGAATATCAGCACTGTTCCCTACGTGTGAGGAGTTCCTAGATGTGTAGATACCTTTTGCACCCACACCTATCAAAACTGAGTAAATCATTGCAGCAATTACACCTGCAAATATGAGTGGGAAAATATTGTAAATTTCTTATGGATTATAGGCCCCACTTTTAATGAATGGTCATAAAATGTAATATAATCAGTAAAATTTATTTTAAGTAAGTTCTTATTTATGTTTTCCTAAACAAATCTTCTTAAAACAAGACATAGGAAATTACCTAACTTGACATTAAACACTATTGGTAACCATTTGAAAATGATATGTAGCTCTTTCCAACGTGTCAGAGTTCTAATTCCCATGTCATGTGTTCTATAATAAGATATACATCCTCACAGTTTAAAATAAATGCATTTTTCCAAGTGAATGACATATTTTCTTTCACCCCTGAAAATTGCTTATATAAACATTCTGGTAACAGGCTATTGACATATGGCCTAGTCTAATTTCTTGGCTTTTTATTTTTTTTAGTTTGCTTTTAAGGAAATAACCTAAAGCCATTAGTGGAAGTTTGAAGATGATGAAGAAGAATTAGCCCACAGAATTATTCCTGTAATATATATAATTTCATATATGTAACATATATAATTTTTTATATGTATATTTTTTTTATATTTGTTTGGATGCTGCAAAAATGTCTGAACCTGTCATGATCTGCAGTAAATTATCATCCAGTTTAAGACAATAGTTAAAAGTTTAAAATAGATTCTCTATGGCCAATTACATAATATATGAATGCTTCTTTCCTAAACTAACAAACATTGATCAGTTACCATAGCAATATACCTAAATGGACCTAAGTATCTACTATCATCCAAGTGATGTAGCTCAATAGTGATACACATATTTTTGGCAATCACTTGGGGTGCACTCTGAAGAGAATAGATGTGATCTGGTTTACAGAGTAATACATGAGATAATAAGATCTCTCTGTTTATGTCTGTTGAAATACTAATGATAGTATGGCTATCATTGACAAGTTCACCTCTGAAGTCCTTCAAGTTACATCTTCCTTGAAACAGGCAGATGAACTGACTTGCCCAGTGCCAAGTGGGTCCCCTTTCTGCGGCCTGAGGTACAGCATATCAACATCTAAGACAGGATTATTCTTCAGGTGTCTAGAGCATAAATGTCTTCATTTCAGCTTGTCATTTAGATTCCCCGTATATCCAGGAGAGAGGAATAAGCACCTCACATCATTCATCTAATCCTAATGCAGCCATTAAATATAGGTCAGAGGAAATGTACTTTAGTAGTATGTGTTCCTGAACACTGCCTTTTAGCAAAATTTAGACAAGTAGATCATGCCTACCTCATAGACAGCTTAAGTTGGGAGAACATGTCCCTAAAATCTTTGCTCTACATACCATCAAGCCACAGTGATTACTGGATGCTAATGTAAATGTCTTAACGCATTTTACTGACATCAACAAGAATTTCCTTAGGAGAAGGAAAGGTGGGCAAGTAGCATATTTGAGAGACCTCTTGCCCATGCAGAATAAAAAAATATAATAATCAGTATTTCTTGAAAAATTTTCATTTGAATAGGGAAGGCAGATCAGAAAAACAAAAGTTATCTGAGTAATATCACATAGTAATTTAAGGTGAGAAAAGACAAATTAAATTGTCACAGAACTAAAGTTTTCTAAAATACTTGCAGGGAAATTATTTTAATTAGCATTTCTTTAAATAAAAATCAGGATAGCATTTTCCTCTCCAATAATAATTCTTTTGTTCAGCTCCAATCCAAACATTGCAGCACTGTATTAATGCAAGACAATTTGAAAAATGGAACTGACTAGTTTCCATTTGACTGAAATGAGAACAAGATCTAGCCTTAGGCAACAAGAGCATAACTAGCCAAAAACAAATGCCATTTTTAAATTTCATGAAGTGATTATTTGCTGTTAAAAAGTCAGTATTTCCAAACACATATAAGACAGTAATAGAATCTGAGCTCTCAAATGACCTTATGCTTACAAAGGAAATAGCTGTAATATATCAGCCATTCCAGTGATCACTGGAAATAAGTCTCTATCAGATCTTGTTTGAATCAAAATAGTATAAATTCGTATAGAACCACTTCAAACTGAAGAAGTACCATAAGCTTCAATAAGCCTGTACCGATTCAACTCCACAGATACATGATTTACTAATTGTAGAGTGATGGATCTGACTTTTCACATCACTGTAGTATAATAGACCCATATAAAACTTTGCAGAAAGGGAAAGTTTGGGAAGGGAAGGCATGGGAAGGTTTGGGAAGGGAAGGTTTGGGAAGAGAAGATTTGGGAAGGGAAGATTAGGGAAGGGAAGGTTTGGGAAGGGAAAGTTTGGGAAGAGAAAGGGAAAGGGAAATTGCAGGTTTTAGGTGCCATAGTAAAATTTCCTCCAGTGTGGAGAAATGATTACCTGCCTTAGACCAAGAATAACCAGCCACATGTCAAAATTTTGTTTTCTTTTGTATATCATTCTGTGTCATGTCTCTATAATGACTTCTCAGGACTGATTTTACAAGGACTTGAGGTTAACTGCCCACCAGCAGTTTCTTTGGTAATTTCCCAAATTTGCTTTCCAGTTGATTGCTCCAACATGACCCAGTAAAAGGGTTTGTGCACTAAGAAATATTTCTTGGACTTTGTCATAGTTGCAGCAATTTTGGTCACATAGGTCTGCATTCACCCTGTGTAACTTTATAGGTTTTAAGACCACTAGTTTCAAAGCAAATATCTTACATTTATTCTATAACCAACAGCGAAAGACAGTTACTTCAGAGTACATTTCAGATAGCCCAATATTTACTCAGTTCAGTACCTGAAATACTTTCACCCAGATCATAATCTAAATCACAAGCACATGTATGTTATTATTATGCACAGAAACATATACACTTATTAATAAAAATAGGTATCGGCTACTTGCTTTCTACATGCAGAAGGATGGCAAACAAAGCCATTTCTCTGAGGTAATTTTATGAAATGCTTGAATCATATGGTAAAAGATGAACATTAAATATTTTATTGTTCTGATCCTTTGCATGTACATATACTACTACCTCCCCATAGCTGTATACAAAGATATATAGTTATCAGAGTAGAAAATATAGTTGGTTAATCATAGTTATGTATTTATCCAGTTATTTTACTATGTACTATGGGTTTGAGTGCATTTTTTCAGGTAGAAAAGGGATAAAAATATATCAATATATGAATAAGACAGATAGCCATATCTTGAACTTAAAACCAAAATACTGGATATGCTTTTCTTATGGTAAGATCATGGTTTGGAAAAACAAAAGAAACAAACAAAACTCCACGCACAAGCAAACAAAGAAAATCAAATAGTTTTTCTGTATATTTCTAGCTGTTGTTACACTGTGACATGATAGTCTTGCTAAGTTTCCTGGCTCATACTGAGTATATCCACAGTGAAATATTACCAGCAGAGAAATATCCCTGGGATTGAGATATTGTATCAAAGATCTCACAAGTGCTGCGAGTATGTGTCATTTATGTATTTTATGCCATACTCTTGTCACACTGAAGGAGCTGGTTCTGAAGAAAAAAAAAAGAAAGGGCTCTACTATTTTTTAGTGTACTGTTAAATACTGTAATTATGTACTTCCATTCCTATGGATCTATGTGAGTGAACACTAACGCTTTGAAGGTTTCTTCTTTTTGGGAACACTGCTACGGATTGTGATGCATCATTTTCTATAAATATATACCTTATGATTAAATGCTTCAAATACCTGAAAATTTACAGGACTAACGATGTTAATATGATTAGGGATTTAGTAAGCATTTTTTCAGAATCCCTGTGTCAGCTTGCTGAACAATTGTGGTACCTAGCTTTGAAGAACAATTTTCTAGGATTTCACTTTATATTTTGTTATCTCTGGAAAGAATAAATGTGATTGCATAACCCACTTTTTACTCTGTGTTTCGGATCTCCTCTGCCCAATCCAATTGTGACAGCCTGGGAGAAAATGTTTAGACTTTCAGTGCAACAATGACAAGATTCTATCACAGAAGTGCTGGCCAAGAAAATTCCCTTTAATTTCAGTTCTTGAGGGGAATAGTGACATATTATTTTTTCTAATCTATGCTTTAAAGTCATGGAAGGTGAAGACTAAGTGTTTCTTTCATCAAAATGTCAAATCCCAACCTTTACAATTAAAGTTTTCATTTTCTGGTCAGAGAAATTTTTAAATCAGATACATGTGTGAAAATAAAAGTAAGGCACGTATCTAGTTAACTGATTGAGACAGAATGAAACAGAACTAATTGTGACTAGGAGAGTGAATAACATTATTTCAATAGTTCTAACACTGAGCAGTTAAAATAACATACAATTAAAGTTCTCTATCTTAATTGTACTGCAGGAATATAAATACACTCTGCTATACATTCACAGACTTAGATATATACCCATAGATTTTGCAAGGAAATGATTCTATGATTTTCACCCACTTCACTGATTTTAGTTTTCTAGTAAGAAGGAAAAAGTAGTACATGAGGAAGAAAGAGCTGAATTTTCACAGAATTGATTTTTGACTGTTCTCACCTTCTGCCAGTCTCACAGACAGGAACAAGCATTTTCAAAGTATTTAGACCCACAAATATACATTGCACTCCAGCTATGCTTCTGAGTTGTTCATACATGCACTGTTTTTACATCAATGCCCACTTTTTGCATAGATTAGAGACTTTGAGATGATCAGATCTAAGAGTCCCCTTTAACACTTCAAGTTTAAAGTAAAGGGTCTAGACTCCTCTGTAGCTGGTAAAAAAAAAAAAAAAAAAAAGAAAATCCTCTTATGTCTTCTATTGCATCAATCACTGCTCTTCTTTACTAGCTATTCCCTTCAGAATACTTTGAAATGAGATCTGTCTTTGGATTGTCCTACCTGCCACAGTTCAAACACCCTTCTAAAGAGTGGCAATAAAAAGCTCTAAGTGCAAACCTGGCAGAACAAGGAGTCATTAGGCCCCTTAGATATTGTGAAAGTGGTGATTGCAGAAGAATCTGGATAGATAGATGAAAGGTTTGGAAAAACATAGTACGTTAGCAGAACTGTAGGAATTTATTCTCTGCATGCAAATAACTTTAAATTTAGAAGTCTTGTGTATGCACAGAATTCAAAGTGGAGTTGCAGTCATATGCAGTCAAAATTTGTCAGTGGACAAGAAATAGCATTTTTATATGTAAATCTGATTTACATCTGCATATGTTTTGCATATGTAGTTACTTAAAATGCATGTTGATTTCTGTCTATTCCAAGAGAACCCTCCATGCATACAGGTAATAAAACTTCATCCCATGATTATTCTAAATGTTCGATAGCCGATGACACACTGTCATGACTTAGAATTAGTAGATAACTATTTATGGCATTTTGTTTGTGAGGTGTATGACTACTGAAGGCTTTTCAAACTTTCTTTGACTTTTAATTGGGATTCACCTGAAGAATTTCTAGAAAATCAGACAAGTTCTGCTATTCTTAGATAGTGGAAGCAATTGCTTTTTTCGTAAGATATTGACAGTATCACACTATCTTCTCAGGTTCAGCCCCAATTTAACAAAGATCTGCAAAGTGAATATGTGTTTGTATCTTGGCTTCTGTGGCCTTCAAGTGAAGGGAGAATTCTCATGGCTCAACATGCTGCTGCCCCCTCTTGGTAATTTTTATGTCTTGGGACACTTTACCAGTGGGTAAACCACCAGGGTGTTGCATGGATGGACTGCTGGTTGAGGATCATTTCAGAAGCCTTGTGCCTTCACTGCCTTCTTGCTTTAGTTAAATAAATTTCTTACGTTTGTTTCACTGAACAGGTCAGCACCCATAATATAGAAATATATTTTCAATCTAGTAATTAAAAATATCACAAATTACTATTGCAAAAATTCTCCTGTGAGTTCATATTTGTGATATATGATTAATGTTTTTTCTGAAACAAATTGATATATATATATCCCCTACAGATTACCTTTAGTTGATGCTTCTTTAACATTATCTTTCTTCCCAAATTTATACACACATAATCTAAGCTCCTACACTCACTGTCCTTTGTCCAGCCTCCTTCTACCTCTTGAGTTTAGAAACGCTGTCAGGTGAAACTAGCACAGCAAAGCCTGTGGAATCTGTAAACACAGTTTTAAATTTCTTACTCATTATACACCGAAGTGGGTTGTCCTTACAGATTCCTTTTATGTTTATATGTCAGCTGCTGTTGAGGCCTTTTATTACTCTAAATCCATCAGCTTGAAGGTCACGCTTTTATAGACCGTTGATGTCACTGCCTTTTGCATTTAGTGTAATGTGTGCTTGAAGATACAGTAAAGGCAAAAGGGCTTTTAGTTTCCTTGGGGAGTCCCATGCTATTATGTCCATGACCAGATGAACATTTTTCTTATAAAGTAAGAAATTTATCTGTGAGGTATAGATGTGGGCTGTGTTGCATTCTGATATTCTGATACATGTTTCTTATTTTCAGGTGTTTTTATTTTCTCTGACAAATAATATAAAAAGAAGGAGGCACATGTGGGTGGACTTGAAAGAAGAATATTGTCTTTACAATCTAAATTAGTTCCAAACTTGTAGTTAGATTTATTTTTTTACAATACTGTCATGTGCTCTGCATTTTGATATGTGTAAAATAGTGTATTGCTCCTGTTCTAATGTCTTGCTTCAGTATTTAATTCTGAAAAAAAAAGGGATAATTCAAGACTACAAAAATATAAAGAAAAATATTCCAAATCCAAGTACATATTGTTCTCTGTTTGTTGCTGCTCATAGCTGTCAGGCAACAAGAGAAATCAGTACTTTCTCCAAGATATCCATTTCTCCTTTTAGATGCAAAACTATGCAAAATTGAACAATGAAACAGAAACATTTAAAATTGAAATAACTTTATCTCATGCTAGGTTGTATATGGAGGAAGACATGGGATTTGAGGACAATATTCTAGGTATATAAAAATACATGTAAAGTGATAAGATAAATGAGAAAAAGAAAACATTGCTATTGAGACTCAGTGGAGACACTTTATTTCTTTGGATTATAAATTTCTCAGAACTTATATAACTATCAAGCAGATACCAACCTTACCATTCTTGGGATAAAAAAACATCTTTACACTTGCAAAAGTTTCAAAGCTTGCATGATTGAAAGTCACAAAACCCAGTATCAGCATTTTTCAGATTTTTCTAGGTTTAACTTGGCTTCAGACGAACCATTTTTTTTTTTTTTTTACTGCTAAATATAAGCACAACTCTTGGATTAAACAATTTTTCTAGGTCTGTAATTTTATTCAGAGTTTATGGCAAGAGCTATACCTCCTATATGAGAGAATTACTTCTGTATATATTTGTTTCTCAGGGCCAAACTAAAACTTGGTGATTGGAAGTAAAAGACCACATAACCGAAACTGACGGGCTATACTCACGAGTCCTGAGGGACCTAGCTGATGTCATTGTAAGGCCATTCTTGACAATCTTCAACAGGTCAGGATCACTGGGGAAAGTCCCTGAAGACAGGAAGGAAGCGGATATCACTCCCGTCTTTAAGAAGGGCAAGAAGAAGGATACAAGGAACTATAATCAGGTCAACCTCTTCTTAGTCTCTGGGACAGTGATGGAAGAACTAATCTTGGAATCCACTTCCAGACACGTGAAGGACAAGAAGGTGATCAGGAGGACTCTACATGGATTTATGAAGAGGAAATCAACCTGGTGGTCTTCCACAATGAGGAGACTGTCTTGGTGAATGAGGGAGTACGTGTGAGGGACATTTTTATGTTGACTTGTTGTAAGGCTTCTAATAAGGTTAGGTAACTTGTATCATCCTCAGTCAGGCAAATAGGAATCTCACAAAGTTCAAGAAAAGAAAATGCAGAGCTTTGCTCCTGGGAATGAATAATCCATTGCACCAGCACACTCTGGGAATCAACTGGATAACAAGAAGCTCTGCAGAGAAGGACCTAGAAATCCTCCTGCACTCCAGTTTGGCCGTGAACTATGTAAATGTTCGGTGACACTGCAGTAATGAGCACCAACAGAGTTCTGGATTGCATTAAGAAAAGCATTTCTCATAGGTCAGGAGAGATGGATCCACTGCTGGGTTCTCCAGTACAAGAGAGACATGGACACATAGTAATGAGTGTAGCAAAGAGTAACAAAGCTGATTTAGGGACTGCAACATCTGTCATGTGAGAATAGGCTGACAGAACTGAAATTATTCAGCCCGGGAATAAGAAGTCCCAGGGCATTTTATCCATGTGCGTAAATACCTGATGAGATAAACAGTAGCAGCCAAACTTTTCTGCAGTGCCCAGTGACAAGACAAGAGTCAATAAGAACAAATGAAAACACATAAAATTCCACCTGGACACAAGGGTTTTTTTTTCTTTTACTGTGACAGTAATGATACACTGGAATAGTTTGCCCAGAGACATGCAGTTTCCATCCTTGGAGATATTCAGAATCCAACTAGACACAGCCTTTGGCAAGTTGCTCTAGATGAAAACTTGAGCTTGGACTGAATGATCTCATGATGTCCCTTCCAAACTCTATGATCCTTCTGCCGTATGCGAACTTTATTTTATTTAACTATTTACTTTTTTTCTTAATTAAAAGAACAATCTCGAGCTTCTATAGACAGAAAATTCATTCTTATTTACTATTGGACAGATATCTGCTCCTGTGTTGAAAGAATATGATCACTGTTGTGTTTTCAAGGACAGTTAAAAAATGCTGTCAAGGGAGATGCTTTGCACTATAGTGACAAAAGAACAATGTAGTTATCCTTTCAAAAATTTCTTGCACTAGAAAGGAAAAAAACTAAGACAGTGCTAGAAATTTTTAAATTGAAATTGTTAAGCAATTGCCACATTTTAGCCCATTATCTCCTCCAACTATTATTTGCTACCCTGAGCTGTTGGATCTGTGTCCTAGTTCAGCAGGAGGGACCAGTTAACACTGTGTGTGGGTGATCAAAGCTGTGTATTCTACCCCCTCTATTCATTCCCCAAGGTCAATGGGCCATTAGCAGCAGCTGCCCAGGGAGCCATTATCACCTTCACACCCAGCCTGAGGGGGTGTGGCTGCTAAGGGGCCATCAATGGTTCAACAATACCCCCTGGCTCCCAGAGTTAATCACCCATTGTGTGAGTCCCCGCCCAGGAGGAGGGACTGGGGGGCTCCCTGAGGGTACATAAGTGGTGGGTAAGAAGACCTTGGTAACTTCTCGTCGGATCCAGAGCAGCAGCAGGACCTTGACAGGAGGAGACCACCACTCTTGACCAGACTACAGCCCTTGCCTGCACCAACAGGTTTCTCACTCCTTTTTGCTTTGGACTTGGGGGAACCACACAGGTCTCAGCACAAGGGCTAACAAACCCCTTTGGGTTTGTGCCCCAGGACATGGGGTTATACTGCTGGGGTTTTGTGAGTTGAAAGCAATTTCTCTTTCTGTCAGTCTATTTATTGTAATATTATTATTAAATTTTAGTCTCTGACTTATAATCTCTCTTGTGGTGAGTTCATTTTCCCTGCTGGTTCACCTTTAAACCAGCACAATCTGCAATGTATTTATGTCACTTTGACCTTGGTTAATCATTGCAGCATTTTTTATTTTCTAGAAAACATGAAGGCATTATTCAACTCTCTGAGTAGTTTTGTTGTTGCTTTTCTTTATTTTTCATTAACATAATTAATAATACCTTCACACCATAAACCAAGTTTGTCTCATCAGTCTGAGAATCAGCAATGCTAGTGTTAAAAATTGACTCATGTTCTGCCACCAACACACAGAAAGCTTTCTCTCATAAACTATCCTCAACAATAAAATATAGTGTTACATTTGCACTTCCATGAAAAATCCCTCTGGTCTTTCCTGAATCAATTGTATCCTCCCTGAACACACAGTAGCAGACAAAAATGCCATTATAAGAGGATATACATCCCAAATGACAAATACTTATAAACAGTACTCTATTTAACCATTTTATTGAGTGATTAATGAAGATTTAGTTGGATAGATAAAATAATAATCTCTGATATTTTGCATGGAAAACCATTTAAGATTATTAATGTTACAGTATTTCACAATTATTTTGTCAATTTTGAGTAAAATTTAAATTCCTTTCAACAATATTGAATAGCAATTTTAGCAATAATGGTAGGTTTTGGTGAATATTGCCTCTGACACAAAAAAGCTTTTGTCAGTCAGTAGAGAAGCTGATAATAAGATTTTAACTTAATTGAATTAATATCAGGAAGGAAAAATATATCTTTAGGCAAACTAAGTGGAATAATACCAACTCAATTTTAACTGTGTACACAAGAACAAAATATATTGCCATACTGTTTCAGATTAGCTTCATTTGAGGATCTGCATGAATTTTATGTCAGTCACTGCTATTTTTGAAGATATTGAAATAAACTTTACAAAATGCTATTAAAATAACCTATCTGTGAGAAAAATATTTTTCATTACCTCATTAGTTAAAAAAGCACTGATAATTTGTATGTTACAAAATTGGTTTTAGTTCTTAGTTATGGGCTTTTTTAAAATTTTTATCAGAGGAAGATATAACACATAAAATGGTAAAGACAGAAAGATTCTGGCAAACACTGCATAAATCTCTAAAATAATTGCCACAACTAATCAGCATTGCCAAGACTTTCATCCCCATTGCAGAGGTGTCTACTTAATTTATTGTAGGTCATTTGTAAACCATAGTGATCTATGAAGACAAAGCTAGGCCTAAAAGCAGTTATTTTCATGGAAAGTGAATTTTCCCCCTGTTCCATTAATGTCAGAAGTCATTTCTTGTAACCATTTCCCCACCCTGAAAAGAGAAATACATTCTTCTCCCATGACAGGAGACAATGAACACTCCATGTTGTAGGTATTACTTCCAAATTCTAAGCCTCTGGTTTTGACCCATACAAGTCATTCAAATAATAGGTACTACAGCCACCCAGTCACCTAGAGGACATCAATAGTTTTCATCACAGACTGGATCTCCTAAATTGGCTTGGGAGTCTTATCATTAATGTTGAAGTCAAATTCACTGAACAAATTCAAGACTGGGTCATGTACAGAGTTTGGAGAAAACTGATCAAAACACCGAAAGGCAATTAAGCGGATCTTATTGGCTTTTTTTCTGGCTTTGGACTATACCCCAGAAGAAAGATGAAGTGAAATTAAACCTATTTATTATATAATTAATAATTATAGCAAGTTGTGGATATGAAATAATTAGAACCAAAGAAAGTTAATAGGTTAGCACACATACTGAAAACCTCAAAGGGTGAATGTCCCTATCCTGAAAGCACACTTTCCTCTTGTTGCAGCAGAATACAAAGGTTAGAACAGGAAGTTATCAATTAATGTCTTGTATAGAAATTAGTTAGCTTCTTATAGAAGGCTATTAGGAAAAAATAGATAAGCAAAGAAAGAATGGGAAAAAAAAAGCAAAACAACTTGCTACTTTATAGTATGAAAGCTTTTTTTCCTCTTATTTTACCCCAGCATACGAACAGGATTCCTTAGAAAGAGGAATATATGCAGTGATTAATCACAAGAATACATTCCATGAAGCCAGTCTCCTGAAAAAAAATATTTAAGCTTTAAGAAAGTCCTACTGATGCTGTGTACAAGAGATTTCTTACACATTGAATAAGGTGGGGTTTTTTTATAAAAAAAGCAGAAAAATGCTGAAATATTGAATCCACTCAATGCCCTAGATAGAGACCTTTTGAGATGTGTATCTATTTTCAGAAAATGGTACAAAGAGGTGGAATTCAGCAGATGTTTAAATCCTGAAAAGACATCAAGAATGGTACTTTTTCTTCAGTAATGCTCCAGTGGTATATATCAGTTTGACAGTGAAAGGCCACTCTAATTCCCTCTGTAATAACCTAGGGAATGGCACTTGCCTGGAATGTCAAGTTCTGGAAACTTGCTGTTAATTACAATGCTTGCCATGATGTTTTCACTTTTATCAGCATTGGTAACAGTTTTTGTCTGTTTTTCCATCATACAGTAACCACTGAAAACTGACCCTCTGGTTTATGCTCTGCCCCAGCACACACAACTCACACCTTTAAAGTGACCTTTATGTTCAGTAGCAGGTGTAAGATTATATAAATTATGACTCCCAGTGTATTATCAATCAAAAAGCTACTTGTCAAGCTGCTTTTTTGCTAACAACAAAAAATCAAATCTATCCTCAGAGGCTATAATCCTGTATAGGCGAATAAAATACCATGGGGTCTGTTCTCCACTCAGTGCACATACGTAAATCTCATTCCTACTAACATTAATGGGGAGTTACACGCATGCATCAAGAGAAGAATAAATCTGCAGCAGAGCACACAGGAAACCATTCAGTGTGAAATGTTTTAAGGAGACAGATAAGGGAAAACACTGCATGGAAAGAGCTTATAATGCATAACTTCAGTTTTACTTACAACTTGTGATGAACTTTTTCAGACCGAATGTACATTTGTGTCATATGGATTTAGAATGCTTGATAAATTGTATTAGCAAGTACATATTAACTGTAGCATGATTCAGGTGGGATTGCTATCTCTAGGTTCTGCATTGCAGATTGATGGTTATACAGTTCAAAAAGCTTTCAAAGAATTCATATCCAATGTTTCCAGGTTTTGTTTTTAACACGTTTAACAGTATTTTAAAGCAATGAAGTCTTACAGTCTCTCCTAAAGATTCCTAAGTTTTGATTTAAAGCAAAACCAAGAATATATATACATCTACTTTCTCAAATACATATTATTCTAAACATGGCAATCAGCATAGAACAGAATTATTACATGCTGCACTTAGTAACCTCAGGCAAATACAGCCTCTGCTTCCCTAAGTTAAATGCAGTGTACGTGGGCTTTGTACAGTCATATCTTATTAAGGATATTGTAAGGAGACTTCATCTGGACTCTTGTCAATTGTTAATCAGTCCTAATGGAGGAGAAAAAGTAGCTGGATATAAATGTATCAATACAACTTTGTTACACATGCCTAGTTTGAAAATCTGACTTGCTATACTCACAGTGGCTGAATAGCCATTGAATCATCTAATTACTCTTGTCCTTAACAAAGAATGTGGCAGACACATGGATCTGCGTCCATATACCTGTGCATTCAGACATACAAATATAGTATTATTGGGGTCACCCTTTGTAGGGTTAAGGGGGGTGTGTTAATGACAGAAAAGATCAGACACAGCAGCATCAGAAGACTTGATCAGAAGGCTAGTTTTTATTTTTAGCTACAGCTTCACTTTTTATATACTCTTGTATCCAACATGTCATGACACTATGGGTTAGTCAGTTCACCTGGCATACATGGAAACATTCTATTGGTTACAAGATATCTCACATTCTACAGGTGGCTTTCTGGTCCTTAAGGATGCATTCATCAATTACCTCAGATATTAGGAGATACACACACACACACTGTCATCCCCCACATAGTATAAAGTTGTGAAAACCATGTCAGAAATAGTCTAAGGTGCCATTTTGTTGCAAAGGTAAAGGTCAAAAAAAGGGTCCAAAATGTTTGACAATTGCAAGGACAACAAGAAAATGTCTAAAGAGTGCAAATATTGTCACAAGTAAGTTCAGTTCCTTTCATTCCATTAAATTCAGCTGGATTTAGGAGATTATGAATTGTAAACTAATTGAGGAAATAATGCAGTTAAAAGCTTTCTCTTTTCTTTTTTTTTGTTTTTTTTTTTTTTGTTTGTTTGTTTTAAATTTAAGAATTTAAGTCAGTTTATATGCTCTTACTATTGTTGTGGGGCTTTTTTGTTTAACTGGGGGGTTTTGGTTGGATTTTTTTTTTATTCAAAAGAATGAAACCCTCTGGAAAAAGAATAAGTAGACATTTCAGTTTAGCGGAGTTATTTTCACATTTTGGCAGAGGTATCAACCTATAATTTAAACCCTACTTACTCTGCATTAGAAATACAGATCTAAAATATTTACTAACCAGTTAGGGCAGTGAGATAATGAAAGGGTTATGGTAACAATTAAATAAACTGCAGTAGCATCTGCTTTAGACCCTAAAGGCTTGATAAGAACAAGTATGAAAAATTTGTGGACCACCTATCATAGAGCTTGAAATGTCAAGGCATTGTACTCATGGGAAACTTTTGCTATGCAGCCATCTTGTGGGTGACAAGTACATCCAGCCATTAATCACCAAAGACATTCCTGAGTTAGGTTTGTAGAGGATAGTGTCATTGAGGCAGAAGGGTTATCTAGAAATCAGAGCCTTTGTCATTAAGGAAGTGTTGATAGAAAAGAGTATGAAAACAGTATTTGTTCAGATACTTCAATATAAAGTAAGTGGATAATAAAATGATTTGTAAAAAATCCAGTAGTATAAGTGGAGAACAATGTAGAAAAATCCTTGGCTACTCAAATCCATTTGAGTTGTAGTGATGATTTGAGTAAGATCATGTTTTTTTATTTATATGGTGATAATGGCAATAAGAAGTAGTTGAATATCCGTGTAGAGGAGAAATTGACATATAAGAAGTACTAAGATTAAATTACAAGAAAGTGTTATTCTAATGGCAAGGGGAAATGAAAGAAATTACAAAAAGGCCAGTGTAGCTTTACAATAAAATTCTTAAAGGTTAAAAGAATCCTGACAGTAATAAATGTAATAAAAAAAAATCTGAGTGTAACATTTTTTTTGCAACTCTCTACGATCTCTATGACTTAGAGACCCCCAGAGAGCTTTCTATAGTCTGATTTTGCTATCTTTATTCCTTATATGGAAAAGCATAAATGAAAACCAGGTAAGAAAATTTACAAGGGTCTCCTGATTGCAGAATTTTCGGATAAACTGGACTCTACAAATAATTTTTTAATAAACAGGAGATTATACTGAAAGTGTAATAATATTCCTTATTTCACAGCTGTGGATACAAAGCTCAGGGACTGAAGTGAATTTCCTGGCAATCCTAATTCCCCTACCATTTTAAATGTTCTTAGATCACAAATTTGCACTAGACTGCGTGTGGACTTCCGCTGAGGCATCCCAGTCAGCCTTATGTGCTAGACAAATGATTAGGTTGCATTTCTCATACGGCAAAGTTCTGCATATGTCCACATTTGCACAAGCAGCTGTAGGATTTTCAAGTCATAAAGGAGGATGCACGCTGAGTTTAAGTTGCTATCCAAATTCTTATGCATGCTTTAGGTACCTCAGCCTTTTACTGAAATACAGCCCCATGGGCTCACACCAACTTCTTGCTTGACATACCAATGGACTAAATGGCTTAAAACACATTTTCTTTTGCTTTTGTAAAATTTTTTTTCTCTCAGAAATAAGTCTATAAGGTCTGGTCATTATTTGCATATAAACAATTTCAGAGTGACAGTACTGCATAGCTAGGTCAGTATAAGGTGCAAATGTGGATGCAGAGCAATGTAATTCCCATTTAAGTGAAGAATAGAAATTCTAAAGTATTACACAGCCCAAATCCTTAATTTGTTGTTTGTTGTGAGGTGCTTTTCTTAAGAAATTATCTCATATAGAGGGTCTTTGAAAGCCTCATTGTGTATCACCATCTCTAACATGTCATTGACCTACTGGAAACTTAGTCCCCAGCAGGAGGAGAAAATGTTTTTTGATCTTCCAAAACAATTTTTTTGAAAACTTTCTTTCTCTTACCTAATTCAGGGAATACTTTCAGAGAAGATTTCTACTCAGTTGAGTAATTTCATTTTCGTGGGATTATCCACATGAATAATATTCCCCCGTGTGAAGATACTTAATCTCCTTATATACTATATAATTTATGCTTCAGATTTAATATCCCAAGCTTACCCTATTTCTCTGTGAAGGTAAACCCTGATAATCCCAGACACTGTATTTTTTTAATTGAGTAGAGGACACTTAAAATAGAACTTCTAATTTAGATTTAATAACTCTATAAAAGATAAATCTAGTTGCCATGTAATAAACAGTAATTAATTAGTTAATATCAATTAAATACTAAAAATATTAATTTACATTTAACATCTAACTACTGTAATTTGCTATAGCTATCTTATTAAATGCTAATTAAATTCCTAAACATTCTTACAAGTTTAATGCATTAATAATAGGAACGTAAGTACACATTTACTGTATCTGCAGTTCTCAGTTCATTACATGGCAACTAGATTTATCTCTTTTACACTAATTAAATATACTAAGCAAACCTCAGTAACTTTTCTTAACACATACCATAACTCTTTTATTAATTTCAAATTAAATGCCCATTTAATATTTCTAATCTGCAGCTGCCCTAAACAGTTTCCTGCTAACAAAGTAAAGGTTACACTGACATTATAACCAAACCATGATATTTCTAGGTGTTGATTATAAGAGTTATACAAGAAGTATGACTTTTTTTCTGCTTTTTTTTTTAGTTTAAGAATAATGACTGTTTATTAATTTCCTTTTGAGTTCCCAGCAATGTCTTGTCTTTCCTTTCTTAATCTGCCCCATGTTAGCATAATCTCATTTTCTCTCTGTAATCAGTTTCTCTTCAGTTTTTCTACCTGTAGTTGCTGATAGTCCGACTCAGTCTTGAAATAAAGGGAAAATGCTTTCCAAATCTATGGCTACCAGTGTATTATTTAAAATATGCCTGATACTTACAAAATTGTATTAATCTTCAGCAAAGCCACTCAACACTATGGAAGGCTTAACCAAACGACCATAACCATCTCTAAGCAATGAAATTCTGGTCACAATGCCAGTCAGACTGCTGTGAACATGTCAGAGTAACATCCATAATATGTTTTCTTTGGGAAACAGAGGGACACACTACAGTCACATGTATCAAATGATTTAGAGTCATGGTTCTTTTCACATACGATGGATGCTGTCATAAAGACATGAGGCTGCTGTGCAGCAAGAAAAGCACATTAGCTATTAACCTTCCCCCAGCCGATCAACTTTGTTTTGCAATCTTTCCTCAGAACCATTAGAATACCCTGAAGAAATAACTTTCCAATTAAAAAGGATCTCTGAGAACAAAGCCATTTTATCTCTGACTCCTGGTGTTCTTTATTCCAATAATTTAAATTGGAATTGATTTTTCAATTTAGCCGTTGACTTGCTATGGACACACAGCTGAAAAGGCCGAATGGAATTGCAGGGCTGAAATATTTGTCTTTGTGATGCACTCCTCATAAATTCACAGGAGCCTCCTTTTTTTTTTCATGCATTTTCTTTCTGCTGCTACTGCTTTAGACAACAGCTTTTTAGGTCAGCATGAGTAAACTGAGAAAACACGTCCAGTATAACCTCGAGGGCCTCAGAGTCAGTTCTTCATACATCTATTTAATTGTTACATCCCTGAGAAAAATGAATAGATCTAGTGTAGTCAAAGTGATAGCTGTTTTTCAAAGCTTGAAAATGTGTTCTACAATTTTTGTGTGTATTTCTGATTTTATACTAGTTTTTAAAAATTAACAAAACTCAAGCACCTATAGTCAATTAATTTCACTGTGTTTAGTACAAATATGCGACTACATAAATAGCTCAGGTATATATTCTTATTGTTCTGGTGGCAGTCTTACTTAACACAGTAATTGATTTAGCCATGGAACAGTTCTGAATTAAGTACTCCAGTTATTAAGGTGCCTTTTAAAAGATTAAGGTCCAGTTCTGACTGTAGTTCAGCTCAGTGTTAGTGCAATGAAACACTTGACATAACTATGAAGAGAGTTCTATCAGTTTGACTGAGGACAGAGTTGGATCCCAACACAGAGTTTTGTCATATCAATATCTAACTTCACACTGTTTAGTTAGTAACTTTTTCTGGACAGACAGAGCTGAATAGCTATTACTGAAAGAAGAAAGTAGAGCTGGGGAAGGAAAGGGAAAAAGTGGTCCAGTTAACTGGTTATTCTTATCTATTATGGTAGGTTGTGCTGCTAAAGAAGAGTGAGACATAGTTGCTACTTATACCTTTATTTTTGTGACCTTTCATTCTTGTCCCTTCTTTACTCCTGCAGTGTAGTGGGTATATATGGCAAGATAGAAATTTCTCTGTCCCTTGATATGATTCAAAGTGGTACTCCATGATTTTCCCACTGGATAGAAGTGTTGATGTGCTTTTGATCTCCCAACGTGGAACACCACAACCTGAAATTCACCCAAAAATGTAGATCTTCCACCTGGAAGTACTGGAACATTGTAATTAATGTGTCTCTCTCAATCTCTCTCTTTTTAATATCTCTCTCTCTCATCCAGCTATCCATCAAGACACAGGTTATCATTTCCATTCCTAGGTAAAGGTGGTCATCTCGCTTTTGAAATGCGTTAGAAGATTTTAGAAATACAAGTCAATGTAATAGCTAATAATAGAAAAAAATTCTTAAAGAAGAACCAACATTAATAAAAGGAATCCATTTCACCTAACATATAAAATGCCCTAAGTACCTCAGATATGAGTTGCTCTGCATCTCTGCTTGAGGGCCAAGAATCACATGAAGTGTCTGCATTAAGCAGAAAAACTGTAGCCACAACTCAAATTGCCAAGTTAATTTACCTTCTGCTTTACTCCAGGGTCCTGATCCCTCTGTCTACATGTTAATCTGCTCACTAGCTGCACTCTGAGCAAACAAGAAACTCTGTGAGTGAGGAAAACCAAACTGGTTGATTCTAGGGTTCAAACCCTACAAGAAACTAAGTACCATTTTGGAGACATAAATTTCACTTAAATTCAACGTGTTTCTAAAAGTCTAAATTTTGTTAATGAAAAGTTATTCTGTCTGTGTAAGTTAAGGCATATAAAGTAGGCTTCTTTATGACTATGTAACCACTGAATAGATTTAAAATGGTCTAATTACATTTGAATAAGTGGGTATTTATTATAGTTAATTAAATGGTTAAAAATGACAGGTAACAAGACTATATTTAAAGAGCTAGTCTTTTCAGAACATAAGCCTAGTATTTGTGGACACTAGCGGTATTTAGGGTGAGGATACTTCTATTCAAGTCTATAGTGTTATGCCAGTTTATATTATTTAGTTAATTAATTAGCTAATTTAATAAAAATAAAGAAAAAAATAAACCTGTGACTTCCTCATGGAATAGCTGCTTTCACCACAGTGTTAATTTTGCAAGATGAATATTCTCTGAAAAATGAGTGCTGCAAGAAAAGGATCAAACACATCTATGTTTGAAAGCAGCTCATCAAAGTGTTATTCTTGGATATGTCCCTGCTGCAGTAATTTTATTGCTTTAGATGGGAAATTAACTACAGAGTTTACTACTGGTAAACTCTGCAGAAACAAACAGTGACAAAGAAGAGTATCATTTTCCCTTTCTCATGGAGAAGACCAGGGAAAAAAATCAGTAAAAAGATATTTTGGTATTACTGAAATTTGAGAGTCAATCTGTCTAAACCTCTGTCCAGACAGTCCAATCCTTAAAAAATCAAAGTCTATAAATTTTCAAAAAGTTGTTTCCACAACATGTGTCTCACTGTCTGTGATATGTTTATGCTAAGTGAAAGAAGACCATAATGTCATATCATTCCCTCAGTCTGCTTCGATCTGCTTTGCACTGCTCTGGTTACGTTTCTTTTAGATGTACCTGTTCTATAGAAGAGTAGATAAAACAGTGTGTACAAAAGAAAGTGTGTTGCCGGGATCCAGATCAAGGACTAGTTCCCTTATCCTTTTTTTTTGTTTGTTTGGTTTTTTTTGTTGTTTTGGTTTGGTTTGGTTTTGGTTTTTTTTTTTTTGTTTTTTGTTTTTGGTTTTGTTTTTTTTTGACAGTCTGCCATTAACCTGTACATCTAGTACAGGATGTCTCCACTTAATGTCGAAAATTCTTATTCAAACTGGGATGTCCACTAGAACATGAATAAACTTGTGAAGGTAACTTTGTAGAAACTGAGAGGACTATGTTACCTGTTGTAGTTTAAAATACTCTTCTACAAATATATGAAGTAGTGAGGATGGGAGAAGGAGGAAAAATATCTAAGGGAATGGGAAAAGCTGTGCCAAGAGCCTGTAATTACTAAACTACAGACAGTTAAGTAACAAAATTGATTTAGGCTTTTAGTGACCATTTTAATCATTAGAGGTAAAAGACATCTCGCTTGTTTTCTACCATGAAAAATGTATAAACATTTTAACTACTTTTAAAACAGGTTTTAGTAAGTTTATAAATTGAATTGTCTATAACAATCTCTTTCAATAATGTTATCTTGAACTCAGAAGTCCATTCTATTTCTTATCATATCTTTATACTTTTTTTTCTTAATATATTGTGGGTCATAGGATTATTTGACTTTTTCCAGGTTCCTCAAGCTAGTTGTATTCCAAATACATGTTAGAATGATATTGAGGCACATGCTAGATTTCCCCCATCCTTATCAAATTTGCTTTCCATGAAAAGCAGTCTCAGACTCATAAACCAGTCTGGAATAAAAGGACAGTCTTACTGGTCTGGTTGACTGACAGAATGACCAGGACTTCTAATGTTTTATATCTTGCATTAGTCAGGAAAAGTGAGTGCAGACTGAACAGTATTTCAAAAGAATATCAAAAATAGCATCGAAGTTTCCACAGTTACTGAAGAAAATAAGAACTGAAATGGAATTTCTCTTGCATACATACACACACAGAAGCATGTGTGTATCTATATATATGTATGTACGTGTATATGCAACTGATATATTTTAAAATACTTTCTTTCCATATGGTCTGATGCAGGTCCTCTACATAATAAAATGACCAAACAAATGACAAGAAGCTGTTTTGGAGACATTTTATCAATAGGCAAGGGCAAAAGATTGTTATCATCCTAATACACTTTTGAGGACATTCCACTGCTGGATATATCTTGAAGTATATTCAAGACTGTTTTCTAGTCCTGACATACAGACAAGGGAGCAGACTGTTTCAAGAGAAGGAAGTGCATTTTTTATTTTTAAGGAGAAAACCAAAAAGAATGGAAAAGCTGCTCATTCCCCAGAAGACTAAAGTTCAAGTCTCTCTTCTGAAACAGAGATCTACATTGCCATTCATTGTATGTTGTATTAAAAGCAGTCAGTGTGTTGGCAAAATTGGTATCTCAATGTACAAGACAATGCACTGCAATTATTCCATTTTGTACTAGTTTGAGAACACGTTTGATCCTTTAAATTTAGGGGCCTTTAAAGTCTCTTAAAGATTCTGAGAACCTGGAACTGATATGTTTGGCCAGGAACATTTCTTTCTTTTTCACCTTCTCCCTAGTTCTCCTTCATGATGGCTATGTTCTCTTTGATTTCCTAAAGACACTTAAAGATGCTTTGCTTTTTACTGTTAAGGGAATCGACATTATAGTGGGGAGATATTTAAATATGCAGTTATGATACACTTTTAGAGACTTGAATCCAGAATGAAGTTTAAAACAACAATGAAAAAGTTGTTTTGCTTAATTACAGTTAAGAAGGTTGAAAACATTTATTTGTTTTTTAACAGTATCCAAAAGTGTTCTCAACATATGCAGGTAGAAGAGACTATTGATTATCTAAGTGCATGTATGGAGTTCAATATCACATACATCAGATTCCAGACTGACACATCATTTTAGACAAATGAAGTTTCATTGACTGAGTACATGAACTAAACCTTTGACATTGTAGACACTTTGGAAAATGATCTTTTCCAAATTATTACTTTTATGGATGTCAGACACTTGGCCGCTTTCATTTCAAAGTATGCCAACTGTAATGAGTAAATGATGCAACAGTTCTCAGATTTATATAGCCTATTTTGTTATCTAACATCAATAAAAACAATAATTTAGAAATCCTTGCATTCACATTAAATTTTATAATCACATTTCTGTAGGAAATGAAACCAAAACAAAAGAAGAAACAAACCCCAACAAAACCCACCCCCAATAAATACTCCGAAGGTATTGTTTTATTCCACACAAATATCTTGTATACACTAGCATAACTCAAACATCACCTATCTTTAGCTAACTGAATCAAAGCCATTCAACTTGATGTATAGTCAGAAAAATTACGCATCTCTTTATTTGTTTATTTAAGTCTTTATTTGAAGTAGCCCTAAGCAGAAGGTGAGAGGCATAAATAGATAGCTATAAGTGAGTGAACACAGAATCACAGAATGGCTTGAGTTAGAAGGGATCTTAAAGATCATCCAGTTCCAACCACCCTGCCATGGACAGGAACATCTTTCACTAAGCCAAGTAGTCCAGAGCTCCATCCAGCCTGGGCTTGAGCAGTTGTAGGGTTGGGGCATCCACAATCTCTTTGGGCAACCTGTTTCAGTGCCTCACCACCCTCACCAAAAAGATTTTCTTTCTAGTATCTAATCTAAACCTACTCTCATTCAGTCTAAAACCATTGTCCTGTCACTACATGCCCTTGTAAAAAGTTCCTCTTCAGCTTTCTTGTAGGCTCCCTTCAGATACTGAAAGGGTAGAGTTAGGTCACCCTGAATCCTTCCTTTCTCCTGAACAACCCCAATTCTCTTAGCCTTTTCTCATAGGAGAGCTGCTCCATCCCTCTAATCATCTTGGTGACCCTCCTCTGGAATTGTTCCAATATCCTTCCTGTCCTGGGACCCCAGAGCTGGATGCAGCATTTCAGGTGGGGTCTCACCAGAGTGGAGCAGAGGGGCAGAGTCACCTCCCTTGACATGCTGGCCTCACTGCATTGGATGCAGCCCAGGACACAATTGGCTTTCTGGGCTGCAAGTGCACATTGCTGGATCACGTTCAACCTCCAATCCACCAGCACCCCCAAGTCCTTCTCAGAAGGGCTGCTCTCAATGTGTTCATCCCTCAGCCTGTATTGATCCTGGGGGTTGCCCCTGACCAAGTGCAAGGTGCAAGAGCAAGGTGCAGCACCTTGTACTTGGCCTTGTTAAACCCCATGAAATTCCCATGGGCCCACTTCTTAAGCCTGTCCAGATCCCTCTGGATGGCATCACATCCTTCAGGTGTGTCAACTGCACCACTCAGCTTGGTGTCATCTGCAAGTGTGCTGAGGGTGCATTTGATCCCTTCTTCTATGACATTAATTGAGATATTAAATGCCACTGGTCTCTATATGGACACCACTTCTCACTGATGTCCATCAGGACTCTGAACCATTGACCACTACCCTCTGGATGCAACTGTCCTCCCAATTACTTATCCACCTAACAGTTAACCCATCAAATCCATTTAGAAAAAAATGTGTTGTGGGGGACTGTGTCAAAGGCTTTAGACAAGTCCAGCTAAATGACATCGGCAGCCTTTCTCTTGTCCACTGATGGAGTCGCTCCACCACAGAAGGCCAATAGGTTCATCAGGCAGGACTTGCCTGTGGTGAAGCTGCACTGGTTGTCCTGAATCACATCCCTGCCCTCCGTGTGCCTTAGCACAGCTTCTAGGAGGGTCTGTTCCATGATCTTCCCAGGCACAGAGGTGAGACTGACAGATCAGTAGTTCCCAGCCAGAGTCCTCCTTTCTACCCTTTTAAAAGATGAGTACAATATTTCCCTTATTCCAAGCACTTGGGGTTTCACCTGACTGCCATGACTTTTCAGATACTATGGAGAATGGCTTGGCAACTACATCAGTCAATTTCTTCAGGATTCTGGGATGGATCTCATAGGGTATCATAGACTTATATGCATTCATGTCCCTCAGGTGATCATGAACCTGATCTTTACTTACACTGGGAAGTATTTTGTTCCCCCAAAACCCATTCTGCTCTCTGTGCACTTGAGAGGTGTGGAAAGAGAGTTTGCTGTTGAAGATTGAGGCAAAAATTTTGGTGATTACCTCAGCCTTGTCCCCAACCATTGCTATCAGCTTATCAGAATTGTTTATCAGAGAGGTACACCTTTGACTTTCCATTTCTGGTTAAAATACCTGTAGAAGCCCTTCTTGTTATTCTTTGCATTCCTTACCATGTTCAGTTCCAGCTTTGCCGTGACCTTCCTCATCCCATCCCTACAGAACTGAACTTCATTCCTGTAATCTACTCAGGTTACCTTTCTTTGTTACCACTGCCTGTGCATTTGCTTCTTGCCATTTAGTTTAACCTGCAGGTCCCTGCTCAGAATGCCAGTCTCTTGCCTTCCTTGCCTGATTTCTTGCTCCTGGGGATTGCTAGTTCTTGAGCTCTACAGAAGACTTAAAGAACTGCCGTGTCTGTTCCCCTCCCTTGTCCCCAAGGGGAATTGTATCCTAGGGGACTATCTCCTTGAAGAGTGGGAATTTTGCTTTCCTAAAGCTTAGTGTCCTAGCTTTACTCCTTACCTGACCCATATGTTTCAGGACTGCAAACTCCAACAACACATGATCAGGAGACATACTGGAGAAATCTGGACTTGTATGCTACTACTGAGCACAGTAAGATCCTAACCTTCATCAAGATTTTAGCAGTAATTTATCTGATTTGAAACTTTAGACTTGGATTTAGTCTTTAATTTTTTTTTTCTGGAGCTTCACTGATTCAAATGGCAATAATATTTGGTGCAATTATCATGTGATATGTGAAATTTCACTGAATTTCAATTTCAAATGTATTCCTTTATTTTTGTTACACATGTTCAGCTTTAAACCCAGTGAAAGAAAGCATGTGTGCATAACATCACTGTGGCATGAACAAGGAGATGATGTTACTCTGTTTATTACATTACTGATGATTAAGGAGAAACTTTTTTACCTTGAGAGTGACATTGAAAATCTGTCTGGACATGGCCCAGGGCAACTGACTCTACATGTCTCTATTTAAGCAGAGAGGTTGAACCAGATGACCTCCAGGTCTCCTTCTGCCTCAGCTGTTTTGTGATCCTCTGAATCCTTCTTTACACAACAGCTTCAGAATATATCTACACTTGTTTTTATGTGCTCCAGAAAATGCTATCTGTTGCATAGCTCAAATTCTTACTAAGAAAGTATAGCACATAATGATATCTGTAACCGAGTTTAGCAGAAAACTTCTGAATTCTTCATGTACATGATAAATGGTTTATTGTTTTTGCTCTTCAAGTGTGTATAGTTGCTACTCTATAGGCTACTACGTTTATTCATCCATTAAAAATGCTTTCTCTAATGCTTAATTATATTTATTTATAGACTGTTTCTATATGTGAAAGTCATTCTAGTTTTCTGAACATATGCTATGACAAATCAGTAGTACAGGTGATTTTATTTTCTAAAAGGATTCCTTTTTTATATTTGTGTAGTGGGGTTCTTTTGCAGTGCCTAATTGGATCACAGTAAGAGCGTTTTACTAAAATTTTCACTACAGAATGCTTTCAGTGGATCAAAAAACTGTGTGTGGGGGGTGTGTGAGTGTGTGGGCAGAAGAGCTTCAAAAAATGTATTATCTGAAATGAATTACTAATTGCCTGCAGTAAGAATGGGAAGGTTTTCAGTGGTTTTAACTTATAATCATTGCTCAAAATGTATTTATTTGGGGACCACTTATTAAACAAAATTAATTCATTAGGTTAGCTTGTGTCAAAAAATGAAAGCAAAGAAAAAGCTAAAATAAAGACAATCTTATGAACAAATTTAAAAATTATAACCTTTCAGTGCAGAGAAATGTCAGAGGTCACCTGGTTTTTAAGTTGCTGGGGTTTACTTATTATATGTAATCTTCTGAAGGAGAAGTAAGGAGGGAGCAGTTAGAATCTGATTAACTACCTATTATCCTTACTACTATTTTAGATGCACCATCTAGACATGCTACAGATGAGAACAATTTTAAGCAGTGTGGATGCAAGCCAGTCTGTACCACGAGGTCTTGTGGTCAGTGAACATCCTTTTCTAGTTACAATGTCAATGAATTTAGCTCATCTCTTTATGCAAAGAGAAGCAAATAATTTTATTTGCTATTTAAAATGTAGCACAAAGGTTCCATTAGGTTCCTACTTATCAAGCCTGGGTTTTTTCTTTGGACATATAAAGATGACATCTATGCTACCAAATAAAAAATTATAGAGATTATTCTGACCAGATTGCCAAAAGTGTCACACATTTTTGATGATACTTATGTTCCCAAATGTCACTTATATCAAGGAACAGGAAATCGGAATCCTAAGTGGCTTTCTATCTAACCTCTAACAATTTACTATATGTGAACAAAATCTAGAACATTTGTGCTGTGATTTTGCTGGGGAGAACAGTAACAATAGAACAGTATGAATAACTGTGAGCCAAAACTAAAGATCCTTTATTTTTCCTATTTTATTTACTAGCATATACAAAAACCATTCCCCTGCCACCCCAATTATTTCTTTTTTCAGACTACAGTCTGGTTGAAAGGCAAAGAATATAAGAAGATTGAACAAAGATGAAGACACTTTCCTGAAATTAAAACTTTGTTAGAAGTGAGCTATCTCCAAGAGGAAGCTAGTGAAAAGAATGTCTAGCAGGTTATCCAGTTTGGTGGAATGAATAAATGAAAACAGTAGTGAACCTACCCACTGGATGGAGAAAAAGCAAGTATATAATGGCTTCAAAATAGTTTTAGGATACACTACAATAGTAAGACCAGATTATTTCTTTCTTTCACACAATATATTCAAAGTACTGGGGTTATCATTAGGAAATAATTATTGTCTGAATATATTGTATGTCAACAAGAGATGAGCTTTTAGAGAAGTGCAAGAAGTAATCTACTGATAACCATACTATCATATTATTAGACTGGGGTTAACATAGTATTTTTTGACTTAGGTAGACATATCAAGAAGCAATTCAGTTCAGCCCATTATAAAGAACATTAACACAAATTCTGTCTAATGTAGTTGTGTGTTTGCTTGCATGAGGTATGATTGTTCTATGACATTCTGTTGTTCAACAAATCGCGTTATGAAGTACAAAATAGAACACTGCACTATAATGGTTGGATGGAAGAGAAAAGGTACTTTCATATGTAGTTTGTGGGGGAAAATAATTAGTTTTCTGATGCTGATAGAAAATGTAAGAAATACTGTACTTATGTCTGGCACATCTAAACTCATAACATCTATTTGCTTAGCTTTGTCAAAATATATGAAAAATCATTAAAGTGTTTTAATAAATGTCTGGTTTTCTTGCTCATTCATCTTATAAATATTAATTAGCCATGGATCAGGCAATTAAAGTTTAATCAATTTGCACTAATTAGCACCACATACTTGCATAAAAAGATAAAACCCGCTCCTGCATCTGGCTGTTATTTGCAGTTTTTGTCAAGTGCTGATGAGTTTCATCTTGAAGAGAAGATTAAGAAGAAAAGAGGAAAATAAGAAAGTAGTGTTAATTTTATTAAATCTTCAATCAAACCCTCTGTTCATAAGCTTTGTGGGACAATACCACGTAACATTTCCCTTTACACAGAAGTAGACAAGATTGGGCAAAAATTTAACACTTTTCTGTGACCACACCCTTCCCAATTATAATTTGTAGGACAGAAAAAAAAATAAAAGCTTTTCTGTGCAAAAGCCCAGGTTCTGTCTTGCAACAAAACATTTTTGTAATCCTATATATGGAGCTGAATGTCCAAAACTTTCAAAAAGAAAGAAAAAACAAGTTTTTATCTAAAAAAGTTTCTAGTTCTTTGACATACATGAGTGGAAAGAAACCCCCCAAAATCTAATCTGAAATTCACTTAGAATTTTAATGCTTTAAAGGTGTGTTTCAATATTTAAATTACTCCCCTTTCTAGCGGATTGATAAAACTTCAAAAGTTACCTTGCAGTACTTTGCTAGAGATTAGACCAGAGGATAGAAGAATGCAACCTCACTCAAATGGCACTGAAATTACTTGATAGATACCGTACAGGAAATATGTCAGGCACCTGTAGAGAAAAGGGGATTATAAGAACTTCCTGTCCACCAGGAAAGACAGTAATTTGCTAATACTTCTTGCAGTCACTCATGTTTGGTGTTTGTGTTACAATGTTTATTGCCTGAAATATCTATTCAGCAAACCTTAAAGAAGTAACAAAGAAGTTAACAAAATTAAAATATGCCCACCACGTAAAATCAGTGTTTCTTTTCATTCAAAAGGTCTAGTTTTCAGGTGTTTCACCTTCACTGATAAACAGTAGGGTAACAGTAGGGTAAATATCATTTATTCACAAATCTACATTAGAGAATTATACGAGCATTGAATATGGTTAAGAAGCTTATGTCTTTTATAATTTTAAATATTGCATTGCCACTTACTAAAAAAACCCCAAAAATAAAAAAAACACCAACCAAACAAAAAAAAAATGCACTCTAGCTGTACAATCCAAACCTCTTACACTGTAGTTTGTGAACAGAGAAAAATTCAGACCTTCTACACGTCAATTACTTGTTACTAGCTTGAAATCCAAAGGAGAACAGTTTGCACAAATGAATAGGTAGATATCTGTTATCTAAGTGCTGATAAATAAAAATTGCAAACTGCACATTTAGCTTATCATAGAGTTGCCTGAGTCACTTTTCTATGCTCCCATTGGCCATGGTTTAACATCATTAAACTTATGGGTATCTACTAAGAAAACAGTTGAAATTCAGCATTCTGAATTTGTGTTTTTTATATAATTAAATTCCATGAAGTAAGACTCAGGGCTTTTAAAATCCTCATTCTGGCTTCTGAATTTGGTTGAGTGAATTAGACTGCCAGTCTACAAAACAGGTATTGAAGACTTCAATATGATTATTTTTAATTTTAATAAAGAATGAAAATGTCGTGTTCCATCCAGCCTATTTTAGTAACTGAAAATGTTTGTAAGGAATGATATGTATTTATCTCCACTGGAAATTTACCTTAAGCTTGGCAGGCAAACCCACACTTTTAAAAGTGATTTAACAGTAAAAAAACAAACCAAACCAAACCAACAAAAAACCCCCCAAACCCCAACCAACCAACCAAAAAACCCAAACCACACAACATCAACCAACCTATAGCATGAATCATAAAGAAGCTATGCACCATTTACATAGTGATTTTTGAGTAGTTTATGCAAGAAAAGACTTGTGAATGGATATTGATATTTTTCAAATAAAGTATGTATGAACCATTAAACTCCTCATTCCACAGTGTACAAGCCATTGGTCTGCTAAACACTCCTTTACTAGATAGGCTATAAAACGAACAGAGGCACTTGAAGAGGTGACATCTTTCAATGTTTGTTTAAAGATCTGACACATATGACACACAAACCCACCTGGTAGCTGAAATTTCAAATTGCTGATTGCTGTTACAGAATCTTTATAATAGGATATTGTGCAGAATATCTATTGTTTTACAGTACAGAAAGACTGAGTTTGACATGATCTCTCACCTGAAGATTATTATATTCTCTGTGTAACTGAGGAAAAAACACCTTGTTCAATAAATGTTATTTTAAAATATGGTTAATGTATCAATAAATAAATGAATGTAAATTAAGCACTTTCCTTAATTGGGGGACTGAAATATAAAAATCATTAGTAGAACAAATTCCTGCTGATGAATCATTTTTAAGAGGTTTCACCTATGATGCACCATATATAAATACTTTGAACAATGCCTTCACTGAAACTAGAAAACTATGCTCAGCAGAGTAGGCTACAGCAAACTTTAGTGAGCTTAGGAAGAAGCCAAATACTATTGTGTACTTGCAAATATTACATATCTCTGTGATCAGTATACATATATTTACTAAGGTATTAGAGAACTCAAGTGTGTATTAAAGCTCAGTATTCAAGGAGTAACCTGCAGCTCCTAATTAAGACTAGGGATACAGACATAGCTAGTCCTTGTTTTACTGTCCTAACACAGAAGGCATTCAAAGCTTTGTGAGTAAATCTGCAGAGGTGCTGAAGCAAATGTCTGAAACCACACTCAGTTTGTACTGTCCTGGTCCACTGCATCCTTGAAAGACCAATAACTCCTTTATGTTGTCTTTTTTTTTTTTTTGAATAGGACATAAGTAGAAGTCAGCACATTAAAACTCAAATTGGTATATGGTCTGCTTTTTCATAAATTTGGAGACCTATCTTTGTTTTCATGTTTTTGCTTTCTGAACTGGTGTTGTGCAAGGCTAAGACTCATACATTAATAATACATAGAATAAAATACATGAAATTAAATGAAATAAAATAAAAATCACCTCCAAGTGGAGCATTCCTTAAATACCTATTGTATTTATAACTTTTGCAACCCAAAGACTTGAAATTTTTTATTGAAATTTGGTCTTCTTGGTAGAGATGCATAAAACAACAAATTTCAAACATTGTAGTATTAGTTTCTCTTCTCTCATATCACTGGTAGACATCATTATGAGTTCTGAACCTCTGTTGACTATGAGGGAATAGAAATATAAGAGAGAGAAATTAATTAGACTCTTAAGACACTTGCAGTGAAATAGCATGTGTGGGGAACCCAGCATTTCAAGGCAGTATTAAGCTTGAAGCTGTGGTCATGCATTGACTTTATATAGCTCTGTGCACCTAGTCCTTTTACCCAAGGCAATGGAAAGGTTGTTGAGTCGTTATCATTTGCAACCTCTCCAAATACCACTGCTGTGATTTATCCACAGACAACAAGACTTGAAAACTTCTGTCATGCTTTTGATTTGTTTTCACAAATACGGTGAAAACGTAAATTAATATAATATGCATTCAGGAAGAAACACATTATTTTTTTCAAAAATATTGGTTTGGTTTCCCTGTGCTGCACACCACTTGTGTCAGTAAGAGAGCAGATACCTAGAGTCTTATCTGTTGAACACATTTTTCTATACCTTGAATCTATTTGACTTCCTAGCACGTTATTCAATTTTCTGGTGAAGAGACTGTGGGAGAAATGAGAACAGCACTTGTGGAAGGTGTTTATGGCTGGCTAAGTGTTAGCTAAAGAAGTTAGTTTTTTTAAATAAGAGGGTAATTTTCAGAAGTGTTTTTTCTGACTTAATCTATTAAGCTAAAGTGTTGTTTAACTCAAGTCAAGGAGATTAGTGAAAAATTATAGGGTGTCCTGTTGAAAATCAGAAGTGGACCAAATCAGGAAAAATATGTATGTTTTATATGAACTGTATAGCTCATGCATTTCATATCTGACATGTTAAAACCAGTCCTTTTGGATCTCTATTGTCAAAGTAATTTAAAATCTGTGAAAACTTCCCCCTCTTCTATCCTCTTCACGCAGACCCTGAAAAATATAAAATTATTATAACATTTGGTAGTAACAGCCCTCACCTACAACCTTGGTCTTCTGCTTTCCAATGTTGCTTTTTTTGGGTTTCTTGTTTTTTTGTTTTGTTTTGGTTTGGTTTTTTTTTATTGTTTTCTTGTTTGTTTGGTTTTTGAGTTTTTTTTCGTGTATTGCTTGGAGGTTTGAGGGATTTTTTTGCAGTTTTTTTTCCTAGTTTGTGCATTTGTTTGTTTTTTGGGGGTTTTGGGGTTTGTTTGTGTTTGTTCGTTTGTTTGTTTTTCCCAAGACGGCTGTTTCGTTAAAAATTTCTACCATTTTATCTGAGCTATCATTTGTGAAGGTAACAAGCTAGAAGTTATTCACTAAATGTCAGGTTATGAATCTCCCTGTCATTGGTGGTGTTGCTCTCATGAGTAATTTCATTGACTTTTCTGTGAGTGACTGCTACTCACTATAGTGAAGTTGGCAGTTTATATTTGCTACTACAGGAGAAAACTATGGATGAGATGAAGATAGGTACCCATCCAGTTTTTCTACCTTTGATCAAGATCAAAGTATGCTTTTTGAGATTGGTGCTGTGTTAGATTAGGCTGCCTAATTTACTATTCGAATTTGCTATTCTGTTTTTCTTTTGAGTGTATAAAAATTGAGATGCTTTTGTATTGACAGGCTTTGCACTGAGAATATAAATTTGGAATTTGTTGTCATTTTAAGTCTTTGCTCATTCTTTGTAAAAGCACGTAAAGATACAGTGATTTCCTACTTAATCTTGATATGTGCCTGGAGAAAGTGAAATGAGCACTCAGATAAATGAGTACACTCTTGGAAGCCTTACCTCACTATCTGGGAGACAAGTAGGAATTGCGTTGCCTATTTTGACTTTGTGCACAGTAGGCACTAAATATCCTGAATCTCATCTGTTTTGCAACAACAATAGGTGTTTGGAATGGAAGGAAAAGAAAGTGGTGCACACCATCTTTCTGCCACTTGCAGGAATGTGACTTCCAGAATCAATAACAGCCTTTGTCTGATGATATATTGTGAGGTGAAGTACCTTGTACTGCAGAAATTGAAGAGAGATACGGAAGATTCATTCAAGCTGCATTTGATAGTACGGATAATCATGCACACCATTGCTTCCATAGGTATTAGATGAATAATAAAATATATTCTAACTCCTACAAATTGTAACAATTCTGGTAGTTTAAGTATAAATTTTGCTCAGCAATCATTGCTTAATGATTAATGAATATTTTGCTCTGAAGGACTTGCATTCTAAGGACAACAGATGGCTCAGCACAAAACAGAAAGGATGGTACACAAAACAGCTAGAGGGTGCTCACTGTAGCTGGAATGTATTCATACATTCTGGAATTGTGTGAGGGAAGTTTGTGTGAGGGGAAGATGTATAAGAAGCTGCTAAGATTTACACGTGATTGAACAGATGGAGAAGAATAAAATGTAGAGACAGAGTTCAGAGCTGAAGATTTGTCATTGTGACTGAATTAGAGTCGTAGTCAAATTTAGTCTACATATCACAGGAGATAAAATTGAGTTTTCTCAAGTATTTTATCTGAACTTTCTTAAGTGTCATAACACTTTCATCTTTTGACTCTCATGTAGTCTCTCCCCATCTAATTACATTCTCCTGCAAAAGTATCCCACTAGGTACAGAGGTGCTTTCATTGAAAAAGTCCAGAAAACCTTCCATGATGAGGCAATTAGTAAAAATACCTTGCTAAAAGCTAAGAATATGGAAAGAAAGAAAGAAAGAAAGAAAGAAAGAAAGAAAGAAAGAAAGAAAGAAAGAAAGAAAGAAAGAAAGAAAGAAAGAAAGAAAGAAAGAGAAAAAGAAAGAAAGAAAGGAAGAGAGGAAGGAAGAAAGAAAGGAAGAGAGGAAGGAAGAGAGGAAGGAAGGAATTCAGAAGGAAGGAATTAGGAAGGAAGCAAAGAATTTGGAAGGCATTATGTATTATGGGCTTTATTATGCTGACTAAAGTTAGCCCTGCACTATCCATGCTTCTTTACAGAAAGTATTGCAGCAATGTCTGTATTTGCATGTAACAAGGAATAGAGCTTTAGCTACTGTTCAAGAAATGCTAACACTGATGTAGCATGAAGCTCAAACACAGCATAAATTTAAACTGTCTACGTAAAAATTGTTGGTCTTTGAATTTCAGTAGCATGGGAAGGAGGACACTGAAATGCCAAAGCTAAAAAACCACCTCTATAGAAAAAATAAGGTCAATCAATATGATTTCATTTTCCTACTAACATAATATTTTTTTGTTTTTAAATATATATTACTGAGTAGCACAGGTGAAATTAATATCTAACCTGGAAGTTGCACAAGGCACTGTTTGTAACACCAAGAGATTGTCTAGAGAAGTTGTGGGGTTTTTTTTCCAGGTCTATCCGCATGATGCAAAATACAATCTGAGAAAAACAGATGGTCATGCCTCTTCAGTCATGTATTTCTATATATGAGCTTATAAAAATAAGAACTGTAGACAAATTAGCTAAAAATGTTTCCTAATTTATCTTGACCAGTGGATAAAATAAAGTCTCTAGAGTAAAACTCATAGTGATAACCTAGGATTCCCTGTACCAGACTGAATGTGCTAAGTGGAAGATCGCTCTTTCTCTTCTTTCCCCTCTCCCTCTCCCTCCCCCCTTCCATGATATCCTGAAATCTTTTCTGCATAGTGACACAACTTCAACAAGAGGGGTGGAATACATTTCCTTCCCTCCCACCTGCCCTCTCTCCCAAATGATTAGAGTACTTTTCAACAAAGTGGGAGACGTGGGTGTCCCTCCCTACCTTATATACACTGAGAATACATTAAGTATGAAATTGCCTCCCAGGGGAAGTGATGGAAATGCCACTTGTTCATTTTTAAACTGAATCTGAAAAAAGCTTTATAGAAAAAAATCTGCTGTAGCGAGGGAGAGATTATATGACCTTCTTGAGAAAGATTTTATTTTCTCATTTCTAATATCTCTGATACTGTGGTTTACTCCCTTCTAGTCTGTCAGTTTTTCTGTAGCATTGTGTTTTAGGAGATTTATTCAAAATGCGTGTGAGAAAACTCAGTGAAGATCTTCAAAGCAGACAGAATACAGCTTGGTTTCATCGGCTGTTTGAACCTGAATTACTGTAATGACTGTAGTGGAATTATTTTCTTTTAAATGAGCAAATCTGACACGAACTTCAAAGGGGAAGTAAATACATGTAATAAAGCGCCTGTTTCCCCCTTTCTTTTCCTAAATGATTTATTTTATCCCCAGAAACACCAACAAATGTTCAAAGTTCTAGATATTTAAATAGGTACCAAGATGTCTGAGACTGTAATCCTTGCTCTGCCTGTTCATTGAAAAATTGCTGACCTTATAAAAGTCTGTGTTCCTTTTCACTTTGATAACAGTTTTTGCTTCATCAGTCCACAATATGTATTACAGAAGCAAATCCATGCAGGATCAGCTAATTGCTTGTACATGCATTTAAATATAAGTATCCTAGAATTCTTATCACGTAACCATACATACATAATTTTATTTTAAGCAGGAATTAAAAAAGTTTTTGTTCCCTTAAATTATTTTGTGTTATGGACCTTGTTCTATCAATTACATTTTACCAGTTAGTGCTTTATGAAGCATGATGGAATCTAACCAGCAACTAATATAGGAGTTCCAGTTTGCCCTCAGTACACAATCTTAAAGCCCATTAACATTTGTGGGGATTGTATGTGCAACATGCAGGGAGAATATAACCTTAAGCAAGTGAAAACTGAGGTTACTGTATATGTTTGATGAGATGAATGTAGTCTAGATTTTTCACAGCAGTGCATTATATCAGCTGAAGTTTGTTAAGACAGCAGGGAGACTAATAAAAAGAGAGATAGTATAAATAAGATGAAACAAAGAAATGAACAAAGCCCTTCTGCATTAACTAGGACATAATCTACAGATGTTTCTCAATTGGTAGAAAACAGATTTCCACACAGCAGTTGCATATAATACAAATGTTTGCACAGAATCCAGCTGGAGTAATATATAAAGTCGTATCTCAGGATTAGAAGCTTTACAAAAGAGTCACCAGTTGCCTAGAAAGAAGATGAGTGTCTGAAGTTGTTGTCCAAATCTCCAAAGAAATAGACCAGTCTAAACAGTCAGCTTGAGGTGGGATTGCAGCACAAATTTCTTTTAGCTGTGCCATCCCTGATTATTTCTAACTTTCTGTTCAGAAATTTGGAAAAGATGGTGAAATATTGAAAAACTGTGGATCAAAAAAACCCCTGCAGATCAAAACTGTTAATGTGTGGGTGCGTTGAATTTCACATATGAAGCTTTACTTTCCTAGCCATGCCTTCCACTTTCAGTTATCTTGGGACTCAACCAACCTGATTTTAACTTTGACAACATAGGCAACTGGTAAAAATATAGAGGTCAGCAGGAAAAATTTGAAATGTAAATCTAAAGACATCTATTTTGAATGACTAAATGTGAGTGAAAGTGAAACAACACACTCTAATTTTTCAGATTTATGCTTTTCCTAGTGATTTTAAGAAAGATAGGAGTTGGACTCAATGATTTTTGTTGGTCTCTTCCAAAGGATCTTTTATGTTTCTATGATGTTCTTTTAATTGGGGATTTTTTGTCAGTTTTTTTTTTGTTGTTGTTTTGTGGGGTTTTTTGTGAGAAATACTTCTGTATGCTAAGCAACAAAATTTTTAGTGCTATTTTTCTATCAGATTCCCATAAACAATGGTTCTGGTAAAAGATGACATTTTCTGTTGTGAAAGCATTTCCAAATGCTTGAAAACAAATGAAATTCAGCATGAGGCATGCAGATTTCATAGTCTTGTTGGTCAAACATGAGAATGAGACATTTTCCAGATGCTGGCACCATAAAAACTATCTTGCTGAAGTTTGCAGCATAAAATGTATGTATCTTGCTTAACCTGGTTGTCTTGGTCTCCACATAAGTTCCCTAGGGAACCACCTCTAGAAAGCAATGAATTTTGTTTATCTTAGGTACCCATCTTCCGTGAGGGTAATTTACCTTCTGAAGGGGGACCGTCCTTTCACTTTACCAACTCCTTGCTTAGAGTTGAGACCTACCACTTTGATGGATACAGTTAGAAAAGAAGAATCTACTGTCAATATTCTGCACTAAATGTACCAGGAGTTTACCATGGTGTCAAGATGAGGAGAATTAATCCACCTTGGAGCACTTCTGGAATCCCACATTTCTCTTGCAATGTTTTTAAAACATGCTATAATAATACAGTGGCCAATAGCACCCTGCTGAGTTAGCAACATTCAGGGAACTGTTTGTTTCTGATGACAGTTATGAAGTTTGAAAGAAGATGAGGTCAGTGTTTTGTGTGTCATATCAAAACACTTTCTGACTACAGCCTTCTCTTTTGAAATAATACAGTTCTCTTATCATAACCATAAAATTTCATTTCCTATTGTATTCTTATTTTTCATTAGCAAAATTATTTCAAAATAGAGGAAAAGAACCTGCTTTTGTCCTTGCAAGGGCTGATTACCTTCAGCATCTCTACTTAGATTTTTGAAGTTACTTAATTTTCTGTTTCACTACTTTTGTATCTTGTATAATTACACCCTGGCTTCTGTGTACCTCTTTCCAAAGTTATATTTATACTTGCTTAAAGGTTTGACAAGGCTTGAACATTTTATGACTTGCCTGCTTTACTTTCCCTTATTATTTCCTGTTCAAAAATTCCTTGATGGCACTAATCATCATTATTCAGGTCCTGTGTTGTGTTCCATGCAAACTTCTTTGGCTGTCTTTTAAGATTTTCTTCCTTCTCTAGAAATTAAAATGACATTACAGCCCTGTTTTTCAAAAATAGTCTCTTGTTTATTATGTTTATCAGCTCAGAAAATTTTGCTTTAGTCAATTTGTGCAATTAACTTTTGACATTATGTAAAAATCTTTTTCTTTGCTTTTCTCCTTTTTACTGTTTTCTTCTTTCTTTTTAAAGAACAGAAGGCAATAATTATTACTGCCTTTAAAAATCCAGCTTGTAAAATCATTTAACTTCCCTGAACTTGTTTGAAATTCCTTCTTTTATGCATTATTACCAGGCATACCTTAAAAGATCTGTCCATAAGGTACCTCGAGGCCAGTGTTTTAATGCTAATTGAGCTGCAGGTAGTAGTACGTGATAGCCTTTTGGTGTGTGTGAATGTGCATCAAATGTGCATCCATCTGAGTGCCTGGTAGCCAGAACACCCATACCAATGAACAGCATATGCTATTAATATAGCAGATGCTCCATTATTTTTTTTCCACTATAGAGGTATTGTTTTCATACTGGCAAGTGCCACTATATATGCAGGCTAATGCCTCTAATGGGGAATGCTTGATTTTGCTGTCCTGTGCCCCTTCCATACTTTGAATATCTAGCTAATCAGCAGTTACTCTATAACTCAAGTGTTTTAAGAGTGGTTGCTAAATTTATGCAGACAGCAAAACTTCTGTAATTTGTATACTGCCAACATGTATCATGGTGAATAATGTATATGATGTGTTAATCAAAATGTTTTACATTTTAGGAAAATATGAAATTTCAACACAATCTAAAATGTGTGAAAAGTCTCTGCAGTAGATGTCTAAGGGTAATAAATATGGTGTAGTGGGAAACTGATAGAATCAGGCATGACTACTGCTTTTATGTCCAAGTGCTTTTAGCTTGTCTTAGTTTAACCCCAGCTGGGAACTAAGCCCCAGACAGCCACTCATTCATCACCCCCCTTCCCTGGTGGGATGAGGGAGAGAACCAGAAAAGTAGAAGTGAGAAAACATACGGGTTGAGATAAAGACAGTTTAACAGAGAAAGTAAAAGCCGTCTATTCAAGAAAGCAATACAAGGAATTCATTCACCACTTCCCTTGGGCAGGGAGATGTTCAGCCATCTTCAGGAAAGCAGGGTTCCATCACTCCAAACATCTCCCCACTTCTTTTTTCTTCATCCAGCTTTATATGCTGAGCATGAATGTCATATGGTATGGGGATATCCCTTTGGTCAGTTTGGGTCAGCTGTCCTGGTTGTGTTCCCTCTCAGCTTCTTGTGCACTACCAGCCTACTGGTAGGTGGAGAGAAGCAGAAAAAGCTTTGACTCTGTGTAAGTTAGCTCAGCAAGAGTTAAAACACCCTTGTGTTATCAACAGTTTTCATCACAAATCCAAATCATAACCCCATACCAGCTATTGTGAAAAGTAACTCTATTCCAGCCAAAATCATGTGATTAATTGTTACTGTAGTTAACCCTTAATCGCAGAAGCAACATATGAAGACCAAAGGAATGAAAGCAAACTGGTTTATAGGTTTGTCTGTGGGCACCCAAGGATTCCTTGACTTTGGTTCTTTGCTGAATGAATCTTGCATACTAGACATAGTGCATTTTGTGTTCACAGGTCGGGGGGGGGACACCGCAGAGCTGCATTATACAAATGCTCCTCTGTTGCTGCAGAAGGTCATAAAGCTCAAAGTATTATGTTTGTCAGGCCTGTATTTTTTGTGCTTGTAAATTAGCTATAACCTCTGAACCTGAGCAGACTGTTGATGCTCTGTGCTCTGAGGCAAACATGCTTGAGTTGGTGGCCACACTTTGAATTAAGTTCAGTTTCCATGTTATGCCATTAAAAGGCAGTCTTTCTTTCTGCCTGAAACCTATTTGGTTTTGACTGGTTTCAGTCAAAGATCCATGTGAAACTTCCTATGATCCAAGTAGGAAACAATTAATAATCTCATCTCTGAATTTTTGAAATGAAACTGGCCAAGGTATGGATTTAAGTAAGTGAATATCCATGTTGTTTCACTATTCCCTGTGTGTTCCCTGACATGGTTTTGCCCCACCCTAATGAACACTCTCAAATAAGCACAGCTAGAAGATAAAGGCAGAATGACTGCTCCCACTCTGTAGCCTGGGAAAAACAACAGTAAACCTGCAGCCAGAAGGCATCCAAAATAGCAGAATAGTTTAGATAAAAAGATTCTACCATGGAGGCTCTTGAGTAAGGGAACTTCTTGGAAGTGAAATGAGATTTATAGATCTAGCAAAGGAATTTAGCATTCAAGATTCCCTAATAAGAAACTTTTATTATATTCCACACATTCTGTTCCTTCGTTCAAGGGTGCTAAAAGTCTTTAAAGGCACCCTGCAATAGATTTGTTCAAATACAGCATTATCAGTTCTGTTCCTCCTTAAAATAATTTCTAATGTTTGTTTGACTGTATCAGCATTCCAAGTCATTCTACAGGACACTAAAGCTAACATCTGAACTGTGTGAGAAAAGAAGAAATTCTAAGAAAACCTGTGAAGCTAAACATACGTTTCTGACCTCATCTTATCCAGATTAATATCCTATAAACAAAAAAACCCCACACAGTCAAGAAATATTAATTTGACATTGTAGTGTAGAGACTGGAAAATAGCTCTGATAGAAAGTCATAAATAGTATGAATCTAGAATAATAAGAGCCATTTACATCTGCCAGTCCTAGATTGCGCTAAGTCAGTGGAAGAGGGAATGACCTACATATCTTGTTGTAAGTTCTAAGAAATGAATAAACAGAAAAGGACATAGGTTTGATGCATGTAGAAGAGATTCAGCATTGGGAGTCATTTGGCTGAAATGCACTAAATCTTAGTTGGGTGGTTATCAACAGAGATACATTTTCAAAGAATGAACAGTAAATATACACTGAGGTATCATACTGTTGGGTTTGATCCATACTTGGGAAGGGAAACTTGAAAAAAATGGCAGTGGAATAGGTTGTGTAAGTGACTGTATTTAGGTCCTGTTCTTTACAGAAATATTGCTTCCATATTGCTTCCGTAGGTAAGGGATCTTTCAGATGAATGTGTGATTTCCACTTAAAACATTGTCAATGACATCACACTTCTATCAAGAAATTGTAGAAAACTGTATTTTGGTTTTGGATTGTCAACCTAAACTACTGTAAGCATGACTGGATAAAGTTTCTTTTTTTTTCCCTTTAAAACCTTAGTAATGTTTGTTCCATTGTAATAGCTATTACACATGCCACAATTACACATGCCTAAATGTCCTATCTGACTAAGAGACGAACAAAACCCTTTGTTTTGGGAGACAGCAGGTATTTCCCTTCAATTGTTACTGGACTTACATTTTGATCCATTTACATTTTGACCTTCAGAAAAGCAATGATGAACTTGTTTACATTTTGGTCCTCCAAAGCCTAAAGTGTGAATTTTGAAAGAAAGGACATGCCAAATCTTTCTAAAGGGCTTGGAATATAAGTGTGCAGAATAACTGAAAATATATGGGGCACAACTCATTGTGTCACAGTAGTGTTGTTTGATTAGTGTTAATATATATGAAATATTTTGGCAAAAGAAAGAATTTCATTCTAAAATTAGTGGAATGATTTCCCCCTGAAGCTTAGGTGAAGGGCTATGTGTTACTGAGCTTCAGTGACTTACTGATTTGACTCATACAGTGGTATTTTTAGAGCCACACTTCTTAGCCAGCCAATCCTTAATGACATTAACAACATAAATGTGCTCCTAAGACCAATAGAAGCACTTGTTGAACACATTTATTACACTACCCTCAAAGGTCCTAATAAAACTGAGAAAATATTGCAGATCTTTTACCATACACGACACCCAAAGTACATCCCTTTGGAAGGGAACAAAATGTTTTATCCCACACTGATCCTTGAACAGCAAATTAATAATAGTTTGACATATCTATTTCACATTAAAGACAAAAAATGCTTTAATAATAAAACCTATATATTTATTGAGCATCTAATGATGACTGATCCTTGAACAATCTGATGAGTAACTTGATTATCAGCAGAACAAACAATCTGAAATTCATTGCCCCTAGTCAGACAACTCAAGCCAACAAAAGCAGCTTTCTGTGAATTTGCCCTCAGACAATTAGCAAATAAATGCACTATCTTGCTATGATCTGCCTTCAAAATATTTTGTCTTTGATTAACCTTTAACTGTTTAAATTTCAGCTGGAGTTAAAAGAACGACAAGGAGCTATGCTGAACACAGTTTGGTTTATCATATATACTATTACTTTTACATTTTGAAAAAATAATCATACTCACATGTGCAAAGAAACTTAAGAGACAAAGTGTTTTTCCTGAACTTTCTTCAAGGAAAAAAATCTACTCTATATGGTTAAAATAATCTCTTTAATATTGGTACCAAAATAGCAAAATGCTGTAATTACATCATTATTTTGTCAGTCTCTGTCAATCTATTGTAAGAAAATATTCTCTCTCTCTCTCTCCCCCTTTATCCAGGTCTTAACACCTTCATAGTGTTGTTATCTCAATTGTCTTAGAGTGCATGCTTTTCAAGTAGGGGATATGTCTTCTATTTTTCTGTAAAGTGCCATCATTTTTACTGGGTTATATTAGTAAATCAATAAAAAGTAGTAACTGGCTATCTTTTGTAGTTCTTAATGCCCAGAATAATGCATTTACTTTGGCAAAATAGACTATCTTGATTACACATACTTGTCATATCTACTTCAGATACTGAACAGTTTTATTGACCCTTATTAAATTCAAATTGCACTCAAAGTTCACCCACTGAGAGAGAAAGAGGTTATCTTTTCTGTCCAGCAGTAGATCTGGACAGCATAATGTCTAGTTCCTTTTCATAAGTCTTTTGGCTTGCATCTATCTTAGTAAATTAAAAAGCGCCAGAGAACTTTTTTTGGACACTGGAATGCAACTGACTGTACTGCTATATTATAATACTTGCTTCTGTGCTTTTGGTTTGTTGCAAAAAGGACTAACAAATAGTTTGAGCAAGGAACAAAAGACAATATGGCTGTAATTTCTGATTTGGGAAGGTATGAATGTATTGGTATGAGTGCAGTACTAATATTGAATGCCAAAGAATTGTCCCATTAATTTGTTCACAAACATACACACAGACTTAGGTGGTGATCAAAGTGCTAAGCAATCTAAGTTTTTTTGCCTAAAAGCCTAAAAAGCCTTCAAGCTGGTAAAGATTCACTAATCTTACTTAGGGTTGTCTGCTGCATAGCCCTGTGATGGGGATCTCACAAAGACCCTCTTTTTTTTCTCCCCAAGAAAAATCTATGAGAAGAAAGTAGTAATACAAATTGTTATATATAAACTATTCTTTATTTCCCACTAATAGATATACCAACAAACTAAATTTGTATTGAAAAGTTGTATTCTGTGTGGTATCACAAAAATCTTCAGAAATAGAAGTATGACCATGACTGTATGCCCTACAGTATGCCTAAATATATATCTTTCTTCATCTTTACATGTACTGGAAAAATTGGAGGATATACAGTCAGTGTCTAATTAGGAAGTCAAGATGCAAGCTAATTCCAGGATCACTGTTTAACTGGTCATGGGTCTTCCAAGTCTTCAGCTCATGCTGATGGGATAACCAGTTCATGAATCTTTGGCCATGGATTCATTCTCTTTGGAAATTTAGAAAGACTGTCTCATGTTCAGGAGTTCTTCACAGGCTGGTCTCACACTTATTTTGCTGGTGTTTTTTGTTTGTTGGGTTTTTTGTGTTTGGTTTTTTTTTTTTTTAAAGATCAGCATTCAAAGAATAAAATGTGAGAAGCGTATATAGACATGTGAAAAGTCTAGAGAGAAATTTATACCTTTTTAGTGACAAGTAGTTTGCTGTTACAGATTTCTAATAGTTCTAGTTACTGCAGGAATGCTATTTGTATGCAGCATTATACAGTATATTGAGAATATGTGAGGAAATTAAGTAAGTGTCTCAATTTTTTTACTTTTCATAAGTGTGAGACTCTGGATATTGAAATACCTGTACAAGTCACACACTAAAAAGAAACATAGTAAAGTTTAAACAGAATAATATTAGCAAAGATATTTAAAATTATTCAGCATGTACAGACAATTTTCAAGAAAACTTGTTTTTTAATATTGCACCTTTGCATAAATGTTCCTGGAGGTATTTTGCAACAAAAGTATATTAAGGTAAACAGAGAAATTCAGATATATAATATCTAGAGCTCTATGATTCCCACTGCAGAAATCTCCATAATTATAGAGATTATAGAGATTGCACACTAATACTAATTCTCCACTAAAACTGATGCAATTAAAAGATAGTAGTAGTTCTAAATTAAAACCTCAAATTTGCATTTGAAAGATAACAATTAGATTAGTCAATAAAACTTTGTGAAGTAAAAATGTAATCTTTATTTTTTTCCCATGGAAAAACAAAGGAAATAAAGAACAGAAGAGATAGACAGAAGTAACATGTACTTATTTGCAGTGTAGCTTTGTTCTCCTTGTCACTGCAATATTTCAGTTCTGGATTTTGGGAACATCTGTTCACACATGTAATATGTATATCTACACTGCCATAAAAGATAGATGATAAGTTAGGCTTCCAAACTGCCTAGGCTGCTGCTTGTATTGTTGAGTTTGTCATTTTGCGGTACCTTCTGGGTATGCATCAGCCAAAAGTGATGGAAGAGGGAGAAAGGAAAATGGCAAAGCCATCCTTTCAGCACTGTGCAGTATTGGGATCAAAGTTCACTTTGCATTCCTTGTATAGGTGCCAATATTGGTTTTCAGAAGCGTTGGAGAGCAAAGTCATGAAAAGTTTTGGGAGAAAGAATTCAGAATTAAAAATGTTGTTTGGTTTGGGTTTTTTTTTGTTTTTTTTTTTTTTTTTTTTTTTTTTTTGTTTTGTTGTTGTTTTAAACAAAAACCCTAGGTTTAAAAATAGGTTTAAAAATTATGTTAGAGGAAAACTTGCACTGGAAGATTTGGCAGTTTATAGACTGTAAATACTAGAGCTATTTTTTTGTAAATGAGACATGGAAGATTAGGAATTTGATGCATATGTTTGTTCTCAAAGCAACAGGGATATTTTAGCATTTGTGGCCTAATGTCTAATCCAAGAAAATGGATTGCAATTTTATTTAGTTATCACCTGCTGTGTAGAGACCTCATTACAAATGCAAGGATCATAGGGGATGTTGTGGGTGTATGTATTTTTTCCCTTGTCGCTTCGAACATAGAGGAAATAGCTCTCTCCTTAAACCTTAATGAGTCAAGGTGAATTCAAAGCAGATGTTTGCTGGTTTTATTCCCATTTACAAATCACAGCTCCACTTGCTGCAAAGAATGCCCTAGAAGTAATGACCAACTAGAGCTCCCTCTTTTAGGATTGAACATTCATGGGTCAGGCTCCAAGCTAAATGTTTATTTTTCTAACTGTTTTATAGCAGACTTTGGTTAAAAGACTTGGCACGGTGTACTTCAGTTTAATTTTAAGCTTGACAGCAGTCCTGGCCTCAGAGTGTGTATGTGTGTAATTTAGTTGGTGTGCTACTGGAAGTCTATGGAAGATTAATGAATGGTAAAGCTCTGTGGCAGTTGTGAAGAGATGCAGGATAGAACAAACCAGTTACCATCTGTTCAAAGTGTCTCTTACAGCTATTTTAAGGAAAACCATTATCAGCAGCAGATAAAGGCATGCAATAGTTTAAATATTAATATTTTTCTGATGTCAGTGGGAAGTTCTGTTTCTGTACTTACCTTGTGGGGCAGTGTCTCAAACACAAGTATATACACATGCATGCATTTTTGTTTATGTGATGTATAACTCTTCTTTAATGTGGGATGCAAAATTAAAACAAACACAACACAATACAAAACAAAGAACGAGACCCTTGACTGTTCCAAGTTATTGAAAAAGCTACCATAAATTTTGCTTCCCCCTAAGTAAAATGGAGATACTTATTTCTATAAAGGCTTTATGTGTGTAGTGCATATGATTGAAATAAAAGTTGGATGGATGAATCCAAAATTTAGAGCTGTCTAATTTTATATAACTTCAGCATGGGACATCACCATTTTTCAGATGGATTTGCTAGGTTTAGTAGAGAATTCATACAAAATTTTACGCTAGAATATGTATTACCAGACCATAAAATGCATATAAATCTCATTAACCAGCATTTCTCTGTATCTTAGTATTCAGAGAAAGAATATAATGAATGAGAATCATAGTTTTGAAGATGCCCTGAATCTGATTTGCTTGCCAATGTCCCTTATAAGAGCCCAGGCTCTGAGCTCATTGAAGGGGTTTTAATTTAAAAATATATAAGGCTCTAAAAATTCACCCACCAAATTTATTAAAAGGGCCTTTAGTCCTTTTATATCTCAAGAGGGTGCAAGGGAGAAGATGCTACACATGTTATCTCAGGAAGTAAAATAACACACTTTTACTGGCAAACTTTAGAAAACCAGGAAACTTGGCAAAAATTCAAAGGGCAACATTCAACCAAAACAGAGCATTTCACAAAGTAATGACTCAGCACATGCTAACACTTACAACTTAAAAAAATCCAACCTGGCTCTAAGTAACCCAAAATATCAAGAAGGATTAGGAGAGGAAGAAGAAGTAAAGAAAGAGAGAAAAAGAGAGAATTATAGCTACTACCCCTAGATCCAGCGTAGATCCAGCTACCAGGAGTCCAAAAGATGGTAGGGACCAGCCACACAATGGCGACATGGTGCTGGTTTTATTTGCTGTCACCTGTGGCCACTGCCCCCAGAGAGAACTTTTGGCCCACTGGCCACTCTGGGGCTCCAGGGCGGGGTGAGGAGCAGTGATCCTGCACTGTGAGCTATTTAGGGCCTGGGTTAAGGGCTCTAAGGGGTGTGGCATGGGGAAGTGCTCCAGGGCTGATTTTGACTGACAGCTGCCCTGGGATTGTCCAAGGAGGTTCCAAGGGGCTGGGGAATGGGATAGGGCACCACCTTACCTTCGTGAAATTTGACCCATCCCTTCTCCCTCCCACACACACTTGAGTTGGTCCAGACAAAAATTAACATAAATAATCCAGTGTCTCGCATCCCTCAGCAGATAAATGTAGATGCAGCTTCAGAAACTTTCCAAGTCTGTGAATATTCTAACACTTCCTGTTGTGTAAATTTTTCATGTTCTGTACTTTTCAGGGGTTAATTCTATTGACTCTTACTTATGAAGAACAGACAAGATGGAATTTTAGTCACTGCAGTGAAGGGATTCTGCTTATCCTAACTACTTTGAGTGACATCAACTTTCAGAATAAGGCAGAGTCTACCTTGAAGCAGTGTTTCAAGGCTTCCTTTACAACCAATACAATTCTAGACAGTATAATGAACAAAATTTGTAAAGCTATTCAGATGATCAAATTTAGATTATTACTGTGGGATGAGATAAATAACTCTTCTGCACCTCGTGAACTGCAGTGATTAGAGAAGCAATTAATCTGAGGACAAATAAATATCTAGTGCAATTTTATATGTCATGAGGTTATTCCACCTGCCTTTTAACTGCTTCTTCAGAAGGGTACAAGTCTCATCCCAGTCTTGTTGGCTGTCAGGCAATTTTCATGTTATTGCCTCTGAGAGCTTAGGGCATCTAAAACAGAACAAGGTACCTGTTAGTGGTTAGTTCAATGTCATCTGCTATTTCAGACTGAGTTCAATAGGAGTTTAGATAATCTAGATCACATGCAGCTGTAGACATCTAAATGTAGATTAACAGATTCCAGTTCAAATCAACTAAGATTTAAGTGTTCATCTTGAACTTGATTTTTATGAGAATTTAGTCCTACTTAAAATGTCCAAGAGTCCAAGATTATCTGCCAAGCCTAACATATGTACTCTTGGGAGAGGTATCTAGAACTGTTAATGGAAGCCAGAAGTAGAGACCAGGACATTGAAAGAGATGTATGTGGAAAGCTGAACCGAGCTCTTTGCCTCCCTTTACAAAAATATGTGGAGGGAAATATGCACTCTGGAAGACATTATTTTGAAAATCAATTTAGATACATGTAAAATAAACAGAATAGAAAATGTGTCCTACATACCACCATGAATCAAGGAACTGCCCTTCAGAGATGCCTATTTGTCTCTACTGATTGTAGTAGGAACACGGCAAAATCAACATAGATACAAACAACATTTTCACATACCTCAAAAACTAGGTAAGGCTAATCCCATTCATATTTTATAAACTTTTCTCATATTTCTGTGTTATTGTCCAGCTCCTTTTGTTTTCTCTAAGGGTAAAAAGAAAAACAACACAGAAATAAAAAGTAAGGATCTTTCCTTTCTGCTTTCATTGGAGAATCTTCTTTTACCTTCACATGGCTATCCATTAACTACCAAAGAAAGTTCAAAGAAAAATGTAAAAATTGGTTTTAAACTTTCTTAATTTTAAAATAAGCCATCAGAATTAATGGTACTGTATATATGGCACAATAGGCATGTACATAGGTCTACAAGGGGCCAAAGCATGCACAATGCAATAAACATATTTACATGACATTGCCTTCACTTTTTCTATAAAATTATTGTGCACTTTGGCATATTTTGAGTTTATATTTGCTTTTCGCCTTTTTTATTGAGTGGGCCTAAATATGACCTTATATGATCTCAGTCTAATAAACCAACGAACATTAATTTTTCTAATTAGAAAAAAAAATGTTTATTTTCTGTGACATGTAGAATTTAGGGTTTTTAATCCATCACATAAAGTGCATTATCACATTTGAGCAGAATACTCTATTTTTTAATTAAGCACTGTACATAGAAAAGTCTAATAATTTATTATACTTCAAAAATGGTAAAATATTCTTTTAACATTAACTAGCCTATTATTTTTTTCCCCTGAGAATGATTAGATGCTACCAAAGAAAACCAGCTTTAATCAAAACATTAGATTTTTTATTATGTTTATCTTAAACTATGTAATTGTTTATAATAGTTTAATATATGTTCAAGTTCTACACTTTTCAAAAAGGCTAAAATTCTATCTCTAACAGAATATTTACTTTTTATAAAATCTTTATATTCTTTTCTTAAAAGTGTGATGTGTATAAAACTGAGAGATCTAGAACATTTGCTCCTCTTTCCTTAGATCAAATGAAACACGAGGGCTGGTTTGAAGATATTAGTCCAAGTTCAAGAGCTAGACTGGAATATGCCATGAAATAGGATAAACTCTTAATCAGAACCATGTGATAAAATAGTCATTCATGGAGTTGCTATTAAATTAGCCTGAATGTTTCAATCTTGTGTGGGACAGATTTTTACTAAACACTGGAGTACAGAGAGCCTTGTTTTCTGAAATCTGTGAACATCTAGCATGATCAAGGGTATAGTGTGACCCTGAATCAGGTGGTCTTCTAGCACATTTCCTTTGAAATTGATATGTCATAAATATTCTGAACCTATGTTTTATTGCAATGCAAGAAGTAAAATCAGTCTTCAGTTGAATAAAATCTTGTCTGTTGTGTAAGAAAGACATGCCTCTCCCTTTCATCTTGCTTTTCACTGAACTGCTCCAGGCAGTTAGAAATACTAGAACAACTCCTCCAGTTAGATTGCAAAGTCTCTTCCTTTCCTACTACCAGGGCTGAAGGAAACCTCTTAATATAGCCTCTTTTTACCCCAGCGGGTTCCCAGTGTCTTCTCCTGGCTATAGTCTTGACCATTGGGCCACTAGAGTCATCTTTCCACACTGCCCAGAGGCAGCACCTTCTCAGAGGAAATGAGTATCCTACTAGCAAAAGGTTTTCTTTCCATTGCACCTATGCAAAAAGAGTAAAGTTTAGTTCATAAATAGACTTCTAATTTAAATTATAATAACTACTATATAAGGCAAGATCCAGACTGCTTGTTTCCAGAGCCAATTTGAATGTTCTGACACTTAATAGAAAATGACAGGTGCCAGATAAGCTTATTCAGATTTTATAACTTGAGGGATTATGTTCTCTATGCAATCACTCTAAAGAAGTAAATGTTTCTGAGGCTGAATAGGGTTCAGTCGATAAGACTAAACAATATAAAATCATATGTACAGAGATTTGCCTTTTGCCCTTCTCTGTAGGTTAGTAATCTGATAAAGGTTGTGCTTATATAGTGATGCAATTAAGTTCTTGATCCTAAGTTCAATCAGAGCAGACCTGCTAACACATCAAATTTATGTCCATGTTTGATATGTTAACATACACTAAGCCTGTCTACAAATAGTCAGTTATGGGGTCTAAACTGGGAGCTGGAATCTAATAGCTGAAATGCATCAAGGAACAGCTTCTTAAATTACTTTTAGTTGTGAAAGCCTTTGTGAACAATTCCAGTTTGTTCAAACAAAGGGAAGAAAAAAAAAGATGTTGACAATAAAGCTCATAACCAAAAATGTTCATTTTTTTTTAAATGAGCTGGGGTTTCAACCCATCAGTTTCAGTGTTTTTATTGGGAGTGGTAGCTAACCAAGTAAAAACTTTAATAAATAAAATAAGTAAGATCTTCCTAAACACCACTCAGCTGGAAGTCTTTGAACTACAGACCTGTTACAGTTCTTTATCCCTGCAGCAGGAAGTTTGTATTTAATTTTGGATTCTGAGTGCTATCAGTTTACCTGCAGTGCAATACTTACCTTTGAGAAAAGCTCCAAATTGCAACATGTTAAATTTTATTAGGTTGATGGTTCAGCTGGTAAACCTCAAAGGGAAGATTTAAGACCTTACTGAAATAACTACATAAGCATGTCTTTCAAGCAGTTTCCTCCTTCTGAGGATCCAGACCTTGGGGTTCTTATGTGAAGATACATGATTAAATAAACAACTTTTTCTGTGTTTGAAGACAAGAAGAGGATAACGGAGAAGTGCCACTTTTTGTAGAATAACCATGGAATGATTCAAAGCTCCTAGTGGCAGAAACTAGGAGATTCAAAGAGACTAAGGGATACCTTTCATCTCTTCAGTTGGAGCTGGATCATGGTGAAGCCAGGAGGCAAGGGAATGTCATTGAAACAAGAGAAAGTATTTGGAAAATAGCCATAGCTCAGAAATTACTGTACTGCTGCAAGAAAGAAAATTGCAAATTCTTCTCCTGTTGATTCTCCTTCCCTTTTGACTCAGAAACTAATATTGAATATACATTTCATGGAGCAGTACATTGTGTATCTAATATGTTATAATATTTCATATATATATGAATATATATATATATATATATATATATATATATATATAACTCTGTGAGTGATATTTTAGGCTGGGTAGAATGCAACTGTGGTCTATGGAATGATTGATTGTAGCTGATTGTGGGGGTTGGTCTTTTCTCCCAGGCACTCAGCAATAGGACAAGGGGGCACGGGCTCAAGCTCTGCCAGGGGAAATTTAAGTTGGATATCAGAAAAAAATTCTTTACAGAGAGTAATCAGGCATTGGAATGGACTGCCCAGAGAGGTGGTGGATTCACCAACCCTGGAGATTTTTAGATGGAGATTGGACATGGCACTGAGTGCCATGATCTAGTAAATGGACTGGAGTTGGACCAAGGGTTGGACTCGGTGATCTCAGAGGTCTTTTCCAACCCAATCAATTCTGTGATTCTGTGATTCTGATGTTGCTGGCTGTGAATTTAAGAATTAACCAGTAAGCAATTCACATTTGTTTTTAGGCCTCACAAAGTAAATTGAGCAACGTCAGCCTTTAGACCTTGAATCACTGGCTTCAGCTAACTTACTTCAATTTAAATATGTGGGTAGGTGTCTAAGTGACCTTGGTAGTAATATCATTACAAAGGCATATTAAAAAAGGAACAACAGGTCACATAGGATTTTTCTCCCAGTTTCCTCGTGAAAGGGTACAGAAACAAAGAAATGTTATTGGTTATTTTTCTCAACATACATGAATGAATGGCTTTGGAAATTCTCAAACTCGAGTATGAAGTCAGGCATGACATTTTTAGTAGTCCCAGGTGGCCTTCTCTTCAATGAACTTGTCACGTTCCTTTTTAAGTTCATTGAGATACCTGGCCTTCAGAACATTGTATTTCACTTAGTTTAATGACACATGATATCAAAAGAACATCTTCTGAGAAATTATGTGTCTTTTACCAAACAGAAATCTCTTCTAAATGAGGAAATTTCAAAGTTAGTGTTAATATTTATTATTAGAACAATAATCTATCCAGAAGAAATAAGACTTAGGTGTGACTGAAACCCAGTATTTTTATTTGTTGGTTTGTTTACTTCTTTACTTCTTGTTTGGTTTAGTCACTTATTCCATAAACATTACCTTGCATTTTTATTTAGGCAATTATGTTTAATAAAAATGCAACTATGACTCTTAGCAAGACATACTTGAAAATACTTTATTTCTGATATCTGTTTCCTGATATTTCAATAGATGAATAGAATTTGCTTTCCTGTTCCCTGGAGACTCCCAGATTTAAATTGGCTTCATCAACTGTCCTTGGTTTTATGAAGCTAAATCAAAGATTCATAGAATGGTTTGGGTTGAAAGGGACTTTAAGGTTCATCAAGTTGCAACCTCCCTCCCACAGACAGGAACACCTTCCACTAGACCAGGTTGCACAGAGTCCCATCCAACCTGGCCTTGAACACTTTCAGGGATGAGATGTCCCCAAGTTCTCTGGACAACCTGTTCCAGTGCCTCACCACCTCATAGTGGAGAATTCCTTCCAAATATCTAATTTAAATCTATCCTCTTTCAGTTTAAAGCCTTGTCCTATCTGCCCTTGTAAAAAGTCCCTCTTCTGCCTTCTTGAAGACCTTCAGGTACTGGGATGTTGCCATAAGGTCTCCCTGGAACCTTCTCTTCTCTATGTTAAGCAGCATCAACTCTCTCAGACTGTATGCAGAGATACATGTCTCACAAAGAATGTTTTATATTTTTTTTAAAGTTAGATAAATTTAATTTTTAATTCTTTGTAATTTTATAAATCAGGGTTTATTTTTTGTTTTGAACCTGAGCCTTCATTGTCTTTCAGAAAATAATCCTCATTGCAATATTGGCAAAGGCCATATGACACTTTCTAACCAACCTCACCACACATCTACTCATTCACTTATAAGTAGGCTGGATATAACTTCGACTTTTGAAAATAAGAAATGTAATGAAATACATTTTGTAAACATCAGATATTTAATCCAATTCTGCATATTCTGGCCAGAAGATTTTGCTAATAAGCAAACTTGTGTAGAGACTGAAAATGGAAAGCACAGATCAGAAAACCAACAGCAGCACAGTTCAGCCACACAGTCCATTATCTACTAAAGGAAAGGATTTTTAATGAGATTTCTCTGACACTGGTGTTCTTCTATCAAAACCAGGACTGCTAATGTACCAATCAGACCGAAGCAATGTTGCTGCCAGCATTCTTCCTTAAAGAATTTTTTTTTATTATTCCCTGTTAAGTATTTATCAGGTTTGCATTGCACACAAACCCTTACAACAGAGTTTAGGTTTTCATATGAAATGAATCAGCCTTCAGATATCAAACATGGTTCATTTCAATCAACATGCATTTTTTTTTCTTCCAAACATCAGTATTAATAGAGATAGAGGTGAATGGGTTGCTCTAAGTTTTCTCTTGTTTTCCTTTAGGAAAAATCTCTTAGCTATGGACTAATACAACATAATACCTTACTTTCTCCAAGTTATAATCCTCTCAGCCCAGGCAATTAGGGGAGCTAGCACAGATGAATGTAGCACATAGAATGTTGCTTATGCAAACCCAATTTTAGTTGTTGTGTGGGTAATTAGGAGTTGTGGTATGTTAAATTTATTCAGTTATCTACAGAATTTAAGCTTTTTTATTGTTACTTGCCAGTTCTGACACAGAGAATATTGTGTAGGGCATGTAACAATGAGAACTCATGCAGAACTGTATTGAGGAAAAGAAATATTTTAATTTTATGCAATAGTGTAACCTTAGATGTGGCAAAAATTTTATACTGCATTCCATTTAAACAGAGTTTATGAAATACTTCCACTTAATTAGGAGAGTTTAATTTAATTTCAAGAATATTGTAGTGGAAGCATGGTCGTATGGTTAAAGAATTACAGTAGTATGAGGTGCTACCAAAGCATATTTTGCTATTCCTTCATGCTAGGACCTTGGGAAGTTCTGAGACTCATGGGAGAAGTCATGCAAGGGTTAGGTACCTAATTTATATTAAACACATAGCAAACAAAGTAGTAGTCTTGGAACTAGTAACTAGGTCTTTCTTCTCCCCATATAGGTGTCATAGAATATATATAGAAGACAAACCCAAACTCAAATCAAACCAAGTAAATCAACAAAACCCCCACTATCCAATAATTAAAAAAACCCAACCAAACTAAAACAGCCAGCAGTGTGGGCTTGTTCTCTACCTTTGTTCCTCTTTCAGTGACTGTGTCTTTTTGCTGCATCTCCCTGAAACTATGTGTGTGTGTGTGTGTGTGGCTCAGCTTCGCGAACGAAGATTTGGGAAGGGCTCTCCCCACGTGGGTGTGCCCTTCCAGCCTGCACAGTGGATTTTAGGTGAGGCTCAGCGTGCGCAGAACTGGCCCCACCGTTTCAGTCCTGAGGTTCATCTGCCACGGCCGAGCGAGCTTGGACAGTGCCTCCCTGACATCCGATCCCGTCAGATCTCGGAAGCTAAGCAGGGCCAGCCCCGGATTAGTACTTGGATGGGAGACCTCCTGGGAAATGCCGGGTGCTGTAGGTTCTAGTCCTGAGGACTTCACTGGCACCGTCCAAGCTCGCTCGGCCGTGGCAGATGGACTTCAGGACTTAAACAGTGGGGCCAGTTCTGTGCACGCTGAGCCTCACCTAAAATCCACTGTGCAGGCTGGAAGGGCACACCCACGTGGGGACAGCCCTGTCCAAATCTTCGTTCACGAAGTTTGACCATACCCTGAAATTACCTGACTGAAAGAAGTGAAAATCTCTCTGCCTGGTATAGCACAGTGATAAATTCATTTTCATAGGAGCAAGAAGATTTGATTTTGAACACTAAGAAGAGATGGGAATATTAAAGCTATGGCTCCACCTTATCAGGAAGGCTCTTACCTGATATTCCTTCTAGTATTGTGTGTGGTATAACAGTGATTCCCAAGAGTAAAAACTCAAGATTAAAGAAAAGGCCTTGAAAATACGATTCAAAACAGTCTGTAAGGCCACAGAAGCATAAATAGAGATCACATATGGTCATATAAGAATGAAACTTTAGAAGCTAGAGAGAACTCAGTTTAGAGTACAACAAGGAGAAAATTAAATCCATGCATCTACTATCTGTAATGAATCTCGCATGTGGTGAAACAAAAGGAGATGATATATATCTACATTAAAGTCTGCCACAGCTTCTACAAAAGTGAAAAATGGAAGAAGAGAAAGGAATTGCTGAAGTATTGTTTCTCTCAGGTAAGGACACTATGCCCGATCTGTTCCACTGCTTACCTGCAGAAGGTCCTTGATCCTCCTAAGCAGAAAGTACTAGTCTTTCAACTGCAGTCACACTTTTTGTAAACATCAAAAAATAATCAATGGTCAATGATAAAATATGTGCTCTTACCTTTTTTTATTTAATACTTCATGTATCTACAATCGCTGTCCATGAAGTATATAGATTGCATTTTGCTTACAGATTTCTTCCTCTGACTAGACTGAAAAATGATTAGGTTACTTTTTGTGTGTGTGTGGCTCGGCTTGGCGAACGAAGATTTGGGAAGGGCTGTCCCCCCATGTGGATGTGCCCTTCCAGCCTGCGCAGTGGATTTTTTAGGTGAGGCACAGCGTGCGCAGAACTGGCCCCACCGTTTAAGTCCTGAGGTTCATCTGCCACGGCCGAGCGAGCTTGGACAGTGACAGTGAAGTCCTCAGGACTAAGGTTACTTTTTAGATAGCTTTTATTTTACTGAAATTCTCAACTCCCAAATTAAGTATCTGACTACAATATTTTCCATCTTGTAACTTGTTTTGAAGAAAGCATTCTGAATAATGCCAATATTTACGTTCCCTCTTAGGTGGTTTGACTCCTAACTTTGACTACCAGACAGTTTTCCTCCCTTAAAATATTATTTTCCACTTTCTTCTGGGAATAGGCATCAAAGCCCTTTCTTTGAGAGCCTGGCATTTCAGACCAGTCTTAAAAAAAGAAGGGTAGTTGGAAATTCCCTCCCCGCACATTTTTTCTAGAAATCAGTGCTTAGGACATTTACTTGAAAAGATTGAATTCTTTGCTTCAGTGAGTCTTACTTGATGCATAGCAGAGCAAATTGCACAAGCAGGAATGAGAAATGCCTGTCCCAGAAACCCTTGTATCCTGTTTCTTTTTGTGTTCACTTGGGACATGGTCTTACATATCATCTTGTAGAGGAGAGACTTAGGCCTGGGTTACTGTTTTGGAAAAGTGTTCCAAATTTCTATAGGGAGAATCAGTGTTTGGGAATGACCAATTGCTAGTGTTTTCATAACTCTGAGCATGTCTGTCAGTTCACATCTGGCACATGAGTTTGTGAATGTTGCTAAAATATAGCCATGAAGTTGACCATTCATGTTTGTCAGAACATACTTAATGATGAAGATGACTAGAAACAGGCACTTATGGGTTACATCAGTAAATACCAGTATGTTTATCAGCCAACTAAAAGGGCACTACTCCTTCAACCTGAGAAAAAATAGCTTATTAACTTGCATCCACAGTACTAGAAGCTATGTCTCTCTGTAACAAAGAAATTTGCATGGAAGAGATCAAAGCAGATACAAGGTAAAATCAAAGAATTAAGAATTCTGGGTGATCAGGCTTCTGTGTAGGAGTTTATTTTCTCATTTTTTTTCCCCTCAAGTGTAACTGTAGACATATGGGCTGACCTTAAGGAGTTGTGAGTGTGGAGCAATAGTATTTAATTTAGGTATCCATCTGCACTCCTTTCTTTTTTTTTTTTAATGTAATGTTAACTACTCAGATACTAGTGTGATGGTTATTGAGATTAGTTGTGGTAAAATGAAAAACACAATGTGCTAACTGACCATTCATTTTCTTGGTGGTATTTTTGTTTTCCAAAATGGTTATTGGCTCTGAAGTCAATGGGAGAAGTTGTTTGAACATTTAGGGTGGGAATTCGTGATTCTGTGATTCAACTCCACTGATATAAGATATCTAATTCCAAGCCATTTTAGTGTCTAACCTAAAGTAGACTTATGTGCTCCTTTAAATTCTAAGTTCTCTGACCATCAGGTCCATGGTGTCTCCACCTGAGCAGCCAAAATAAGCATATCCCTTGGCCATAATTTTTTCTGTTAGACGTCTTTGTAAAATAAAGACAATAACACTCCTCCATTTCACAGGGCAAAGTAGAAAACTATTTTTGATAACTCTCAACTTTTAAGTCCCTTGTTGTGTATCCTTAGTGTTCTTCCAACATGGAGTTATAATGACAGGAATAAAATGCAGCTTTTGCTACCATAGCAAGGACCTTGAAGTCAAACTTCTGCTGCTTCATCTCTGTTTCTTAGAGATTTGCTTATAATTTCAAACTGCCTACAGTTCCTCTCATAAGCTCAAAGTGAAAAACTGAGAAGAAAGAAATTAAAACTGAAGGCAGTTATTACAGTCTGGAATCTTTGCTCTGTGTTTGTATCTCCCCAGATAATATTTTCTGGATTTTTGAACCTGTTTTGAGCTGCTATAAGCTTCTGCTCATTATGGCATTAAAAATATTTATTTTTGAGCTTAGAGGTAAAACTTCAGTTTTCCTCTTTGTTTCAAACATTTATTTCTGCATTTTGGCTAAAAGTTTTTTAATCATCTGAAGGAATAATCTTGCTCTGACATAACTGTTTCATGCAGTTTTGATTTATCATGTGTATGCTTTAGTCTCTTTTTTTTGTGGCAATGTATGCTGTAATGTACTACTGATACGGTTAGGGAATCCATCATTTGATTTTTTCATTTTTTGAGAGCATGGGGCATTTTAAGAGGCTATGTATTCAATGCAGCAACAATAATGGCCCTGATGAATATGATAATATTTTATGATTGTTACATGTTAGACAGGTACTTGAACACACACGACCTACTCATACCAAAAAGGCTCCATATCTACTATAATGCTACAGCTTTTCACACTGCCCCTGCTGAGTTTCTAGTGCAAACTATCACAGTGTGTGGTCCCAGCTACTGTAAACATGAATTCCTTTTTCATTGTGACTTTATATCTTCTACACTGATTATAATGATTCTCTGTCAGCTCAAAGCTGTCAATGTGCTCCTGAGAAGACAGCTAGTGGCAGCAAAGAAAAAGAAAAAAAGTCTTGGATATAAAAAAAAAAAAAAAAAAAAAGAAGAAGAAGTGCGACCAGACTCAGGAAAAGTTCAAAGATAATTTACTGCTTAGTTTCTTGTGAATGTATAAATGTATATTTATATCTGCTGCTTCATTTGCCTTTGTATTTTTTTAGATTCCTTTTTTGGTTTTGTTTGTTTGTTTGTTTTGTTTTTTAAATTATTCTGAATAATTTAACACAGGGAGTAGTCTCTTCCCCTCCATTTCATATATTTGGGAGACATAAATATGCATACATCACACAGTCCATCTATTTCATCAGTTTCTGCCCTTGCCAACATCAGTTTGTATTCATTATATTCACTCAGCCCAGCGGAATGTCAGAAGTGAATCAGGTCTGCTTCCTTCTATTAGAAAACTTATCCATAGTTAGTACCACTTAATCATATCAATCAAAGGCAAAGCACTGATGAGAATGTCACATTCCTTTTGCACAGAAGAGGACATTTTATTATTAGAAGAAAGAAAATAATAATGTCACTGTGTAAAGTTACTGTGTATCTCCTTCATCAGCCACAGCAGGAAGCAATACTCTGTGTGGTAGTTTAAATCTTCTTCAGTGATTTGACAGCTTCCAACTGAGTAAAAGAGACCATGTTTACATGGATTTAAAGGACTTGGAGCACAGCCTTCGACTTCAAGAACTTGGAGTTGTGACACAAGCACGTGATCAAACTAATATTTCACACTAACACTGCAAAAGTGGTGAATTGTGTTTTAACAATGTTTCATGAGAAAGAAGCAACCATGTTGCTTTTTATGAGACAGAGGCATCCTCTCACTATCTAAAATACAAGGAATTTCAGGAAACTCGTATGGACAATCTTTTTCATAAAATTATTAATATCTCTATCCATATGAAGGAAAAAATGAAACCAATGATGGTGTTTTTACTACAAACCTGTGCCATTTAGCTATTAAAAGTTCTTAATCTAATCTCCATTCATCAACAAACTTGACCATTAACGTATCCCACACTTTCAAACAGGAAGTGTCAGAGGTAGAGAGGCAGTTATGTTGTTCTAGCAGAATGTCTACTTTCATTAATTACAGCAGGAATGGGAAGCAGACAGCTTATCCACTATTAACTGAAATAAGCAAGTGATCAATATGACTGTTAATTGCACCAAGAGCAACAAATACCCTGGATGCCTTTCCATAAGGCAGCAACTGAAGAGAACTTTTGTACTGCTGCATTCTTCACACTAATCATACTCACAGGCAGAGTAAGCACAGGACTGATGTTCAATAGACTAAATTTGATGCTGCTCAGTGATAATCAGGGCCTTCAAATACAATACTAATAGTAATGTCAAGCACAATTATACTTTCAGATTTATGTGAAATTATTGAAATGCTATTTGCTATAATTTTTGTACAAAGTTCATCCAGTTGTTTATGTAGTATATCGATATTGATTCTACATACTAAAGTGCTTCTAACAGAGGCTCAGTGGCTAGTACATCTAACATCTCAAGTGCCAGCAGCAAGTGAATTCTGCCAAGTATTAGTGGCAGCATGCCAAGCCATCCAGCACATTGTTATTTTTTGCTATCCTAGCTAGCTTTGTATTATTGTGAGTGATTTTTTTAATGATTCATGTTTCTCCTGAATCTTTTTTCCCTAACACAGCATGCAAGAAAAACAGAGGCAGGTAAAAGTCTTTATGAAGGTTCTTTCTTAATGACGAAAAGATACATCCAGTAAAAATACCACTCTAGAGTCATTAGATGCTGTTATATGTGATTGGTGCTGTGTATTTAGCAAAGTGCTGCTCAGTGGGTACAGCAGCTGGTATATATGATTTTCTATACCACCTGCAAAAATATCCCATACCATATAATCAACCACCTGGATTAAAAATAAGAGTAGCAAAACAGTGTTTATTATGCAGCAGCACCTGTATTTTCCCTAAACTTGTGAGTACACAAACAGACTGATAGTACAAACATGTACAGGGTAAGGTTTGCTAAAGCTTTTCTGTTCAATAAAGCATCTACTGCCTGCTGTTCAGGTAGTGTTGAACAGATTTGCCTTATTTCTAATGAAGGTGTTTGGGCAATTTTCTGGCACAAATGAAGTAAAATTATGTACTTAAAATGTTTATTTTAAAAAAATAGGGAAAAGCATTCAACCAGCCACCACCATTTTCCTGTAACAGATTGGAAACTACAAAACATACAAACAGAACCTCAGTGATAAATTGGTATCATTAGTACTGCAGGGATTACTCATTTGCTTAGGAAGATGCTGTCCAGTGGCAACATTTTAAACAACTGTTTTAACAACTTCTTATTAACAAGTTGCCCTCTAACATTCACAAGAGATAGCTCAGATTATCACTGCTCAGTCAGCTCTCCACAATTCACACTGCTATTATTACACAATGGCCGCTGTGATTAATTTCCATTAAGCTATAGCAGTTTAGTCCTGCCTAAAATCTAGCACTTCGTCTTCAACATCAAAGGCAACATATCTTTTCACAGCCTAATAGTACTCTCCATGTGGGCATCCAACTCTTTAGTCTATCATATCAGGATCTAACAGATGCAGGGCAAGATTTAGAAACTGGAGCAATCCTTTTGCCCTGATTAATTTAATTTCAATTTGGGTAAACTTGGTACTACCTAGTCTTTCAAGCAGTAAAAGAAATACAAAACTATATACACAACAGAAACTGAGAGAAGTAAGTGCTGCGATCTAATAAACAGACACACTAACCAGCCAGAGCAGAGAAGGAATATCCTAAAAGATCATGGGTTATCATACATTCTGTAATGTTTTGGCTTTGTGGTTAAATCATTAATCTGTAATCTACTTTTGCAAGTAGAATCTGCATTAATCAGATTTACACAAAATCAGAATGGAAAATTAAAGGGTCTTAAAGAGAAACTAAAATATTTTCTCAGTTCAAACATTGTGCAGACTTATTTGGGTATTGGAGTGAGCCAGAAGTAATTTTACTAAAGGCTTTGAAAGACACATAATCTGACTGCATGAGGATTTTGTACATCTGTACCAAGAGATTGATTCATCAGGAACCCAAATTTTAGTTACTTGGGCGATGTTAGTTACCTGCTGGAAACATTTGCTAATGTTTAGCTGTTGTTTACTCTTTTTTTTTTTTTTTTTAATGCTCAAGTTCTCAGCATCTTTCAAAACTGAAGTAAAATAAAAGCACAATAAAATACTGAAGTATGTTTGTTAGTAGACTAATTTTTCTTTCATTTTTACTAGTCTGTTAGTTAGATTTGATTTTCCTTTGAAAGAATTATTTTTATGTTATCATAAGGAAATAATTTAAATAGAACTAAATGACAAAGAAAAAGTGTAGAAAGATATGGAGTCTTTCACATTCAGGCTGCTAATTCATATCTTCTGAAGTAATAACTAACTTGGAATTTTTACCATCTGTTGGTTCTTTGAAGTTCAACATGAAATGGAGCTGAAAATCTCATTCCTGGCTCTTGTGGGTCAGTAAGGTCATCATCTGTGACCCCAACTGAGAGTTTGGTCTGCAAAAATGAAGATATGGTGAAAAAAAAGAGAGGAAAAAATGTTCTGCCAAGATCAATTTTGTCAGAAAAGAAAAGAAATAAACTCAGAAAAAAACCCTAGGAATACATAAACTGAAATGGGGGTAAAGGTTTTGGTGGAGATAAGCAGTGTTTTAAAGACTATTCATTTAGCAGTATTCCATTGAAGAATATACGTGTATGGGCCACAAAACTTCATGAACAGAAGACATGGAAAATCACTAAACACTGTCATGGAGAGGAAAAACATAAAAGTACCTACTGTTATTCCACTCGTAAGAATAATAGTCTATTAATTTAGATTAGTAACACCAATTCTATGTGCCTGATTTGAGAGAGCTTAAAAAGTGTGCTTTCCTGAAAGCTCTTGTTAAGAAGCTAAAACTCAGATAGTCACACATTTAGAAACTTAGGAAAATGTCTGCCACAGCAGATCAACAAAAAAGAAAAAAGCTGAAACAAAAACAAAATGTAAAAATAACCCAAAACATCCTGACCAGTAAACCTGGCCAGTGACTAGCCATTGTACAGCTTCAAAGAGAGGTTGATTTTTCAGGGTTATCAGCTCAATATCTCAGCCCAGTGAAAAAAAAATCTCTTCAGGAATTTAAAAAAAATAAAACTAAAACAAAATGAATAGTGTTAAAACATTAATTAAGTCTGTTTTTGAATTATGTTAATGAAACTACAAAGAAAATGCAAATCTAGAAGTCTCCAGAAATTCTAACATTTGTGGTGTAGCACCATGGCTGGTAGTCCCTTAGCAATATTTCCACTGCCCTCCAGAGAATACCATATTAGTGGTTCACAAATGTGCATTAAATTAATCTGTTTGATCAGTAAATGTTTTCTATTTTTTGGTGAGCAGGGATTTATTTTGAACTCTATATTCTATGGAATTCAAAAATTGTGGAGTAATGCTGCCATTTGAATCACAGAAATAAAGTTAGTAAAAATCTGTCACTATTTGTACACTAAAATCATTCTTCAAGCCTCACGACATCAGACAGCAAGATTCTCTTCATTTTAAGTAAGATATAAGTACACTTATAAGTAGTGCTATTTCAGCCCACTAGAAGTCTAAGAGGTCCCACTACAGCAGTATAACAGTCACAAGACTAGTGATGCAGCACTTTAGGAGCACTTTGCTTGCCTAATCATATTATAAACATATTCATAGTAGTCCCATGGAAGTCCAAGACTGCTTTTGTTAGTAAGGTACTTATGCAGTACAAATGAAGCTCACTTTGTCACTAAGGAGAGCCTTCTTAACATTTTCTTTGGCACATGGGACTCCTGTTACTACAAGTTTTCCATTATGTTTTTCCATACACAAACACTAACCATGCAGTTTGTCAGATTGACCTTTGTTTGATATTAATTGAACAACAAAACAAGGAGGAACAAAGGCAAGCATCAGTGAGGCAGCATGTCAGCGTCTATGTCTTTGCACTGTACTAAGCACACGCAAAAATAAAACAGCGGCAATCTCTGAGTAGAAGAGAGACATTCTTTTCATTTGAAAATGAAGACTAAAAAAAAGGATAATTTCTTAGGCATATTAAAAACGCCTCTGTTGAACTCTCATTACATTAATTTTAATGATTATCTACAGCTATGTTAAACCTAGCATCTTTATTCACTTACAGGCTCAAGAACTCAGTTTGTCTAAGGAAAGTTGGTCAAGTGAGCTCTCTAAAACTCTAGTTCCTGTTAAATCTACAGTTTGAATAAAGCTTTCTTTACCTTTTGCAGAAGTAGTAGCTAGGCCTTGGATACTTCTTGTGAGTCCTTTGTTAACTATAGGTTATATATTGTTCAATGATTACTACTCTGAGCATTGACTCTAGTTGCATTTAATTATTGGGTCTTGGCCTATAAGCCATCAATGTTCATGTTCTTTTAGATTTTTTTTGTTTTTAATATCTGTAATATATATTTCTAAGTATATACTATATATGGTATGTATGTATTTCTAAGAATAACAATTGGTACATAGAAGTGAGAATGAAAAAAATATTAAGATCTAATATGGGCACATGGTAATTCTAAGGGTTATGATTCAAAGTTTGAACATAAATACTTGCTTGAAACATAAGGTTCTGTCCTGGTTTGAGCTGGCAAAATGCCAACTGTCCAAGACAGAGTGAAAAGGGTTCCTCCTCCCCCCAACCAGCTAAGGGGAAAAGAAGAGGGAGAGAGGGAAAAAAAAACAACTTCCAAAGCCAGGTCTATGCTGAAACTAACTACATGTATTTATACAGAAAAGAGAAAATTAAGAGGAAACTACAATATAACACACACTTACACAAGTTATGTATAACAAGAAATAATTTCCCACTTCCCAGTAAACCCAAATTCTACCATTTTAACTACAAATCATTCTAGAGAAGTCAATTCTTCAGAGACAGACTTAAGCAGAGAGAAAAGCTAAGAACAAACATTTTTCTTCCCTAAGATAACATGATGGTAAGCCGGTGCTCCGGGCTTGGGCCTCCCCATCGCTCCTGGGACAGCAGAGTGTCTTGCTGGCACCACAGCTGTGAAGCAACTGAACTAAGCCACACACCAGCTCTTACCTCTTTTGAGATGATGCAATATGGTATGGAATACAATATTATTGGCTAGAAGAAGTCAGGTGTTAGCTAGCTCAGCCCAGCTCAAGTCAGCTGACAATTTCAGGCCTAATCTGAACTTTAAAGCCTAATTTAGGCCCACCTGGCTAAACCCATAACAGGTTCTTATGAGTTTTCAAGTAAGGAATATTTTGGTCATTCTTTTATATCTTTTTGCAAGCCTTTAGAGCAAGTATTAGAATTCTATAAAATCAGGTATTTATACTTCACATCAAGTGCTAAGGAAGATAACAGAGACACATTTCAATTTTGTGCTCTTACTCTGCTGTATAATTTCAAGGAACCAAACTTGAGCCATTGTTTAACTCATACTCCAGCATGAAAATCACTGTAGCTTCCAAATCCAGTAATTGAAGTGAGAAATTGGACATTTCTTCACATGGGAGTAATTGTGGATTCTTCACAGTAACTCCTACAATTGAGATATAAAAGTCAATGCTATTTTTTTTCAATGAGCATGTAATGAGTCCTTTTATGGTGTCTGTCTACTATAGCATTCATTTGTAACAGTATGACGATTTCTTCTTAGGTGCTAGAGATCCAAAGATGGAATAGGAAGGTAGGAGTTAGAGTGATTTAGTTTTATGAGTGCTTTTTCAATGGATGCTCTTACACCCATATATCACAGCAAAATGTTTTTGGAATACTTATAGGTTGTTGTCACATAATGATTCCTTTGAATACACAGTAATGTGAAGTTATCCTAGTGTGTGTCCTTTCAGTACCTGAAAGTATCCTTGTGGGAGTGTAGCACTGTGACTGGGTAAAGGTTGCAAGAATCATAGAAGTTACAAAAGGAAAAGACAAATTGTACACTCCCCTCTTCCCTCACAGACTTTATGGAGAGAGTCCAGCTGGATTATTTCTCTCCTACACATAGATTTTATATAACATGTTTTCCATTAAAAAAAATCACTGAAGTACGTTACTTTTTCCAATATTGCCTTTAAATCTCCCCAGATGAAAGGTCAAAAATGTAACTGATGTAATGAATGAGAATTTTGCAAACAAATGCAAGCTATGGTTCAGAAAGTGAATATTTATGGAAAGTGTGGGAAAGAAGCTTTTATTCAGTAATTTTTTTTCCTTAATGTACCACCCACACTTTTGGAAGCCATCAATTAGGGGCTCCCTGAATTGAAGATAGCAGCAATGCAGAACCACAAATGGCTTAATTCCTACACTTTTGTCCAGCCTCTTTCTGAACTAGGTCTCCTTTTTTGATTTTCAGTTACCCAGTGGTTCCCACTCAGCTATACTTGTTAACTGACTCAAATATTCTACATAATCGTAGAATATCTCAAGCTGAAAGACACCCATAAGGAACATCTAGTCCAACTCCCTGCTCCTATGGTATGTCAGAAGCAGGAGTGTAACCAATCAGAAATTTGGTTTTATGTTTTATCGTTATGAATCATGATCTAAGTTACATCTGGAAAGCATGGTAAGTGGTTGAAGGTGCAAATTCTATTCAGACAGCATTGAAACACTATTTCAAAGGCTGGGAGACAAGCCCTGTACAGTTTTCAACAACCTGCCTTTAGTGTTTCCTGAAGTGCTCTCAGAACGTCAATTAGGTTTGCGTTAGAAAGAATGAGTTCATTCATTACAAAAGGGAGAGCCTAATAATCAAGTAACATGCATTCAATATAGAAGATATAAGGTTCTGTCTGGTGTAATGAGAAAAGGAGTCTAAATCATTTGGCTACATAGATCAGACCACAGGTTGGAGGTATTGTGTGCCAGCAACAGCTTATATATATGTATATACATATATGCATGTATGCGTGTAGACATACATGTATGTATGTGTTACACGTGTGCACGTTTCTGATGGGAATATATCATCAGCCTTGTTAATAATGGTTGCATCTAGGAGCAGGGAGCAGAAGCAGCCTTGACTCTTGCATTTTTGAATCCAGAATGACTTTTGATATAAAAATAAAATAGTGAAATGGTATTTTTAAAACTTAATAGTGAAAGAAAGGAAAAGTATGGCCAGACTTTGTGAACAAAGATTTGGGAAGGGGTCTCCCCACATGGGTGTGCCCTTCCAGCCTGTGCAGTGGAATTTTTAGGTGAGGCACAGCATGCACAGAACTGGCCCCACCGTTTAAGTCCTAAGGTCCATGTGCCATGGCCGAGCAAGCTTGGACAGTGCCAGTGAAGTCCTCGGGACTGTCACAGCACCCAGTACTAACTGGGGCTGACCCTGCTGAGCATCCGAGATCTGACGGGATCGAATAGCAGGGAGTGATTTAACTGCCAGAGGACAGTCCCCACTGAAACTCAAACTCAGGACCTCGGGCTTCAGAGTCCAGAGTGCTCTCCATTACCCCATGGGACCACCCGAAAGGAAAAGCAAAATGAAACAAAAACTTTGTTAATGGTATATTTTGTCCTGAATCACCACCACTTTTCTCTACCAGAGTCATTTAGTCCTCCGCAAAATAAAGAAAATGACATCATGTGGAGCTAGGAGCATTGCTGTCTTCTTTTCATAATCACAAATGACTACTTAAGGTGCACCACAAATAGATTTTCAAGAACGTTCCCTAAATGTATGAGCATAATGAGACTCCGTTTAGCTAAATAGGGTGAATTTCCCTACTCATTCTTCAAACTACACCTTGATTAATCCTTTCAGTGTGGTACAATTTTTGTACCAATGCTAGAGCCTAGCACTAATTTAAAGAACCAATATTCTGCAGGAATGCTCTGACTCAGAGTTGTTACTTGACACTTGGGACAAGGCTCTGGCTCTATGCACCAGATACAGTAACTGTCAGATCACTAAGTGTAAGCTCTTTCCTTCACTGTCTGGGGGATGCCTATGATAAATTTTAAACTCACAAAACATTTCTCTAATATAGTAAGGGACCAGCTCCACAGTCTTGACTAGCTATTATCTTTCTCATTAAAATAATTACTGCGTCCAGTGTTGAATGTGAACTATTGTGTGTTATGAGTGTGCATTTGTCTACAAAGTCATTGCGCTCTTGGAAGCTATTGTAGCCCATTTCTATAGGAAACCTTTTTATTATCTTGACTGTGAAGGGGAGTGGGGAAGAAGGGAATTCTGCCTTTCCCATACTCTGCATTTATTAAACATCATCTAAAAGAAAGCATTTTAAACACATAAAAGCTTTTACATGCACTCTGCATCCAAGGGAACACATTTATTTTTTCTGCTACTTTAGCAGTATGTATGTGGTGATGCTATCTTAAAAAAAATAGGTCAGTACCATTTTCAGCCTTAACGAAGACAGAACCATTTCACAGTGTGCTGGGAAAAGTATTGTCCCTGTATTTCCTTGCATTTCTTAACTATAAAAGGTGTCCATATATTTAGAAATCTCCAAGTTTCATTTTTTTATATATGTGTTAGAATTGACTGGAGATGCTTCTGACTGCTTTAATATCTACCAGCTACAACAAAGTCAGCACCATAGAGCTCTTTTTATCGGGTGAATTTTCCTATGCATTGTGCTACACTGGTTAAATTAAGTGACCATGTCAATTGCTTGTGGTTCTATTCTGTCATCTGAAGGAATTTTTAAAAATTTTTGTATGTCGATCAAATTTTTCAGGCTAAACATCTGTGCATATACTTCAGTTACAGACAAAGTCAAATTTTCCAACTTTTCCTTCCTTCAAATCCTCAAAATTTCAACTTGGGCAACTTCATTTATCAACTGCTTGCTCATATGTTTCAATAATTATTTCAGTAACCCACAGATGCTGTTTAATGTTGTCTTACATCTGTGGGCTTCATTCACTTTCTGCCTTTTCCCAGGACTGTAGCTCTCTGAGATGAGGTTTACCTTCTTGTGCATTTAACACAATTTGAAGCCATCATGTGTGATGACATTTTCAGGCACAGACAAATTGAAAAAGAATTTGCCATGTTTTTCAGAATAGTTTGGGCAGGAAGGGAATAGTTTGCACTTAGTGTTGTGACCTTACACTTGCCTTTTTTGAACATCACAACGTTCCCACAGGCTCACTTCTCAAGCTTGTCTATGTCCATCTGAATGATATCGCATCCCTTGGACATGTTAACTGCCCCACATAGCTTGGTGTCTTCTGCACACTTTCTGTGGGTGCACCTGATCCCACTGTCTATGTTGTTGAAGACATTAAATGGTAGCAGTCTCAGTATGGACACCTAACGGATGCCACTCATCACTGATCTCATCTGGACACTGAGCCATTGATATTTGTTTTAGTATGAAGATTCCTCATTCTTCTGAAGTTTTATTTCTGAACAGAGGATGTTGAGAAGAAAATCAATGCAAATATCCAGATTTGGATTGAGTCTAACAGTAGTGATATTACTGTCACAGAGAAACATAGCTGATTAATGATATTTGCATGAATGTCAAAAGGCCACAGGACACCTACTGCCTAATTAACAGAAATAGAGGTTATAATGACCTGATATAGGTTTCACTGCCCACCTCAAAGGTATTTTCATTTTTCAGGCTCTGTATTTAGACATTTATAATTAAAAGGATCAAAGACAAATCAAGATGAAAATAAGGGAAAGTTATATATACATCTAAAAATAGTATAAAAATGAATGGATTATTTAATGCTAAATATCAGTGACTTTTAAGACAAAAATTACCAAAATAATCTGCACATATGCACATGGGTAATTACAATATAAATTTATTTAAGATTATTTCTCATTTATATACGTGTGTATCTTGCCAACTTTACATTGGCCACAGGACACCCAACCACTAGATAAAAAGTGCTGAATTACTTTTTTAACTATTTCATATGAAATGTAAATAAATAATTTGTGTTATACACAACACGTATGTGAACACACATACACATGCAATCCTATAAAACACACTGCAAATTAATGTTCTAATCAATTCACTGGGAGGTTTGATTGTAAAAGGCTTCAAAGATTGGTTGGTCCAACCTTCTGCACGGAGACAGGCTCAGAGATACCTTTAATGATTTTTATGTATATTATTTAAAAAATCAATGTAAATCCATTTGAAATTAAATCAGAAATTATGACAGCAAGTATTTTATAACCTAACTGAACAACAAACCATCAGAGTAATTTAAATCAAGAAAAAGACATACTGCCCCATATCTGTTAAAATGATAGAGTACTGGTTAAGTATTTAGAAACAATGTGGAGGACTACTTTGCTAAGTTTTAAGAGCACTTCCTTTCCTCAAGAGAAGAAAATATTTTCTTATTTGTAAGTTTCATGGGAAACTGAGTGGAAGTTAAAGAGGCAAGAGGATTTTATTTTTTCTTTTCTATTCTATGAGGAAAAAAATATGCAAACAAGCTGTGTAGGATGGGAAGTATTATATGGTGGTTAAAGAAAATCAGTCAGCCTCTGAAACACAGATAATTCTTTGTTTTGCCTAATAGATCAGAGGCAAAATTAATAAAACATTTTTTTATTCTTATTTCCTGAGCACCTTTAAGTGTTTTACATAAGTAATGAAAACCATAAAAAATGGCATTTTAAAGACTTAATGTATTTTTATTTTCTTTCAAATTTATTGGCTGGAATTTGTAAGTTAGTGAACATTTCCCAGAATATTAAAAAAAGGTAAAATACTGAACAAATATTTATGGAGTAATGCAACTGCTGAAGAAATGTGAATTGAGAGGATATATATTCCTGGGTATCAAGTAGAAATATACTAGCCTAAACCTTTAGTAGGACAATCATTAGGACATATGAGGGTAGGATTTTCCTCAGCTAACTTAGACATTTAAAGTCAAGGATTCTTATAAAGTGAATAGACCCTTCTGGAAGACATTTAGTCTATTCTATGTCTGAAATTATCTCTCTCTATGCTGACTCTATGTGAAGGGGTTGGATTTATACAGGTTTTTTTAAAAATGTGTGAGGCAACTGAGCGGATTCCTACCTGCATTTAGTTATTGATATTGAGGGCATCGAGGCTTTCAAATTTAGGCGCCTTAAGTCACAGGAAAGTCTAGTTCCCTGCCAAATGCTGAGAACAGTAGCGAACGTGCTTTGTATTTCCCCTTCCAGTTCTTCAAAAGTAATTTTCAGAGCTCTTCCATCCTCTTGTGGTGGGATAATAAAATCGAATCATGGCTTTTCTTCCTCTCCCTCTTAACGTTTAAAGATTAACTGACCCTCAAAAGCTGCTTGTGGACAGGTTTTTGAGGGGTTTTGGTGTCTTTTTTTTATGTCTTATTATCTACAATCATAAGGAAAAAATTTATGGCACAAAAACTGAAAAAAATCTTTCCTTACCAGTCCTCAATGTAACTGATTAATCAAAGCCACAGAAAAGTAAGATTTTCTTTTACTGTAAAACTGTTGTTTATGACACCTGGGCCAAAATTTGACTGGCATTTAACCCAAACTGGCATCAAAGTAAATTGTGTAGAGAGGAAAAGCAGGCACTAGTAAGAGTTAATTCCTGAAACCTATAGCTCCTATAATATGTCACACTAACGCATATAGCAAATTTGAACACTTGAGTGGACACTTTCTGGTGGCTGACAGAATCTAACAGCCTTTTTTCTTTGTCTGATTGATTGCTATCAGACTGGTTAGTTCATGTGTCTTTGTGAACACCCATAATTCCTCAATATTTTTTTTGCTTTTTCTAGGAAAAATCTTACTTATTTGCTATAGCTTTCCGTATATGTCTTATCATTAACAACATTTGTTAAAAAAATATTGTCTAATGGAATAGAGACAACTAGTTTTCACTGTTATGTAGTCATAGTTAACAGGGTAAAATTTAAAAAAAAAGATAGCAGGGGATAGATTTCTATGATCCTTCTTTGTATTACTACTTGAATGCGGTTGAGTAGCTGTCTTGGTTTGACTTGGCCTCTTCGCTAAGCTCAAGCTGCTTCTTCCCCCCTTCCTCTGCTCTTCTAAGCAAAGGAAAAAAAACCTTAAAGAAAACTGAAAACCTGAGAGAAACTGAATTAAATCAGAATATATGTATATTTTCAGACATTTACAATTATATATAAAATGTGCACACACAACAGGGACCTCTCAGGGGAAAAAGGGTAAAAGGGAGGGAGAAACAGGGACAGAGGAGGGAAAAAAAAAACCCAAACAAAACAAAACACACAAATACAATCAAAACTTTTTAAAAACTGGCAAAATGCAATCTCACCAAACTTCTTTCAAGAGAAAGCTATCTCACTCTCTTTCTCTCTGATCTCCTGCGCGGATCTGATAAGAGACTGATGCAGAGACTCTGCTTCCAGTGCTCACCAGAAGTAGAAGAGAAACTTCTTTTTTCTCTCTTATGTGTACTCTCTTGAAACATGAGAAAGCAGTGTGGAAAACCTGGGAAATGGGCATTCCCCTAGTTACAGCTAGTTACTAAGAAAGGCCTGGATCAAAACCATCACAGTAGCTTCATCAAAACTAATTGAAATATTCAAGTTAAATCAGGTACAAGACCAGGATGCTAGGCAAACTCTTTTATATATATTTATTGAATCCAGTGAGTGACTATCTCTTTCAGTAAAGATTAAGGAATATTCCCTAAATTTGGTGCCAGAATTGTGCATAAAGGTTAGGAAGATTCTGTCCACTGAAAATGAATTCTATATTGTCAACCTAGCATGGTGACTAGAAGTATAATAAGCAAAATTTTACAAAAAGAATATAGGCTTTTACACAGAAAACATACATAATTTTCACTTTTTCTATGTAGTATGCAAAATTTAATAGACAGTCAAATCTTCAGTGTGAATTGTGCTGTTCATCAAATAATCCAATGGATAAGCCAGAGTGTTTCTACTGATTGGTATGAAATCTTTCTACAAAAAAAAAGTTTATTTGTAATTTTACATATAGGTTTGCTATCATTTAGGTAGCAGCCAAAGTTATAATCATGTTTACTTCTGTGACTTGCAGATGTTGTGTCTCGTAATCAAGGAGTTGCTTCTAAATTCTCAATGAAAATTGGAAAATTGACTTTGCAAATTAATGTAATCTCTTCCTAAAAATTCTTATAAATGGTTGTAATTCACTTTTGAATTCTTCTCTTCCCCGACCCTCCCCACCCCCTCCCCCCCCCCCTCCCCCCCTAATTTTTTAAACAATGAAAAAAATAGTCCTTGGTATTGAAAGGGAAATGTTAACATCATTTGCCATTAGTCAGAAGTGTAACTTCATTAAAGCAGAAGGCCATATAATCCCTACAGGAGCTCTCTTCAGGAAATACTTTATTCTTACTTAGCATATCTGTGAATTCTATCAGCATTAGTGTCTTTCACAATGTTTTTTTCTCTTGAATATTTATGAAGGACTGTCCAGTGACCTGCTTAGCATCTCCAGGTTTGTTCTGCCTTAACAATCTCTCAAGTAGAGTGCAATCAGAAGACTCATTCTCCCTCAACAGCAGCGATCAATATGGCAGAGGCCAAGGAAATGTCTTCAGAAAGGAGATTTCTATCAATGAAATGGAAGAAAGGGAATAAAATATAGCATTGGACTATAACTCAGAAAAAAAAAAAGCCCTAACACCTAAGTCACGACAGTATCTACTTTGTTAATCTTTGTGTAATCAGATTTCTACAATATAATGTTCACCACAAAATCTCTCCAAAGAGGTAGCACTTTTTATAATAAATTTGTAGAGCTTTTGAGATCAGAGAAACAGTGTTCCTTCATGACTTATTGATATATTTTAATTAATAATTTAAAAGTTTGGATTAATTTAACCAGGACCAGAAGGTTTGATTTTTTTAGCTGTTTTTTGTCATATCTAATTTTACTATATTATTGCAACTGTTCATTAAACTTAAGCTCTCAGTCACTGTTATGAGTTTTTTTATCCTCATGAAAATTATGTCCCAAATTCCCAAATATATTTAGATGTCACAGACAGTGGTTTAGAATGTTGATATAATACTGTTGATATAACACTGTCATCTCATTGACTTTATAACCTCTCATTCCCAATAGAGTTATTCCCTTGTAATGAATAGCATCTTTAGTTACCTTGTCAGGTTTTTTGCTTCTAATTTCTCTAGAAGATTCTACACTCACCTGTTTGGCTGCACATTTTTCTTTTTGTTGTTTGCTTTCAACTCTCACCATGAGGAGCTGTCTCCAGCCTTATACACAAACCCTCCTTAGATCACAGAAACTAACAGATTAATCAGAATCCAGATGTAGTATCTTTGATTCTAACTGCTTTATGTCATGATGTATTTATCACTTGGCTAATTGATCTTATCATTAGCATCAGATTTTCCAGTGAAAAGTGAATTTTATATAATTCCCCATGATTGGTTTTTTTTTCAGTTTTCACAGAATGGCAGGATCACAGAATTGGTCAGGTTGGAACAGATGACAGTGGGTCATCTGGTCCAACCTCCCTGCTCAAGCAGGGTTGTCCTAGAGCACATTGCACAGTATTGCATCCAGATGGCTCTTGCATATCTCTAGTGAGGAAGACTCCACAACCTCTCTGGGCAATCTGTTCCAGTGTATGGTCACTCTCACAATAAAAATGTTCTTCCTCATGCTCAGATGGAACTTCCTTGTTCTATTCTCTTCCTCGTTTCTGCTCCTTGTTCAACTGGTTGACACTCCAAGGACTGAGGTGCGGCTGATTGGCCAGTAGTTCCCTGGGCCCTCCTTCTTGCCCCTTTTGAAGACTGCAGTGACATTTTCTTTCTTTCTTCCAATCCGCAGGCACCTCTCCTGATCTCCATGACCTTAAAAAATGATTATGAGACATCTAGCTATGATGTTGACTAGCTCTCTGGGCACTTGTGGATATATCCTGTCAAGGATCATTTGGAAGATTAACTCTTAGAAAAATAGAACAAAATTCTTCAAGAAAATGTTTTGTCCTCTAAAGAATGCCTAGCATCACCTCAGACCACTGTCTAAGGCTTTTGGAAAAAAAGCCCAACAATTGATAATTTTTTATGGTACATATCTAATGTTATCTGTATGAGCAGAAAACATAAACCAAACTTAGAATATCACAGAGTACAGATATATGCAATGAAAAAATAAGAAAATAGACAATTTTATTGGAAAACTAATGTATTCTTTTAAATTTCCTGGAAGAGAAGGAAATTTAAGTAAAAATGCACTATTTCTTGTTCATAATCCTGAGATCCATTCTGACATCTATTTAGTCCACTATTTTTGGCTTTCTATAATTTATTTATTTACTCTGGTAAATGAAATTATTTTTTAAGATGAAAAATGGATATGGATAGAGAGGGAATATTCTTATATATTATATTAATTTTTATGGAAAACCTTTCATTTCAAGAAAAAATTTGAAAAACTTACATATTAATTTATAAAATCAGAAAGCGGAAAGAATAGGGGGTTTGACCTAAAGCTAGGAAATATTATTAGATTTCAAAAGAGATATACATGGTGTTTGAAGGATAAAAAAGCATAGCACAGGATAATTAGCAAATGCATGACGGTGAGAAGTTTGCCTGAAAACTCTGAATAACATAGAAAGCTCCAAGGGAGAGCTAAGGGAGCTTAGATTTGAGATTAAAATGCTTTAATGCTATTCAACTTTTGCTTTATTCAGAAATAGAGAAGTTTGGTATTTGAAAATAAACAGTTTTGACATAAATAACCTTGTCTTTATCTTGTTAGTCTCCCAAGCATATTAATTTGTAATTTTTCCTTACTCATTTGGAGTAAAGTGCTTATTTTCTTAAAACAGAGCCTACACATACATACTATTCTATAATGACATATTCTATATTTTATAATAGCATATGTTATAATGGCATAATATAATAAAGGTTTTAGATTTATATAAATTAACAAAATAAACCAGTTCTGATCTATTTAGAATGAAAAGGATTGTGTACTATGCAAAAAACCCCACATTTAGTTTAAAAATAGGCTGAAGATGTTGGCCGTTTTGGCATCAAAAGTTTGGATTTAATTTTTTTTTTTTAGTCCCTGAAATATTTTCAGGTGTCTTCTCTAAAATGTGTTGAAAAATTAACATGAATTTTAATCAGTGTGTGAAAAAAACACATCTTGAATGATCACTATTAGAAATATAGAGACTGTATTTTGGAACGACTTGATTTCAAACTATAAAAAACTCTTAAGGGAACAGCATTGTTTATTTACTTTAGAATTGGCCAATATGATACATAAATAAATACACTTCATCGCAAATATTGGAAGTCATGTTTTGTACAGCATTATGAAAAATGTTTAAGTATTAAAGGTTAAATAAATGTCAGGCACTGATGGTATGGAAGACAGTTATATAGATTAAATCTAAGATACTGTTCCAACATTTTCCATCAGAAATACACTCCTATTTCATGATTTCAGTTGTATATTATGGCATGAAGTGCTCCACTTAATACACAGCTTACACAAATAAACATGTTTGATTTTCATGAATCCTGAGCTTGCTTTTTGATGAATACTATTGAGACAGCTCATTAAAAACTACATTTTTTCTCACTTTGGTCACATTACTATCTAGAACAAAGTCAGACTGCTCTGCGAGGAAAAAAAGTTATATAATGACTTGGATTTCACCTCTGCTTATTAAAACAACATCAGAGCCATGTGCTGCTTTTTCTAAGAGAAGGACTGATGTAGTCATGACAGTCAATGCTATTTAACAGATATTGTCAGAAGTTTCACTATATGCTTTTCTGTTAGCAGGGAAAGTTTCAGACAAACAGTAGTTTCCAAGACTACATCTGTATGCCCAATCCAAAGCAGGGATGGAATTGCCAGTATTGACTATGAACAATCAGAGGTGTATTCAGGAGAAGCAGTATAGCCATGGAGATGGTGCTATGCCTAAACTCACAAACCCTGCAGCTCACTACAATTAATGATGCTATGTGGAGCTCTGCACCAGCTTGGCTATACTAGTCCTAGTAAGAAATTTTCTTAAAGTTTACAGGAAAAAAATTGCTGCATTGCATTGTTTGTGTGCCCCAAATTCACAGTTATTTAAAAGAGGTTTGGATAAACAAGGTTTGTAGTTCTTTATCCTCTTTCTTATTGTTGTAGTTTGGGATTATTATGTAAATTCTCTCCCCTGCCACTTAACTGCCCAGGCCAGCGGTTAACAAAAGAAGCAGTTAACTGTGATCGCTGGGGTGGGGGCAGGTTTGTCTCTTTTGGTTTTTTTTTTGGATATTCTCCTCAGTCTTGGCTCGGCGGAACGGGGGAGTGGGGGCTCCAAGGAGGCAGGCTGCCCTGCTGGTTACTGCTGGGGTTTTCCCTGGCTGTCTTGCTGCTGCCTACTTCGGATTACTTTTTCCTGCCGTGCTGCTACCTGCCTTGGATTTGCTGCTGGTTGCTCGTACCTTTTTCTGCTTCTTGGACGGGGAACACAGGGGGAAGAGACTGAGTCCATCTGAAAGCCCACTGCTCGTCTGTTTCGCTGGAGAGGGACTGAAACTCACTCTGCAGCCAGCGGGCTGTGACAAGGACACTTAAGTATAACCTTTTCTCCCGGAGGAAAACCTGCTGGGTTTTGTTGTTGTTGTTTTTTTTTTCTCTTATGGTGTTGGGGAAGTGGGTTGCACTAGTCTGTTTACATATATATATATATATATATATATATAGCAGTTATCCTTCTTGTATTAAAATTCCTTTTCTTAAATTTGATAAAGAGTGGTGTGATTATTGTGGAGGAGGCCCCTCCCCTGCTTGTGGGTAAAACATTTTGGTTTTTCCCCTCAAACCGAGACATTTCTTGGCGCCCAACGTGGGGCTTGTAAACAAAGAAGGATAACTGCTATTTTGTGGCACCATGTGGGTCTTGAGCTTAGGGTTCATCAGGACCATCCTGTATAATATATTGGCCTTTTGTTGGTACAAATTCATGCCAAAAGGAGCGGCAGGTTTAAGTCTTATCAACAAATCAATGAGCAAAACTCAAATAGCCGCAATTATTATTGAGTTCTTACTCTGGATTTATGGTGCCATGAATTCGATGCCTTTGGATGTCATGTGGGTGGTGTTCTCCAGGCTGTTTTCCTGCCGCAACCTAAGCTGCTACCTCTGGGGATTCAGTGATAATAGTACGGACCCTTGGGAAGGAACAAAGAGGAATCTCTTCTCCCAACCCTTTGTCCATTCCCCATTCAAGTCTGCTACAACAGCTTTTGAGATGTTTAAATTCTCCCTGGATGCCAGAGATATCTTGCTCTTTATGGTTTTTCTGCAAGGTTGTATCCCTGCGGCTTACAGAATGTTTGAAGGTAGGGCCAGGGTTTTTCCAGAATGCATTCAGAAACCTAGCCCAGTGAAGGGGGAAAAGCGAGAGAATAAAACCCCTGATGCCACAGTGAAGGGAGAAAAGGATGAGGCTAAACCAGGAGGACAGGCCAAGCCTATGGAAGTTACCCCTATTCAGAAAAGGAAATATAAGACCAAATTAGACCATCCAGCAGACGATGAGGGGGCTGCTGCACCTCCACAGCAAGCAGACCCAGAGCCTGAGATCATCACTGAGTCATTGTCATTTGATAATCTCCGTAGTTTGCGGAAAGACATTGCTCGACACCCGGGTGAGCCCATCCTGACTTGGTTGATCCGAGTTTGGGACCTTATGGGTGAAACCTTACAACTGGATGGTGCTGAAGCCAGGTTTTTGGGGGCTCTGGCCCAGGACGTGGCTATTGAACAGGTGTTCGTGAGGGAATCAAAGCCCCTTTCACTCTGGGCACGACTTCTAACGAGTGTAAGAGAGAAGTTTGTTTATAGAGAAATCCTGCAGGAACATCATATTAGGAAGACTTGGAAGACGATGGAAGAAGGAATTTTACGTCTGAGGGAGATGGCAATGATGGACGTGCTTTTTGGAAGAGGTGGGCAAGCCAATAATGACCCTGACAAGGTCAGATGCACACCACATATGTGGTGGGACCTTTCACGCTCGGGGCCAGCTGAATACACCGATTTCCTGGCATCCATGTATAGGGAAGAGAACCATGAAACAGTGGGCGCAGTAGCAAATAAGCTCCGGATATATGAAAGCATGACCCACAGCCCAATGCAGGCCCGTATTTCTGCTGTAGAGACATTGGTTGAGAGTCTCAAGACGCTGCCTGCAGAGGTAAAAGCGATCAGAGAGGAAATTAGGGAAAGTCTCCAAGTGGCACCAGTGCGAATGAGAACCTCTGAAGTCAGAGCCAGACGCCCCCCAGCCAGAGGAAGTGGACAGACCTCACGAACTGAGATGTGGTACTTCCTGGCCAAACATGGAGAAGACATGGGACGGTGGGATGGGAAACCCACCCGTGCCCTTGCAGCCCGAGTACAAGAACTGAAGGAGAATGGAAGAAGGTCAGTGAGAGTAAGTGCAGTCCCAGTTTCCCACGGGCAAGAATCTGACCCACAGGAGGGCACCTCCCAGGTGTACTCATCGAGAAAAGGTTCTGACCGCTATGACCAGGATCAGTGTTAGAGGGGCCCTGCCTCTAGCCAGGTAGAGGCACGGGACAACCGTGTCTATTGGACTGTGTGGATTCGATGGCCTGGTACATCAGACCCACAAAAGTATAAGGCTTTGGTTGATACTGGCGCTCAATGCACATTAATGCCATCAGGACATGTGGGCTCAGAAACTATTTCTATTTCTGGGGTGACAGGGGGATCTCAAGAGTTGACTGTGCTAGAAGCTGAAGTGAGCTTGACAGGGAGAGATTGGCAGAAACACCCCATTGTGACTGGTCCAGCCGCCCCATGTATCCAGGGCATTGACTACCTCAGGAATGGATATTTTAAGGACCCAAAGGGGCATAGATGGGCTTTTGGAATAGCCACTGTACAGACAGAAGGGATTGAACAATTGAACTCATTGCCAGGTCTCTCAGAAAGTCCTTCTGCTGTTGGACTGTTGAAAGTTGAGGAACAGCAAGTGCCAATTGCCACCACGACAGTGCACCGTCGGCAATACCGAACGAACCGTGATGCTGTGATCCCCATCCATAAGATGATCCGTGAACTGGAGAGCCAAGGGGTGGTCAGCAAAACCCACTCACCCTTCAACAGCCCCATCTGGCCTGTGCATAAGTCTGATGGAGAATGGAGATTGGCTGTGGACTATCGTGGCTTGAATGAAGTTACCCCACCGCTGAGTGCCGCTGTGCCGGACATGCTGGAGCTCCAGTATGAACTGGAGTCCCGGGCAGCAAAGTGGTATGCCACTATTGACATTGCTAATGCGTTCTTCTCCATTCCTCTGGCACCAGAGTGCAGGCCACAGTTTGCTTTCACCTGGAGGGGCGTGCAGTACACCTGGAACCGACTACCCCAGGGGTGGAAACACAGTCCCACCATCTGTCATGGACTGATCCAGACTGCACTGGAGAAGGGTGAGGCTCCAGAACACCTGCAATACATTGATGACATCATTGTGTGGGGGGACACAGCAGAAGAGGTTTTTCAGAAAGGAGAGAAAATCATCCAGATCCTTTTGGGAGCTGGCTTTGCCATCAAACGGAGTAAGGTTAAGGGACCAGCCCAAGAGATCCAGTTCCTGGGAGTGAAGTGGCAGGATGGACGCCGTCAGATTCCAACAGAAGTCATCAATAAGATCACAGCAATGTCTCCACCTACCAGCAAAAAGGAAACACAAGCCTTCCTGGGTGCCATAGGGTTCTGGAGGATGCATATCCCAGCATACAGTCAGATCGTAAGCCCTCTCTACTTGGTAACCCGTAAGAAGAATGATTTCCACTGGGGCCCTGAGCAGCAACAAGCCTTTGACCAGATCAAGCATGAGATTGCTCAGGCTGTAGCCCTTGGACCAGTCAGGACAGGACCAGACATACAGAACATGCTCTACTCCGCCGCCGGGAATAATGGCCTGTCTTGGAGCCTTTGGCAGAAGGTGCCTGGTGAGACTCGAGGCCGACCACTTGGATTCTGGAGCCGAGGCTACAGAGGATCTGAAGCCAACTATACCCCCACAGAGAAAGAGATCCTAGCCGCCTATGAAGGAGTCCAAGCCGCCTCAGAGGTGATTGGCACAGAAGCACAGCTGTTTCTGGCACCTCGACTACCAGTGCTGAAGTGGATGTTGTCAGGACAGGCTGCCTCTACACATCACGCCACTGATGCTACCTGGAGCAAGTGGATTGCCCTGATTACGCAGCGCGCCCGTATAGGAAAATCAAATCGCCCTGGGATCCTGGAAATCATCACAAACTGGCCTGAAGGTGAAAATTTTGGTCTAGCAGATGAAGAGGAAGAGCAGGTGACACGTGCGGAAGAAGCTCCACCATACAATCAATTGCCAAAAGAGGAAATACGCTACGCCCTCTTCACCGATGGCTCCTGTCGCATTGTAGGGACTAATCGCAAATGGAAAGCAGCTGTATGGAGTCCCACACGACAAGTTGCAGAAGCTACTGAAGGAGAAGGTGGGTCGAGTCAGTTTGCAGAGCTTAAAGCCGTGCAGTTGGCCCTGGACATTGCTGAACGAGAGAAATGGCCAAAGCTTTACCTCTACACCGACTCATGGATGGTGGCCAATGCTCTCTGGGGATGGTTAGACCGATGGAAGAAAACCAATTGGAAACGCAGAGGGAAACCCATCTGGGCTGCCGATATATGGCAAGATATTGCCACCCGAGTAGAGAAGCTGATTGTGAGAGTCCGCCACGTAGACGCACACGTGCCCAAAAATCGGGCCAATGAGGAACATCTCAACAACCAACAGGCAGACCGAGCTGCGCAAGTGAAAGTATCACAGACAGATCTGGACTGGCAGCACAAGGGAGAGCTGTTCTTGGCTCGATGGGCCCATGATGCCTCGGGCCATCAGGGCAGAGATGCCACTTATAAATGGGCACGAGACCGAGGGGTGGATTTAACCATGGACATTATCTCTCAGGTTATCCACGACTGCGAGACATGTGCTGCCATTAAGCAGGCTAAGAGAGTGAAGCCCCTGTGGTATGGTGGGCGCTGGGATAAGTATAAGTACGGGGAGGCCTGGCAGGTTGACTACATCACACTGCCACAGACCCGCCAAGGCAAGCGCTATGTGCTCACCATGGTGGAAGCAACCACAGGGTGGCTGGAGACACACCCAGTGCCTCACGCCACTGCTCGGAACACCATCCTAGGCCTGGAAAAACAAGTGCTGTGGCGACATGGCACCCCAGAACGAATTGAGTCAGATAATGGAACTCATTTCAAAAACAGCTTAGTTGCTACCTGGGCGAGAGAACATGGCATTGAGTGGGTGTATCATATCCCCTACCATGCACCAGCTGCCGGGAAAGTTGAGCGGTGTAATGGACTGTTGAAAACCACTTTGAAGGCATTGGGTGGAGGGACTTTCAAACACTGGGATCAACACTTAGCAAAGGCTACATGGCTAGTCAACACTAGAGGCTCTGTCAATCGAGCCGGCCCTGCCCAATCAGAACCCCTTCACACTGTAGATGGAGACAAAGTCCCTGTAATACACCTGAGAGGTATGCTAGGGAAAACAGTCTGGATCAACCCTGCCTCAGGCAAAGGCAAACCCATTCGTGGGGTTGTCTTTGCTCAAGGATCTGGTTCCACCTGGTGGGTGATGCAGGAAGATGGAGAGACACGATGTGTACCTCAAGGGGAACTTATCTCTGGGTAAACGACTCATATTACTGTATTTGTAAACACTTAATTATTTGAAAGAAAATTTAAGTTTAATGTAGAGTATCGGCATGGAAGAGAATTTAGGGGTGGATAATGTTGTAGTTTGGGATTATTATGTAAATTCTCTCCCCTGCCACTTAACTGCCCAGGCCAGCGGTTAACAAAAGAAGCAGTTAACTGTGATCGCTGGGGTGGGGGCAGGTTTGTCTCTTTTGGTTTTTTTTTTGGATATTCTCCTCAGTCTTGGCTCGGCGGAACGGGGGAGTGGGGGCTCCAAGGAGGCAGGCTGCCCTGCTGGTTACTGCTGGGGTTTTCCCTGGCTGTCTTGCCGCTGCCTACTTCGGATTACTTTTTCCTGCCGTGCTGCTACCTGCCTTGGATTTGCTGCTGGTTGCTCGTACCTTTTTCTGCTTCTTGGACGGGGAACACAGGGGGAAGAGACTGAGTCCATCTGAAAGCCCACTGCTCGTCTGTTTCGCTGGAGAGGGACTGAAACTCACTCTGCAGCCAGCGGGCTGTGACAAGGACACTTAAGTATAACCTTTTCTCCCGGAGGAAAACCTGCTGGGTTTTGTTGTTGTTGTTTTTTTTTTTTTCTCTTATGGTGTTGGGGAAGTGGGTTGCACTAGTCTGTTTACATATATATATATATATATATATAGCAGTTATCCTTCTTGTATTAAAATTCCTTTTCTTAAATTTGATAAAGAGTGGTGTGATTATTGTGGAGGAGGCCCCTCCCCTGCTTGTGGGTAAAACATTTTGGTTTTTCCCCTCAAACCGAGACATTTCTTACAAACATCATCTGAAATTTATAAATGTTTTATAAGAGCTTTTACTGTCTGGCTGTATTAATTCTCTGTGTTTAATAGAGAAGCCTAGGAGGTAGACTAATATAAGTCCTCCCATTTAGTGTGTACCTGAGACAGACAGTTTGAGTGGCTTCTTTGAAAGCTATGATAAAAGTAGGAAAAAAACCTCAATCTCTATCTTAATTGCTGTGTCATAGAGTTTCTTAAGGAAAAGAAAAAAAAAGTGGTCAATGTATCAGTAAAAATACTCCTAAAATGGACAGTTCCTGTTTTCTCTCTTTTGTGAGCATATTTTATCCATAAATAAAAGTGAATTATCTCACTTCAAGACATTATTTCTGGTATCACAAGTTAGGATGCATGGCAAATCTAAAGGTTAAGAGATATGTGTAGGTATCTTGATGGGAATTTCTCAGGATTGAAGATTATTTTTCTGTGGTCAGACGTTTTCCTAAAAAGTAGAACAGTACCTTCTTCTGAGTAAGAGTTTGAGACTTTTTCCCCTTCCTTATAAAAATTTTAGAAATGAATTAAAAACTTCAAAACTTTTCAGATATTAACAGTTCCACCTTTGCTGCTGCTAGTTCTGATAGCTAGTGTGGAACGTAGCACTGAAATAAACTTGGAGCTTATTTACTTCATTGTAAAACAGGGGTTATTCCACTAGAAAGGTAAGTGCAAGACCCATCTTTACATATAACTAACCACATTCATCAAGGAAAAAAAGAATCAGTCCCACAATGTCATGTCAAGACATGTAAAATTATTGACTCTTAGTTGCTCATAATGTTCAAGTCTAATAACTGTGTGAAAATTTGTATACATTGTTTTATCCAAATTGGATATTCTGTTTTGTTTTTGTGGTTTTGGTTTGGGGGTTTTTGGTATTTTTTGTTTGTTTGTTTGCTTGGGTTTTTTTTTTTGTTTTCATTTGTTTTTTTAAAGATTGAATACAGTGATCACTGCTGAGTTATTTTGGTTTTCAGTATATGACATGACAAGAACCACAGAAGGCTGAAACATGAATTGATACTGTGGACTCAATTTTGATTTGACACTACTGAATAAATAATTTCTTCAGTGAAATGTCTTTCACAGATATTGCTGTAAGTGTGATGCTTATGTTGATCTGGTTATATATATTGCATCGATATGATATCTAAAGAATTTGATCACCAAACTCTTAAAAACTGAAACCTATCCACAGCTGATGACTGTTTTTTAAGAATATAACTCAATAGAGATAGCTATTGAAGTGTCAAACACAGTTCATGAAGAATTGTTAATGCATCTGGGAATGTAGGACAAGAAGGTGAGAAAAGAAATTCTGGTGGTCTGTGGCTCAGCTCCAAACATTTAACAAACAAGTACATTTTTGAGAAAATCAAATACTAACAATCGAAAAAAAAAAAAAGAACCTGCATTTAAAATTTATGCTTTCAGGCAGAAATAGAAATGGATGTGTTAGATGCTGCTGGTAGTTATCTGCTCACAACATTACTATATTTCAGAAGATGTGATTTAATGAAGATTTCACAAGAACAACTGCTTCTGTATGATCCGCAAACAAGTTTGGCCTATGATTTTGCCAATTATTCAGATAACAGATGTTTATTTCACTGTTTTTACTACAATGGTATATGTTGAGTTATGTCAATGTTTCTATTAAGTATTTATATGACAATAAAATTGTCTTTCTGTTGTTTCTTTTTCTCTCTGAGGAAAGGACTGTGTTTACCATCTTGGCGGGATTTGTTTCTTCACTTGTTCACTTGTTTGTGTAGGTACAAGCTGGAGACGGATAGGTTATAACTTACAAAGTAAAATAAAAAAAAAAACACTTTGAGATGAAAATTGCAAAGCAAGTAGTGGGCAAGTGAATTCACAGATGAGGTTTATTGCTGTATTCCCCTTTATGGAAAGATTCACTGCTCTTACAAGATTTCGTTTGCCATACACTATTTTATTGTTCCAGTGGGAAGCAACCTAACACAGTGTTGTGGGCCACAGGAAGGCAGAGTATCTTAAGCGGGTCAGTCACTGAGGACTTTGAATTGCTTTCTATACTTACTAAAGAGCAAGTGCAGGGTGACCTACATAGCTAAGAGAATTCTGGTGTTTATTTGTAGTAATTGGAGCTTTCAGGATATATGTCTCAGTTTCTAGAGGGAAGTTAAAATAATTAAGTCTAAATCTTGTGTCTAGATCTGTGTCCAAAAGCACAGACTACAACAATCTCTTAAGAATGTAAGGGGTAGATACTTCGTGTTTGTCTCTATATTACAATTGTTGATACAGCTCCTTACAGAAATAAGGAAACCAAAAAGACCACAAAATTGTAAAACAACTTATAATGCCGCAGTTGTAGGTATTATTATGGAGAAGATCAATCTTTTTCAAGTGCTATTCTTACTTGCATCTATAGCAACCTGGCTATCATGTTGAATGTTATTTAAGTTCTGAGAGCTTTTTTGAACACATTTTTATCTGAGGTTTTTGATAACTTTGCCGATTGATAGACCTTTTTGTGATTTTTATGATCCTTTATCTTTTAAAGGGCTACAAATAAGAATGGGAAAATGGATGTAATAACAAAAAAAAAAACCTGAGAATCTCAAATGAAAAATTATTTTAACTTATTTTTTAAATTATTTTTATCAAGATTAAAAATGACCTTTTTGTTAGTTATTAAATTACATTAATTTTCTTTTATTAATTTTCTTCTCAAGTAGAAAGCTGCATTCAACAAAACTTACATATGATTTCTTATTGGTTTTATTCCTATAATTCTAATTAAAAGAGAAAAGGAAAATAGGACAGATCCCTGTTTGTTAATTCATGCCTTGGATGGCAGCTATTGTATGTAATACGTCTATCTTCTGAGGATTATAGAGCTGTTTGGCACAGTCATAATAAGTGACCCTGACATTATCTCCACATTATTGATACTTCAAATGGAACCATAGGTTCTGTGAGAAAACTGAGCACTGTATAAGCGTGTACAGGAGTTTCCTATCACAGAGTTTTATCCTGAAAAAATCTTCACAAGTGATTTGCAGTCTTTAGTATTTTGAGCTGGTTAAATCTGTGAATCAGATGTCTTGGACTCATATTTTGTCGAGAGATTTACAATTGTCAAAACTTGCTCTTCAAAACTTTGTGGGCTTGGGTCTTGTTCTGTTCTGGGGTTTTTTTTGCTCTGGTTTGGTTTGTTTAGTTTGTGATTTTTTTTTCCTTCCTCATTGAAATCTGGTTTTTGGATTGGCTTTAGCAAAGGAGCACTGCCTCTCCTCACTTATGTGGACTTCAAGGCTGAATAAAAAGGCTAACATAAGGAACAATAGCTTTGAACAACCATAGATATTCCTGATTTATTAATGTAAGGGGTTAAGTGGCTGAATTTCATCCACTAGGAATACATTTCAATTAAAAACAAAGAAATAAAACCCCCAAACCCACAAAGAAATAACAAAAAATTTAAAATTAAAAAAAAGATATGCTTACATTACAGTTTAAAAATCATACTAGATTAATTTTCTATTACTACCTTAAATTTATGCTATTCAGTAATCTATCCTACACATACCTTTGAACATTTATGTGGACATAATATTGATTCACACTATCTACTCAATATGTAGAAAGTTAATTTTGGGAGAAGAAGAAGGAAGAAAATGGAAGTCAGTATCCATTTCTACTGATGGATTCAGCCAGCTGTGCCATTTGAATTGTATTTTGGATCTAAGGGGGCTATTCCTTGGTGCTCATGAAATTTCTATTGCTTAGCCACTTTCAAAAGTCTCCTTAGTGCTGAAAGGAGTCCTTAAGCTTTACAATCCTGTTAAAGCTTTCATTTTCCACTCAGATTAACCTTTATACTTTGAATCATTGGGGCATTCATCCTCACTTGAAAGCAAACTGAGGAAGCTATGGGAAGTTAGAGACAGGAGTCCATCATTTAGAGGTTTGGCTTTCTTGTTTTTTTAATGTGGGGAAAAATACACCTCTCTCTTTGAGCCCTACGAATAAAAATGCCTCATTCTAAGGAAGAGACATAAACTATCAAATGTAATGAAATGTTTTTGTTAAATAATAAGCAACAGAAGCATAAAGAAATAAATATTTTTCATAGAGGTAAAATATATACAACTATAAAATCATAAATATACTGGAGAATTATAATATGAATTTGTAAATTGTATGCAAATAGCTTGAAACCAGATCTACAAAGACATAAATAAAGCAACAAGACTGAAAGGTTTATATGTTGGCTTGTTTATAGAGTAGCACAAACATTTTTCTTTTTTAATTGGCAATTAATTTTCGGCAGCCATCTAGGTACTTTCATGTCAAATTACTTTCCCTATACTAAACAAGATTAGGCATCCAAGCAGCAAAGCACTTATGTGAAAAGTGAGAAACTGACTGTCAAGTAGATATTTTCCACTATAACCAATTAAAATGTTTCTTTTGTGATGAATGGATGTTGTAATTCCACATCTTGTATTTCCACTTTGGTCTGCACACCTGCCTAAATTCATGGTTCTTATGTCTGAGGATAGATAAAGGCAGTACTGAGTTCTCTTGCTATTCCTCTTGCTCTTTAACTCCAGGACAAATGTGGTTTACAAGCATCTGTTATTGAGGTCTGAGTCATAAATAATATATCTAAACAGTAATGATGCCCATACATATTTTAGTTCAGATGAATACCCACAATACAATGGATGAATGTAAGCTTTTTAGCAGGTCATTGCTTTGATGACTTTTTTCTTTTGCCTCACTTGAGTATTTTTTCAAGATATCTCTACAGTTAGAAGAAGGGCTACTGACACGTAAGGTATAAAGTAATGTATTATTGATACTCTTCAAATGAATGACATGAAAAGGAAAATATTGATTTTAAAAGGAGGTCTCATTTTTCTTATTTCACAGAAGACTGATGCAGGTTCATGTGGCTATCAATATTATTTGAATTAATGCATATTCCTTACTATTGATTGCTTTAACAATGATTGTCATAACTGATTTATGGGCACTTACGCATGTTAAATTTTTAAAAAGGCAAATATCAGATTTGTATATATAGATGGATTGACTTGAATAAACAAGATTGCTAAATGTTAATGACACACTGTTTGATAGAATTCACATTATAATATAATTCATTATGTTCAATATTTTGTTTTTAAAGTGCTAGTGAAAAACCTCAAAGATTTCTTTGAGAAATTTTACTGTAGGACAAATTCTGTTACTCTCATTCATGGTATCTTATTCAACAAGTCATACATTTGATTTTTTTAGGATTTATTGTAAATAATAAAAGAGAAAAGGTCAAATGTACCTTAAAAATCAAGGATGGTACCTCTTCAGCTGGAACTTAAACAGAAAAAAATTGGTGGACAGGAGGGAACTGGAAAATTTTTAGGCGAGATGACTGGCTTCAACAGGGAAATAAACACAGGTCAGAAAGTAATGATCAGAACACAGTCATGGAGAGAAGCATAAGGAATTTAAGATATATGGAAGAGAAATTCTGTATTTCAGAAGAAATGCCTTGAATTACAGAGAAGAAACCTGCACAGCACAGTACAGTGACTTAAACTACACAAGTGCTCTAATATAGTGAAGAAACTGTTTGGGGGGTGATCTAGAAGGTTTATGAATTTGTCTTACTGTCTGTTTCTTGAAAGAACTGGTATTGGCTGAAGAAGGACTGTAGCACCTCAGCACTTGGACAAGTGTGCTGAAGAGAAAAGGAGGGATTCATTTCACATTAAGTTCAGTATCTTTAGGGTTGTTGCTAGTTTTCTAAGACAAATCAAGTCCCCCACTCATAATAAATGCAGAAAAAGGAATGTAATCTTTAAATAGATTTGCAAAATAGGTGAAGAGAAATATACTTTTGCACTACCTTTTTCTTCCCACTGACTGGAAAGGGAAACCAAGGCGGATACTTTAGCTTTAGAGTATGAGCTAAGTATTTCAAATGAGGTAAAGTGAATCCCAGGTATTTAGACAGTGCTCATAAAGACCCTGGTAAGTAAAATGTCTGGATTCTGTTACGAGTCAGGAAATTAAAGATGATCAGGGTTCAAGTTAGAAGCCAGCACAAGAGTCTGTTGTATGTCCAGCAAGGCAATTTCGCTGGGACAGTTAACCACATTTGCTTGACACATATTATCCAACCTGCCTGCCAGAAGACATCTTTAACTAAGCAGAGGAAGATTGAAGGAATGCTTTGTTCAATTCAAACTCTAACTGATAAATTAGCTTTTGAGATTGTATTTAATCACTTTAGCATCTTTCTGACTCAACTGTATCACTCTGTCTTTAAAGATAAGCATGCACTCACATTGCTGGTTTGTTTGGTTCATTGGTTTAGGTTTAGTTGTTTTGGTTTTTCAAAGAGACATATGCCACAACTTGATCAAGGAAAGAGCATGTAACTTTTTTAACCATGCATTTTAAAAAAGATAATCCCTTACCTCAAAAACTTGGGAGACAACTGTCCTAAATTCACCCGTGTTTTAACTGTAAAATATTTATTGCAGTTGCTAATACACAAAATGTCCAGTCTGCCTTTATATCAAAAATATTTGGAGCAATTTTTTTGTTGTTAGCATATCTTTTAATTACAATTACAATATTTCCAATATGTAGTAACTTTGTATTGAGAGCCCAATTGCATCCCACTCTTAACTATAGTTCCAACAAAGCAGGTGACATCTGATAATCTTTGAGATGCACTGAGCTCTGTCACTCTTTTATGACCAAAATTTGGATTCAATAGGTTACAATGAGATACACTTTTTTCCCCCCTACAGCTTATTTACTATGTAATTGCATAGTAAATGCAGCACAATTACAAGAAAAACACATTTGCTTACCTCAGTCAAAAAAGTAAGACATTCTGCAGCTATTACTGTTAGAATCATATGACAATGACAGTGCTAAAATATTTATCATATAATTAAAAGTATGTGCTGGAGGAAAACAGGTTCACAGGGACTGCCATCTTAGTTTTGAAACTTTCACAGAATTTCATGCTATGAATAATAAAATTTATCTCCCTTTATATACACATACCATACCTCTCCCACGCAAGGGATAAATTAATCCTTCCAATGTATTCAAAGTCTACACCAGTAAAAATTTCAACAGAGAATAAATATTGAGGAGACCTTTGTTGATGGCATCCATAGACTGCTCTAAAACACAGACAGTCTCAACAGTGAGAGGAATGGGATACTGGGGTAAAAGAATCAATCTAGATCTATACCATTATAGCTTATCTTTCTGAATGTGAAACATGGACAAAGATACTTTTTCACAACATGAAGACAAGCCACAGAAAAACAGCTGTATCAATACTTATTCACAGTACTTATTCACATGTTAGCGGTATGCAAAGCTTATTTATTTATACATGGTATTGCTCTAGTAGGGTCCTAAATGGCTAAAATAAGTAGAAAAGAGGCAAATCTCAGTGAAGTCTTCAGTATGTCCACTGAACCAAACTAATTCTTACACTTAAATAGCCTTAACCACTTTCATGTAAAATGTCACACAAAACCCAATCCATTACTGCCCGCATTTCAATCACAATACAGAATATGTTGCAGACTTAGCTAGTTTATACATCCTCTCTGGAGCACATTTTTGTCTCATCTGTCACAGGAAAGGTGATTTGAAGAATTTTCACTAGTGAGGAAGATCACCACCTTTCATTGAAAAAGTAGTTTCTCCATGGATAATGACTTACAAGGAAGAAGAGGTATGCTAACCCTTCAAAAAGCAAGTCTTCATGACTGATGAGGAAAATACAATTTAATATTGATGTTGATAGTGCAAATGTAAAGCGAATGAGTTTGTTGAACTTTAACCAAGAGTCCCCCTCATCTGCTGTAAAATTTACTAAAAATGACTATGTTGAAATCACATCACTTGAAGGTAAGAAAATGCTGCCTCCCTCTTCCTGATATGACTGTATGAGGAAAGCCTTCATACTTTCACGTGCCAAAGCAGTTTGGAGAAGGAACAGAATTACAGGAGTCATTAAACTGTCATTACTCACTGATTAGGTGATGCTGCATGCTGTGGTCTTAACTCTGGTGACTGTGATTGGCTTTGCACTGAAATAGGCTAAAATTATCTATTGGATCAGTTACTGCACTTCAGACAAAAGGGAAATAACTAGTTTCTGAGGAGTGAAAATTTCTTAGATTATATGAATTTGTCTATGCTGGCAAACTTGTGATCATTTAATTAGTTTATATGAAATCCTGGACATAATTGATGGGAACCTGAAAAACAAAAAATGTTTTGTCTTACAAAGTAGAAGTACAAATCAAAAAGATAAAAAATACATTTTCCAAGCACCAGTTCAACAATGGTTCTGAGTACAGCAATGTATATTATGCTTACAGCATGCATCCATTCTGATTAATGAAAAGTGTGTTATTTTTAAAATGATAGATGGATTTATGTACATGGACAACTGGCCCTTTTTTAAATCATTAAAAAATATTAAATAAATCCTTAAACAATAGCATGGGGAGACCTCAAGATTGTCTTGAATGATGACATTAATACTTTTCTATTTCTCTTGGCACTTTGCTTAGTACACCCTATCTATACTGTTTGCCTTTTTCTGCAGCTACATTATGCTGATGGGTCTTAATTCTGTGTATGCTTCTAATATCATTCTAAGGACAGTTTTAATTGTATAAACACTTGGAGCAGTTATTTTTGTTTTGGGCTGGAGTCCATATTTATTTTCAAGCCTGCAAATACATTACACTTTGCTAGTGAAACTGAATCTTTCTCAGCCATCCTGTACCAAATAATGCATGATCTCCTCGTTTCACAACATAAGGATTTAACATATGTTGTTTACAGTTTTATGTTACCTTCACTATTACAACACTCAGGGGAGTGTGGATTTTCCTATTAAATGTTTTAGAAACACTGAAGTTTTCTGCAATTTCACCTTCTTAAGTAGCCTTAGACAAACCTGCCATGAGATTATAGAAGCAGTGGACTCTGGATCAAGCTCAATTTTATATTCCATTGCTTTCACTTGCAAAGGATTTCAAATAATAACTTCTAAATTAAACAGCTGTGGAGACGTTAAGGTATTCTCCACAGACCTGTGCTGTCGTCTGCAAGCTGATGATTCTGGAATTCTCAGGTATTGTCCCCATGAGGTCCTTTTTGCACTGACCTGTACATCTTTTCTCTGTGTGTCCCAGTTTCTTTGCACAATGTTTGTCCTTGAACCAACAACAATTGGCACTGTGAGACTGTGTTTCATAATACAAATATACAATCTTTAATGTTCCTACACTGTACTTCCTGCTCTTCTCCTGGTGTATTTTTTCTAAACAGGTTTTCTGATACTGTAATACCGAATATATATTTTATGATAAAGGCAACCACAATTAATAGCTGATTTGTGTTTTCCTAAATTTGCATGCTACATAAAATACGTCCCTTTAGAATTAAGAGTTGTTCCTTAAAGTTTCATTGAAATCATCTGTCTACTGCAAATGCATTTCTTTAATTCAGCAACTTATTAATGTCTGGGATTTTTTGGTTTTGTTTTCCTTAACCAGTCTGTAAACACTCTACAGTTACCAGCAACTTCTGAATTAAAGTATATTTCTAGAATTTCTAGGATTCAAGCATTGGTTTAGGACTGTGTTCTTATGAAGCAGCAGAAGATATGCAAAATTTTTTAGTTTCCATCCCTACTGCACTCAAAAAAAAAAAAGCTAACTAATCATCTCATCACTAATACAATTATTGATTATATCCTGTTACATTCTGTCAGTAAAGGTACTCCAGTCCTCTACTGGTCTGTCAAATAAGAATGTTTTCCCCAGAACAATATTTAAGTTCATTTTCCTTTTGTATTTGATCTGCACTGTATCAGTGCTGCAGGATGTGATTTTAGCTTTTCTTTTTATCTCCAAATAATTTGCCTTCTACTGTATATGTGGAATAGGGTCTTGTGTTCGTCAGGAGTTTTTGTGTCTTGCTTGCTTGCAGCACAGAATCTCAAATAATGGAACATACTACCTGTGTAGGAGTGTCCAGAGCGTGTGGCTGTCTCAGGGTTGCAATCCCTACAGCACATATGACAGGAAGAAAATTACATAGCTCTTGAAACAAGGCTGGTGCTTTGAAAAGATGATGTTCACTTCACAAAAAGAGGCTTGTGCTATCCAAAGGAGAACACCAAAGATATGTACCTGATAGCAGACATTAACAAATATCCAACACTCTCCTGCATCTAACTTAGAGAACTATGCACTACATTTTGCCTTTTTTATATTTACAACCCAAAAGGTGTTTTATTTGTAAATAGAAACCATTTTGAGCTTATAGGGATAAGCTATAAGGATAAAGCTCAACAGCAAAATAAGAAGCTCTATTTTATGTAGGATTATATTTGAAAGGAAATAAAAATCTCCTAGTCATACATCTGTGCTTATTTATTAATATTGAGAGATTCTACGTGAAACATCTTGCTTACTTGCTTTTCAACCTTTGTTTCTGAGTGTGAAGGAATGTTTGAGTTTAGATTAACAGTCTTAATTTTCAGTAACAAACTGGTTTTGTGGAACTGCTGCATTACAAAGGATGTGTTAGCATGTCGGGTTTCTAAAAGAGTGAAGCCTGTGGATAATTGCTCACACATTTGAGCATTTAGTATTTAACAAATAGAAGAAAACCCATTCTTCACCTCTCACAAAGTCAGCTTTATTAAGAGAAGCACTTAGCTGGAAAATCAAGAGGTCAAAATGGATCTTGCCATCAGCTACCTAGGCCATCATTCTATGTACTAGTGTCAAAAGTATTTGGGTCTCCGTACTTAAACAAAGGAGGCTAAATATGGAGAGAGCTTTACCCACAGTGTCTGTAGAATATACAGAGGTCTGACTAACACTATCTCTACAGTATTTCATAAACATTATTCATGTAAAATCATGTAAAAAAGAAGATGTCAGAAAGAAAAAATCCTTCTTGCTCAGAGCCCCTCCAAATGGACCTTGACAGTTTCCAGGGATGGGGAATCTACCACCTTTCTGGGAAACCTGTTCAGTGGTTCACCACTCTCATTGTAAAAAATTTCTTTCTTGTTTGAATCTACTCTCAGTTGAAAACCGTTATCCCTTGTCCCATCACAACAAGCCCTACTGAAAATTTGTCCTGATCTTTGTTTTATTCCCCCTGTAGAAACTGAAAGGCTGGAATAAGGTCTCCCAGGAGTCTTCTCCAGGCTGAACAACTCCAAGTCTCTCACCCTTTCCATATAGGGGAGGTGTTCCATCCCTTCAATCACTTCTTTGGCTCTCCTCTGGACTTGTTCTAACAGGTCCATATCTTTCCTCTATTGAGAATAAATGACATCCATAACTCTTCCCTTTTCCACAGATGTGGTCACTCCATCATAGAAGACCCCTGAGTTGTTGAGACAGGACTTGCCCTTGGTGAAGCTGTGCTGGTTGTCCTGAATCACCTCCCTCTCCTCCATGTGTCTTAGCACAGCTTCTAGGAGGATCTGTTCCATGCTCTTCTCAGGCACAGAAGGGAGGCTGACAGGTTGATAGTTCACAGAATCACATCTTATACGTTTTTTAAAGATGAGTAAAATTTTACATTTTTTCACTCTGCTGGGACTTCATCTGACTGCCATGACTTTTCAAATATGATGGAGAGTGGCCTGGTAACTACATCAGTGAATTGTCTCAGGACTCCGGGATGCATCTCATCAGGTTTCATATACTTATGTGCATTCATGTTCCTCGGGTGGTCATGAACCTGATCTTTACTTACACGGGGAAGCACTTTGTTCTCCCAATCTCCATTCTACTGACTGTGCACTTGAGAGGTGTGGAAAGAGAGGTTGCAATTGAAGACTGAGGCAAAAATTTTGTTGAGTACCTCAGCCTTCTCTCTATCCATTGTTCCTTGTCTGACAGTCTTGTTCATCAGGGATAAACACTTTCTTTGAACTGGCTGACATACCTGTAGTAATACTTCTTGTTATGCCTGTGAACTCACGCCTTACCCATCTAGGCACTGAGAAATTAATTTCCCCCTCAAAAAGGAGGAAAACAAGAAATGTTTTATAGGTTAAAAGGAAGGAGACCAATTTTTAATAATGAGTTTATTGGAGAACATGAACTTCTTATATTTTTCTAGGGATCTGAGGACAACATGGGTAAAGCAGTGTTTCCTTTTTTGTGCGGCAGGGCAGCAAGTGTGTTTATCCACTATGTGTCTAAGCACCAATTTCCTCCCCTAATGTCATATCGATCTGTATTTTGCTAAAGGATTCATACACTAATTTATGTTTTCACCTTCCATTTTATAGGATAGTTACAACATTAACAGTCTCAGTCTTAGTTTCTAACACTATGGGATAATGGCAATGGAAAACTTGAAATGAAAATAAAGAAATTTTTAAATTTCTTTTTGTTTTATTTGTAACTGTTTTAGTAATTGCATGATTCTATGAAAATGTCCATTCTCCCTTCTGAACAGTGATAAACTTCATCTAATTTCATGTTTCTTTAATTAAATAATAGAGTTTTTTTTGATTTTTCTTAATCCTATGAATATATCAAATACAGTGGTATTAAAAGGCCAGCTTTTAAGAACAGTCTGCACCGTGATTTACTATAGAAAATATTTATACAGTATTTATCATTGGACAGAAAATACTGGAGTCTATTATACTGACACATAAAGTAAAGGTTCATTAGCCTCAAGATCTCATTTTTTTAAACCTTGTTTTCAGTGGCTCAAAAAAAATTCCTCCTTTTTGCAGTTCCATATATAAAACTGTGTCAATCAAAGAGTGTGCTCTGACAATCTATAAGAGAGAATTTCAACACATAAATTCACAATATACCATGTATTTGACAGCTATGCAGTGTGGACTTTTTCCCTATTAACAATGACTTTGTCTAAACTTCATTCCCATGATAGTATTTATTTCTGAACTTTGTATTTATTTAATGTGATCTTTGTTGCTGTCAATCTCATGACAATGATACTTCAGTCTAAAACAAAGTCTTTAAGTACCTGATATACTTAAAGAAATTATCATAAAGAAAAGGAAAAATTATGATAAATTACATAGATAGCACATATTAGACATATAGGTAATGGTATTCATGCAGGAAGGATTTTTGATTTTTTTAATTTTCAAATTTTTTAGATTTTAGGAGCACAAGTAGATGTAGCAAAGTAAATTTTAGTAGGTTAATATTTTAGCAGCCTAAGTTTAATGTCTTTCTATCTCTACCCCTGCTCCAGAACGGGCAGCTAAGATTCTTTAGTTGTTTAGTCTGTTGTTTAAGGTACAAGATTGGAGGGTATCAGAAGAAGACATAAACATGGAGCAGAGTGACCCAGAACACTGGAAAGCGTCCATGAGCCCTTTGTATGCTGAAGAAGAGGAGGCGGATGAAGAAGCGGGTCTCATCACCCCCAGCCCCAATTCCTGGGGAGGCTGGGACTGAGGAGGTTCAGAAGTGGAACTGGAAATGTGTAAAGTGGTGATTGGATGGATTATATTATAAAAGCTATGGAAATCAAAGCTTGCCCACGTGCACGTCTATGTATTCCTGGTGAGCCAAGGTGCTCATTAAAGTAACCACCCTTTATATTATCTTTTACTAAAAATTTGGCTTGGAGTCTTTTTTACAGACTTTTAAGGCATCAGTATATGTCTGTCTGTATATATGTACATATATATAATTATGTATATGTAAACCTTTTATTCTTCTTCATCAAGGTGTGTTGCATATGATTTCAGTGAGAGCACACTATATCCTAGTGCTGTTTCATAAGAATGACAGCTTCCTCTTTCTCTTGTAGACCTTTGTACTCTAAACACATGATAGCAATCCTATTTCATACACTTTCCTTTCTTCTAAAAGATGGTGTGAGTGGATCACCTAGAATCTCTGTATAATCATGGAGAGAAATGAGATCCTCCAGATCACAAGTTTCCTTTTAAAATAGGTAAGAATAGCTCTCCATTGTCTACACAGGGAACCAGGAAATCTAGCTTAAGATACACACTTAAATTTTAAAATGCCTTAGTTTAGATGAGATTAATCTCTTCCCATGAGTGAGAGACTTCTTAATGACTGTTTACAAATAGAAAAAAATAATAGCTTTCTATGCCAGAGATATTATTAGGCAAAGTTAATATTATTCAAGTTATTTTTATTTTACTATCTTGAAGGTAATGTCAAAATTCCACCTGCACCTACAATACCCCAATGCAATACTGCCGTATGCTGGACAATACATAGTATTTAATAAGTTCTTAATACATTAATAAAGTAAAAATTGCATTTTATAGGGTTTATTCTCTTTCTAAAGAAACCTAGATATCAAATAGTTTATAATGAGCTACAAAAGTTAATAGCAACCTATATCTATGTCAACATTTTTGTGAGTGGATTTATTCCCCTTCTATTCCTTTAAAATATCTAAAAGATTTATATTAATCACAGCAACTTTTTTTTTTTCTATTAAAATCCATGTGGGACTGGCATGTAAGCCACTACCTGCAGAGAATTTGTATCCTTCCAAAATGACAGCTAAAACTGAGGTAAGACACTTTAGTGATCTCAAAAGGGGCTTATGCTTAGGCAACTGAACCATGCTATTATGAACTACCACAAGACTAAAGTTATGGAAGAGCTGAAGGAACTGTAAAGCGTATTACATGTGCTTTGTTTTAGCACAGTCAAACTTACTTTTTCACTTTCCTTCTCTGAATATTCAATTAATATTTCCCTAGCAGTTAAAATTTAAAAACCAGCAATGTTTGATTTGTCTGATTATGAACAATCAACCTCCATGGGCTAAAATGATCAGAGCACAGATTATCAAATACAACCCAAATTTACCATCACTTTGCACATAGTTCATAAAGGTACATAGGAAAGAAACATCCACCCTTAAAATCACTGACAAAATATTTCTTTAATGTCAGTTGTATTTACAAATGTAGTGTATTTATATGATAGATACACAGCTGTGGAATGCACTTTCTTGCAGACGTGACAGAACATTCTGTCCAGCATCAAGGTCAGGGCTGGCTGCTAATGAAACTGTGCTCGTGGTGACATAGGTCATCCAGCAATACTCTTTCTGTGCCACCCCATTGAATCTAAAGAGATAAACAGATGAACAGTAGAAGAGAAATCAACAAAAGGAGTAACAACATCAAAGCAAAACAAAAATAAATTAAAATAAAAGGAAATAAGTTTAAAAAAAGGCTTTATGGGACCTAGCTGCTACCACACCCTCCCATTATGAATAATTTATTATGCTTTTCCTTAAAATATTTGTTTTTAACAGCCCACAAACATATTGGTGCAAAACACTGTCAGTTCTGTTCATCTTCAATCCAGGTGCTACAAACCTTCCTGCTCACCCCAGAGCATTTTGAATAAATCTTTGAAAAACTAAAAAAAACACCAAAAAACAAACACCAAATCCTTTTTGGTTCTGGAGCACAATCAAAGAGAAATGAAGCTCTTAAAGGGTCTATAGAACAAGTCTGAGGAGTGGCTGAGGGAACAGGACTTATTCAGCCTGAAGAAAAGGACTCTCTACAACTATCACTCACTACAACTACCTGAAAAGAGGTTGTAGTTAGGTGAGGGTTGGCCTCTTCTCCCAAGTAAATAATGATAGGACAGGAGGAAAGGTCCTCAAGTTGCTCTAGGTGAGGTGTTGTGAACAGGCTACCAAGAGAAGTGGTGGAGCGCCCTGTTGGATGATTACAGGCTCTTCAGGAGGGATAGGCAGGGCAGAAGAGGCAGAGGGGTAGCACTGTATGTAACAGAAGGATTAGAATGCATGGAACTCACAGCTGGAAATGGCAGAGCTGAGAGCCTCTGGGTGAGAACCAAGGGGTAAAACAATAATGTGGGTGTTTTCCTGGGAGCCTACTATAGACCTCCTGGGGCTAGGATGCTGATGAATTATTCTTTGAGGAACCAAGAGACACTTACAAGACAACTGCCCTTGTCCTTATGGAGACATTCAACTTGCCAGAAATTAACTGGGAGCAGCACACAGCTTGTACAAGCCATGCCAGAGGATTCCTAAAAAACCTGGATGACAACCTTATGCAAGAAGTTCTAAGGGAGCAAACTCATAAAGATGCCCTCCTTGACCTGCTGCTTGTCAACAGAGCAGATCTTGTGAGCGAAGCAGAGATTGATGGCCATCTTGGCACAGTGACCAGGAAGTAGTTGAGTTTAAAATCTCCATTGGTAGAAGGAAAAGTGCCAGAAAAACTTCAGCTCTGGACATGACGAGAGCAGACGTCAGGCTGCTCAGGGAATTAATAAGTAAGGTCCCCTGCAAAAATGTATTTGTAGGTGCTGGGATCCATCAGTCCTGGTCGCTTTTCAAACATCACCTCCTAAGGGCACAGTAGCAGGAAATTCCCAAATGTCAGAAGTCAAGCAGGTGAGGCAGAATGCTGGCTGGGCAGAGCAGGGATCTTCTCTTGGTAATAAGGCAAAAAAGGAAGGTGTACGCCCAGTGGAAGTAAGGTCAGGTGACATGGGAAGAATCTAGAGATGCAGCTTGCCACTCTAGGGAGAAAGTTCATGTGGCCAAAGCTCAGTTGGAATAGAAGCTGACCAGAAATGTGATGGGATCTTTTTTCATATACATTAATGGCAACAGGCAGCATAGAAATATCAGCCCATTACAGGATGAGGATGGTCATCTCACAAACAGGGACAGAGACAAGGCAGAGATAATTAATCCATTCTTTGCCTCCGTCTACAACGATGATGGACCAAGGGGATCTCAATGCTCTGAGCTGAAGGACCATGACTGTAAGAATGGTCAGCTCCCAGTCAACCGTAAAATTGTGTGGGACAGGCTGCTCCTGCTGGATCCCTAGAAATCTATGAGGCCTGATGGGATTCATCCCAGAATCCTCAAAAAGCAAGCTGATGTCATTATGTCCTAGTTCAGCAGGTGGGACTGGTTATCATTGTGTGGGGGTGATCAAAGCTGTGTATTCCACCCCCTCTATTCATTTCCAAAGAAGAATGGACCACTTGCAGCAGCTGCCCAGGGAGTCATTAGCACCTTCACACCCAGCCTGGGGGGGGTGTGGCTGCTAATGGGCCATCAATGGTTCAACAATACCCCATGACTCACAGAGTTAATCACCCATTGTGTGAGTCCCTGCCCTGGGGGAGGGACTGGGTGCTCCCTGAGGGTACATAAGCGGGGGGTAAGAGGACCTCGGGAACCACTCGTCAGATCTAGAGGAACAGCAAGACCTCAACAGGAGGAGACCACCATTCTCAACCAGACTACAGCCATCACCTGCACCAACAGGTTCTTCACTTCCTTTTGCTTTGGACTTGGGGGAACCACGCAGGTCTCAGCACAAGGGCAAACAAACCCCTTTGGGTTTGTGCCCCAGGACACTGGGTTATACTTCTGGGTTTTGGTGAGTTGGAAGCAATTTCCCTTTGTGTCAGTGTATTTATTGCAGTAGCTTTCATTGAATTGTAACTCTGACTTATAATCTCTCTTGTGGTGGGTCCATTTCTCCTGCTGGTTTACCTTTAAATCAGCAGACATTACAAAACCTCTCTCCATGATTTTTGAGCAGTCTCAGAAATCCGAAGAGGTCCCAAGTGACTGGAAGCTGGTAAATGTTGTCCTGATTTTCAGGAAGGGCAAGAAGGAGGACCCTGGAAACTACAGCCCTCTCAGACTCAAGTACTTCAGTGCCTGGGAAAGTTATGGAGAAGATTATTCTGGGAGTTATTGAAAAACACCTGAAAGACAATGCAGTCAGTGGTTACAGCCAGCATGGCTTCTTGAGAGGAAAGTCCTGCTTATCAAACCTGATTTCCTTTTATGACAAGGTAAACCACCTAGCTGATCAGAGGGAATCCATTTGATGTAATAATTTTGTTTTTCAGTAAAGCTTTCAATGCAGTCTCTCACAGGATCCTTCTGGACAAAATGTTGAGCACAGCTGGATAAACTCATCATGCAGTGTGTGAGCAATTGGCTCATGGGTTGAGCACAGAGGGTGATAGTGAATGGAGTAACATCAGACTGGAAACGTATCAATAGTGGGGTTCCACAGGACTCTATCTTAGGCTCAGCACTCTTCAGCATCTTCATAAATTACTTGGATTCAGGACTGGAACAGATACTAAGCAAGTTTGCAGATGGCGCAAAACGGAGTAGCTGCTGACTCCCTTAAAGGCAGGGAGGCCCTGCAGAGAGACCTTGACAAATTATAGAGATGGACAATCACCAAAAAGATGAATTTCAACAACGAGAAGTGCTAAATTTTGCACCTGAGATGAGGCAACCCCAGATGTTGAAAGGGACCTGGGGTCCTGGTCAATGGCAAGTTAAATCTCAGTCAGCAGTGCCCTGGCAGCCAGGAAGGTCAACAGTGTCCTGGGGGGCATCAGGCAAAGCATTGCCAGCCAGTTGAGGGGGGGGATTGTTCCGCTCTACTCTGTACTGAGGCAACCTCACCTTGAATATTTTGTGCAGTTTTGGGCACCACAACATAAGAAAGATATTAAGCTCTTAGGGAGTGTCCAAATGAGGGCAATGAAGATGGTGAAGGGCCTTGAGGAAAAGCTGAATGAGGAGCAGCTGAGGTCACTTGGTCTGTTCGTCTTGGAGGAGACTGGGTGGAGACCTCATTGCAGCTACAACTTCCTTGTAAGGTGAAGAGGAGGGTAGGCACTGATCTCTTTGTGGTGACCAGTGACATGACCCAAGGGAATTGCCTGAAGTTGTGTCAGGGCAGCTTAGGTTGTATATTAGAAAAAGGTTCTTCACCCAGAGAATGGTTGGGTGCTAGAACAGGCTCCCCAGGGAAGTGATCACAGCATCAAATCTAGCAGAGTTCAAGAGGGGTTTGGAAGATAGTTTTGGGACCATCCTCAAGAGTCATACCATGCGTACATCAGAAACCTTTTAATCTCTCACTTTTTGAGAATGTTTTCCCATAATACTCTGCATTAGTCCTTCCTATGTGGTTGCTTCCATTGTTCACTTGAGCAAAAACGTTCATCTCATGAAATGACTATAGGGTCCTGGACTCTTGAAGAGAAGGTGAATAACCTCTGGTATAGAAATAAATCTCACAATAAGGAAAAAAATTATTCCTCTTTATCCTGAAACCTGATTAGCATATATGCACAGTTACCCAGAAACAGAGGAATCCAATGTATTGTTTCTCCTCTGTACACTGTTCTTTTCCGCCACTTGAGATCCTTATCTTTTTTTTCTTTTTCATTCTGAGTACACTTTTACCATCTGTATGTTCTCTGCTTAGCATGTGGTTTCCAGTTCCACGTCCTTCTCCTTTCTTTGTCCACTGGCTAGGCACCCAGCAAGAACAGGGAGAAGCCTTCTCTACTGCATGTTTGCTGCAGTTAATAAATAAAGCAGTTTGCAATTCCAAAGGTATTGTTTTTTTTCTTCTCTACAGCGATGATTTGTATCCTCATGCATCCAAATTTTACAGATAAACTTTTAAAACTAATGACTTTCAGACAACTGAAAATGCTTAAAATACAAGACTATCCCATCCACCTGCTGTAAGCATTGTGTGTGGAAGTGGAATTAAAATGGTGGCAGAATTAGTGTGGCAGGTACATGGTGTGACTCTTGGGGATGGTCCTGTGCAGGGCTAAGAGTTGGACTCAGTGATCCTTGCAGGGCCTCAAATTCAGTGTATTATGTCACATTGCTGACACTCCCACCCTCATTTAGCTATCAGCTTCTTTGCAAATAATTCCTATCATCTAGTCCAACTTCCCTATCAGTTTCCTTACTAACTCAACTTCTCTATCCGCTCTCTCCATATGAAACAAACTCATGGCATTAGTGCTTCTCCTAATGCAGAATCTTGCTTTTGATGCAATAATTGTACCTGAAGAGATAAATGAGAATGAGCTTTACCTGAGGAGTCATATAAATGGTACTCCTTCTTGTCCTAATTGCATATGAATCAATTTTCATCACAAAATTCAGAACAGAATGTTTTCAGTACATTCTCTGAAGTTTTGTCAAATCATATTTTACCTTATTTACAAAATTGTCCTGGGAAAATTTTTTCATATACTAGCATCTATGACACAATATGTAACCACATGCTCTATTAGTCAGGAGCTACACTCAATCTTCCTATAAGCTCTTATGCTATATGTTGAAACACTAGTGCAGTCGACATATTGCTTAATTGCTGTCTAAGTCCTAATAACCTCAAAGAGAATAAGAGCAGCTACTGGCAATTTAACAGCACTAACATCACAAGATGAATCGAGGTAATGGATATAACATGTGAGGGACCAGTGGACTAATTTACTTAAAACAAAATGTGATTAAATGATCTGAATACAAAATATCTTCAGCAGGTCAGGTACTTTTATACCATGTGACAAGCTGTTGGATGGATGCCCAAACCAGCGCTGGAAAGCCAGTATTTCTAAACTGTCAGTTCAGAAACCAAATGTATTACAGCCTGTAGCAAACTTTGCATTTTCTGAGGCAAAGGTGAGTCAGAAGTACTGCATTAAAAGTGCTGCTACGAAGCTCTGAAGAATGTGATGAAAATAATTTCTAAGTGGAAAGAAATAGCAAATACTGAAGGATGATTTGTCTGATGCATTTAGATGTCCAACTGAGAAGAGACAGATTGTACCCTAGAGTGCTTAGTTGTTTCCTTGGAGTATAGGTGAAGTCATATGAAGATACATGAGGCTTGATTCATTTGCATGCAGAAAGGACTTGATACTTGAAAGATTCTAGAAGGTCTGATACAACAGTTCACACATGTAACACACTGTCTAGAAGAGCCAGTTCTGTTCTGCTGCGATAGCCATGGGCCAAAGCAAAGATCTGGAGCATCTCAACTGGTATAACTAGCCTCTGTTGTAAAAGTAAATTGAACTCCATAGTGTATGTGTGAGGAAAAGAGATTGTAGACACCCATATGTAGGTCTCAGAATGTGAATATCTACCTGAGGGCTCTATTTCTAAATGTTTATTATATTCCACTTCCCTGTAAGGGAAGGGATTTTGTTGTTCAAGCATAGGCATTTTAGTGTCTTTTCTAGTTTAGTTGCAGCTGTCACTGCTGAATGCATACTCCTATGGGTTTCAATTGATAGAGCTGGGAGAGATATTTAACTGTCTACTAGTCTTTGTTGCAGGCTGCACTCCACAGGCTATACTGGTTGTGCTGACTCCATGACTCTATCTCCACTGACTATAGTGAGAGCATGTTCCATAAGTGGTCACCTATAGACACCTGTTTATAAATAAATCTATTTACAATTTGAAAAGTCTTGCCCTATAGCATAAAGCTAAATCACATTAATCCAGTGCCTTTTGCTGTGTCTTTCTTGACTGTGGTGATTTTGTGTCTGAAATTTAGCTTCAGCATAGTTTGAATTTAACAGAGATAAGTTGGGCCTGAAACTGCAAGAAAACTGGTACCTATAGCACAGAGCAGCAGATGAAGAGAAGGCTTTCTTCTAGCTACTCTTACTACCTCAAGCTTGGGACTGATCTCTTTTTTTCTGCCAGATTTTACTTGGCACAATTGGTGTCTCTGAATTGTGTTTTTGAGTGTTTTGATGGAATAATTTTTCAGACTAGCACAATGTTAAGACTGAGTTATAAGCCTTACCAACTGAATAAAATACCCAGATTTTAAGTGTAAAGGAACAAGTGTAAAAAAAAAAAAGGCTCAGCTCAGGTCTGGCATGTGCAGAACTAATAAAACTTGTCAGCTCTGCGTAGAAATCTGGATTACCTCTTCACTAAATTCTTGTTTCTAGGAACATTTTGCAGATGTTGAAAAGCTGCACAAAGAAGATGGACTGGAACACACAACTGTATATTATATCAGTCCATCAGTGTCCAAGGAATACACTTCCTATACCTCACTTTATTAAAACTGAAAAATCTCTACAATTCACAGACAACCAGTAGTGAGGATAAGAGATTTTTTATTTATATACTCTGACTTAATTCCATATGAATACAGTCCATTATACTTGATATATGCAGTGACAGTGAGCTGTGCTGGGCAGGTGTCTCATCTCCATGCTAACAATACTACAAAGTGGTTTATGAGTTGTTTTTGTTGCTGTTCTCCATATGCGAATTATACTTATTTCTCTTCCATGTGAGAGGAAATTGGAGATAAAGATTAAATTTTGGATATTGTTCAGCTAAAACAAATGGAAAATGCATGTATGCATAAAGGATTTCCCTTGAATACAAATACACAGGCTTTTCAGTTGCTAGCAAATAATGAGAAAAACTTAAAAAGAAATTATACAGAATATTAAAAAAAAATCACAACACTTCTCCAGAGAAAATGATTCCATCAGTGTTCCTGCCATCTAAGAATAAAGTGTAACCATCACTCGTTTAAGTCAATGTTTGTTGTATGTTTACAATGCGGTATTTCAACTTCCTTGTGTTTTAATTGCCATGTGAGAATACTGTGCAGGATTTTAACTTGAGATCTACAGCGTGTTGCCAACATTTCCTTAATTTACTAAGGCTTATAAAAGTAAGACATAGTTAGGTTGGCATGATTTCTCTGTGACTACTATATGGTGCCTACTTTTTATGACCTTGCTTTCCTCTAGGTGCTCACACAGGGGCTGGTTTAATAAATGTTCTAGCAATTTACTAGCTATTGAATTTAAACTTGGTGTTCTGTAATTTCCTAGATTGATTCTTCTGTTTTAGTGGAGGCTATCCAATATTTTAGAGAATCCATTTCCCAGAAAGGAAAATGTAATACTCTGAATGCTTTTCAACATCACCTTTTCTATCTCAGGCACACTCTCATGATCCTCTAGTGTCAGTTTTAGAATATCTGTGCATGGTGTGAAGCTCTGCTGTAGTTCTTGGTCCTTGGTCCAGTTTGAACTACGTTTTAATCCAGACAAATTATATTGAAATGCCTTTAGTCAGTCTGAATTGTCTAAACACCTGAGAAGAAAATGAAGCCTCAGGAGGTCTGGGCTTCAAATTCTTTGGGTAACCAAATAGCATGGTAACAAATTCTGAAATCTCAGAGAATTTGCCTTTCTTTATGATGAACTGCTTGTTTAATTTACTTATTTGCTGTATAAAATGGTGATTTTATTTTTTTTAATAGAAAATTTCTCATCTTTCTCATGGATGTAGTATTTCTTTATAATTAATATCAGAGATAAAAAGTTGTGGTTCAGTGAAATGCATCTATATTTCAGGTGACTGCCTTTTTGACACCTGTATTCCAGGGAGCAGAAGTTTGTACCAGCTGCTGAGTAACAGAGGGTGACAGAAGGTTTAATACCAATAAAATACTTGTGTAGGGACATAACCTTATAGAACAATAAAGCAAAAAAAAAAAATAGCCATTTTAGGTACATACTTATTTCTATATTCCATAACAGGCGTCAGCTACTGGTTATTACTAGAACCTGCCAGACTTTCCCATATTTTCACATACTCCATGAACACCAAGATCCCTAACTATGAACTTTCTTGAAATGCATCCCTGTTTGTTAAATCCTATAGAGCTATGTTTTTGTTTGGAAGTAGATTCGAGTCCAACTGACAATGTAACCAAAAACATTCATTGCGAGAAAAACTTCTTTCAGAATAAAATTCCCTTTACATAAAATCCTTCTTTATATTATTAACAAAATCAGGAATGTTCAAGTATGAACATGAAAGCAGAACCTCCCAAAAATAACAAAGAATTATTTTGATGTGTGGTATTACACCTCATTCAGTTGTATCTAACTTTTCCACCTCATTCACTAGTATATTTAAAGACATGTGCTTGTGGATACAATAGGAAATATGATACAGATTTATTGTGTCTAGGGCTTGTAACATAACAATGACCTGTCTTATGTGGTTATTGTGTCTTAGGGGCAATTTTGCTGCTGTATAAAATGCACAAAGCTGAAGATGCATGTGGAATATTTAGGGAGCGAAATCTGTGCAAGAATTATGTTTATTTATTACCTGATATTTTTATTGGAATTCACTTTTATGAATATGCCTTTGGCCTCTGTTTCAATATATAATTTTAACTCATCTCTTACAGAAGAATTTGGAAGTGGGAAGGACAGTGAAGAAGTTTAATTCTCTCATATGTCACTGAAACTCTTCCCCATCAGAAACAGCTAAACTATTATTTCATCTCTCTGAGGAGCCTCTGTATGACAATGTTTTGCAGCTGCTTTGACTGCAAGCATATGTTAGATCTGAATAATGATGATTTTTAACAATGTCTAATTTGGAAATAAGAAAATCTCAGGGTCCATAGTATTAATTTACGAAGAATAAACACACAGAGGCTTTATTTTTCTCAGAATTTACAGATACACAGTTTGCATTCATCATAGTTATAATTACAAGGGAAAAAAATAAATATGCAATTAGTGACAGATACCATGCTTTTCTTTTTTTTAATTTAAATGTTCATGTCTGTTTGGGTTTTATGAACAATGAGGGAAATGAGAGAAGCAAATGTGACAAATAATTTTTTTAAAAAATTTGGAAGGACATATTTTATAACAATAATAATAATAATAAAGATTAAATCTGGTTAAATAATGATTGGAGGACACTGATTTTTTTTCTCTAATATTTTATTTATTTACCCAAATAAGGATGATAAAAAGAGACAGACCTTGGGGTAACTAGGAGTTTCCTGAAAGCAGTCACAGGAGCAAAACAGGTTCTATTTTCTTCAGTCTCTCTTTTTGAAATGTATAGAGCTGTTTTGAGCAGCCCTTCCCAGGCCTCAAGTAACAAGTTCAAGCATAGTTTTCTTATGGAAAAACCAAGCAAAATTTAAATTGGGATCATGGGTCCAGACCATCTTATTTTGTCATTATAATAATAGTAGGGGGGAAAAAACAGGAAAACAAAAAAAGACAGGAAAAGAAACAAGGAGGGGAAAAAAGAAGAAGAAAAACCAAAAAAAAAAAAAAAAAGAAAAAAAGAGATATTAGGGAACTGCAAATCTAAGCTGCATGTTAGTGCCAAAAGATACAGAGGCATCTCTCTCAACTTGCTAGGCTTGCCAAATTCACTGGAGTAATGTCCATTATAATAACATCTTCCAGCAAACAGCAGTGCAGGGTTGCTGTTGTCTGCCAAAACAAGACAGCAAGTCCTTAGAACAGTATGACTCACATCTAGATATCTCCCAAAACAGACAAAAAAACCCCAACCAACGTTCCCCTCAGAAATGACCATACAGAAATGCAAAGATGTGCATAAAATTTTTGTTTTCATTATCTGTTTTCTGAATTTTATCATCCAAGATTGTGGGTTGTAGGAATAAGAAAAAATTTTGAGTTAAGAAAAAGAGTTTTTAGAATAACAGACAGAGTTTTAGAGCCTCCTAACAGGTGCAGTTAATTCTGTGAGAAAGAGGCCAATTGCTAGCAAAACCAAGGAAGATAAGGCGGCTTTGAGTTATTCTGCTCATAGCAATGGAATCTGGAAAGATAGCGTGGTCATGGCAATGGTGCTAAATGTGTCATCCAATTAAAGCTGTGATGAGTTTAATGGACACTGTAGTTTCAACCAATGGGATGCAGCGATGGGTGGGAAGAAGGTTAGGATATATTCTGTAATTAGAAGTTAGTTAAAGCTTTTTACCTGTCTTTTGTCTCTATAGAGAGTTCTTGAATAAAACTGTCTTTGAGTGTGACACCTGTAAGCTGTGGCCTAATTAATTCTCTATAGCCGCTGTAATTTTATAGCAAACTCACGAAGATTTTTAACAGCCTTTTCTTTTACAGTGGGTGATTTTGGAGGTCCCAGCTATATGTGAGCTGAGACCAGGGGAAAAAAAAAAGAATTTTTCCCTCCCTAAATTTTGCTTCCTAATTCAGACTGCAAGAGGCTAAAAGGCAGTTCTTATGCAATATCTTGTCATATATATCAAGAACAGAACTAGACCTTATAGCCACTGATACATTTTTCCACTTTGGCATTTAAAGAACCTGCAAAACTGCTGAAGTATTTGAAGAAGATTTCAATAAATCAAAAGTGCAGAGATCACTTGCCTCACTGTATCCTAGTACTTGAGCCTACATAAATTGTTTAATGAAAAATACGACCCTTGCAATGCATATAGTGGAGATACTCTACACAATATAGGATATTTTTCTAAAAAAGATCTTGACACTTTATCATATACTTAGTGCAACTTGGTGCTATGTACATCTAAATGCCAGCCTCTTAGTTAACTTGCTGTAATTGTACTCAGTAATTAAATAAGCAATTGACTGGCTGTCACTGATACAAAGTACATAAGGATTAGTGAGCGCATGTTAATTGTAAGAAAACAGTTGGCATACAACACACCTATTCCGTATGACAAGCAATTCTAATGCATCCCATTTGACCCAAAACTAGGGGTCTAAAATGACTCATGAGGATCCTCTCTTATTTCCCTACTTTATACAAATATCTCAGGTACCACAAAAGGGTATGAGATACCTGAATATATACTTAAATTAGACCTAGGGAAGAACAAACGTATATACTTATTTAAAGGTGGTCTAAATAGTTGTCCAAAATCTTTTAGTGTACCAAGTGGATTTATGTTACCTTTCACAGACATTTGAACACCTTTTAAGCTTTTGCTATGAGATGAAATATGATTTCAATCCTCATGTGAAATTCAAAGTTGAAACAAGCTCAACAAATTGCCATGTTCAACCCAAACCTGACAATTTTTCTTGGTCCTTGGCATGAGCTTCTCACGTGTATGCAAAACAAGTTAGAGAGAGAATATCAAGTCACAGAGGTATAAAGTGAAGTCATCTTGTGCTTATTTTGCACACATGGAAATATGCATCATCATATGAAAACAAAGGGAAAGTAAAACAGATGAAGTATCCATAGATTAAACATCCTGCTGGAACTATTGATGTGTACTTTTATTTTTTTTTAATTTCTATTTTCTATTTGAAAACCTCTTAAAAATGCAACTTACAAAGCTAGAATTCCTGCCCATTAAAGATGTAGTAATAGCTTTCTAATTAGTGAATTCATTACTACACTGCATAATCATCTTGTTGAAGATATGCATTATAGTAAAAAAAAGGCAACTCAATAGTAACATAGATGTCCCATTAAAGTCTTGATTAACTTCATAAAAATAATGCAATATCATTATACTTTCATAAATTAAAAGACAAATGGGATAGAAATCAAGTAACGCTCTTGTATCTTTACAAAAGTGTGCATATTTAATTTAAAGTAAAATACTCCAATTGCATTAATTTCTGAAGTAGGGGGGTGACATATAAACTCAACACAAAAATATAAACCAAATATTTCAGTATCTCAATAGTATTATGTAAAGGTTTCAAAGAAAGCTATAACTAATATATATGAGATGTACATATGTAATATAAATGACATACAGTAACATCAAAAGCAATTGATGTAAGCAATGGCAATTGAGATTATCTGTAACAGATAGGCTGACCCATCCAGGTTGAGTCCCACTGCTTCCATTTGGTCAGCAGGCACATTTACCATCTGTTTTACTTACATTGGCTTAATCTTTTCTAGTATTATTTAACAGAGAGATGGCCAGGTGGCATTTTGGATCCAAAAGGCAGTCTGAGAATCACAGAATTTTCAAACTCAGGTTAAAAACTCAGATTAAGTTTACAAGACTAAAAGAGGATGGTATTAAGAGCTAAATCTGCAGTTTGTATGGATATTCATAAGTTAGAAAACAAAGACTGCCTTCCATATGCAGAATTTTATGTCTCATAGCAAAATAACTGAATAAAATGTTCATAGGCTAAATAGGACCAAGGAAAAAAGTCTTAAAGACAATCTTAAAAAGTTCTATATATCACTGCTAAGAACAAAACTCCTTTCACCCCACAGACAAAATCTATATCATCATTGCTCTGTAACTAATCCAATAATGTTTTTGAGATGATATTGCATAGTATCATCTCAGATATTGAGTGAATAATAAAGTATTTTTCTTAAAAATCATTAAATAATAATCAACCAGGCATTTAGAAGACTATGCATTGAAGTTCAGGCTCAAAGAGGCATATGACCCTAAAAGAAAGACTATGTACAAAAGGAAGATTTTCCTTTTGTGTCAAAAGCCCAGTACATATTGGTATCCCTACATGGCTGTCACTTTACTAAAACATGTAGGCAATATGTTTTTGTCCACTCTTGCTTCTCTCTTCAAGAGACCATACTGTTCTAAAATTTGATATGCTTTTTATTATGTTTATATGGTACCATATATGTAGGATATAAGGAGGATCCCAACTCTTATTTCATAAATAAAGTGAATCCTCTTTAAGGACAAAATAAAGGATTTTACCAATAATTTCTTCAGAAAGAAATTTATTATACTGGAAATCTGAATGGTATTGTAGTAATACAAAGTCTATTAGTTATTATACCTTTTTTGCCATCATTTTTGCAGTTTGTTCTGCAAAACGTTCTTTCTGCCTTATCCTTGGAGAAATCACTTGTCCCCTCCCCCTCACAGCCCCCCCTCCCACAGTCCCCCCTCTCCCCCCCCCCCGGCCCCTCCCACCTTGCTTTCAGCTCATGCAGAAATCTTCGGGAGAAATTTTGTTGTTATTTAGAGTTTTTTGGAAGTGTTACAGAACAGAAACCAAGAGTTAGGTAAAAGCTATGGTTATCTAGTGAGGAAGATATCACATCAGTATCCTAATAATTTCACAGCCTAAAGACAACTGCAGTCAAGCCAACAAAAGAGCAAGCAAAGCCTGCCAATAAGCCAGATGCTCCTGTTAAAAAAGAACTTTCTACACTTTAACATCTGGGCACTGTGAATACCTTTCAGAAATGAAGGCAAGAACTATCTTACACTGAGATAAAGAAGATGGTCATTAAAATATGTATCACTAGAAAACACTTTTATTAAAAAAGTATCATTAGAAAGTGTTTACTTTGTTGTTGAATTTATTTAAAATAAGAAGAAATGTAGAAATCTATCTTCTGTATTTTAAAGAAGCACTTGTGCTCATTTTGAGTTATCAAGAGTGGTTTATAGGAGTCAATATAGAAGCTATGTGTGGGTATCACTTTGATTTTATTTGACTTTAAAGGAAGCCTTAGTTTTAAGCATGGTTTTATTTGGAAAATTATGCAGCTTCTACAGGTCACCTGGAGATAATTTTTTTCCTAGAAATCCTATTGGATGCAAGCTTTATCCATGCAAATGTGTTAACTAAAACAGTGAATAAAATGGATGCTGCACAAGTTAGTTTTGATTCATCTTTCTCTAAGGCCTGTAGCTTGAAGTGATTTTATTTTTCACCTGTGAAAATATGGTAAGAGAGAGAATGAGATTTTGGGCATAAAGATGGATATTACATGGTATTGACCATCTTCTCCAGCAAAAAGAAGATTTTTTAAATCGGTGGTTGTATATTTCACACTTTCCAGTGTATTAAAAGAACAGTTCAGGCAAATTGCCACAGGCTTTACTTTACCACAGCATACACTTTGAATAAACATTCACAAAAAATATGAAATCCTAACAAGAACTTTGACCTGACAGAGGAAAAGTTCTCACATGAATTCCCCAACTAACTTCTCATTCACTATTAATTTTAGGTGGGAAGCAGAATAATGGCAGTGGACAACATTATGAAATCCTGGTATAGCTAAGAGACTTACAATATTCTTATTGTTATTATGGCATCACCAGCATTACCATGATGTCTTACAGTACACAAACCTTGAGTTACAGCATTTATTACTCTAGTTTTATCTAGAGTACTAATACCTGTGTTCTGTATCATTATCTAAAAAGAATAGTTCTTAAATTATGCATTAATCTTTTCACATAAAGAGATTACCTGATAAAGCATACACTGCATTACTACCTTTTACCAAATGATCAGGACAGGAAAAAGAAAACTTACCACAGTTCAAGGATAATGCCCATAGCCTTTATTTTCACATCATGACCATAGTTTCAGATCTCAGTAATATTTTTTTTTTCTCATGGGTAATATTTCACAGCCATTGACCTTAGAACCAGTGACTATATATTTGCTGCTTTTTTTTTTTAATTTGCAACATACACAGCTTCATGGTTTTTGTAATGTTTTTAAGCAGTATAAAATCAAATAGAAGAATAGGAAAACCGTTCCCAAATGTTGAAAGAAGCTGAATAAATTCCAAAGCCTCAAACCTTAAATGGGCTACAGCAGCTGATGTATCCTGTGCTCAGAAATTTCAGATTTAGGTAACAAAATCAAGTGAACTCCTTGCAAAACTATTACTAGATGGTCAATAATTGAGGAAAAAAGAAGTTGAACAACTAGCTGTGCTACAAAACTGTTTTTATTATCAATAATACTTTAGGTCATTCAACCCGATGTGAGCCCATTGAATTGTGCTTAGCTGTTAAAATGACAGAATTCACTCCCATAATTCCTGACCTTGGTTACAAAACCTCCTTAGGGGAGGAATCTTACTGTCCCATAGGATGCAATTGTCTATTAGTCAAATTTAGACTTATGCTGCGTTTGTGGCTTTTAATTCAATTACAGATCTTCATTAAAGCCTCTTGGAAGTACCTGTGGTAGACTGGAAAGACCAAGGAAGAACCACAACATGCTACTTGTGTACATATGGAAGAAAATGTAACTATTAAGATTTTATAATTTCTGTAAGATTTTTTGTTCAATGAAACAATGCTTTGATGTACATTTTTATTATATTTGAATTTCATAATTGATTGCACATGTTTTTAATGGAATTAACTTTTTATTAATTTACTTCTAAATGCTGCTTCCATTTTGTAGGCTCTGTCATTTGCAGCAGATGAGTAAATATACTTACATGACTTTGAAACTACCCTATTTCTGACTGCAGTTTTGTTACTACTATGAATGACTTTCACAACAGGAACGCAGGCCAATTTAAAGTCCAGGCACCAAGCAATTTGAGATCCACCAGCTTTATGCAGTAATATAATTATTCCCTCCGAGGCTCTTAATTGTATTCATCACACCATGATTTCTGCACAAATTAAGCATGCATTTACTGCTATATATAACTTGCTTTGCAGTTAACATCCTGGAAACAAATTTCAAGGAGATAGAATCTTGAACTTAGTCATCCCATGAAATCACTAGTTTCACTGCTTGGAAAAGTCACTTAGACTGTAAGGTCATTATATTTTTACATTGCCAAATCATATACAGAGAAGCAGTGAGGAAAAGTGTGGATAAAAGTTCAGCAAACATATAAATATTTTGTGCAGACTTTAAATGTTAAAGCCTCTAGTAAAAATATCTTTAGATATATTTTTAAGACACAAAGCAAAAAATTAACATTATCAAAAATCCTTGCAGTTTTAAGAAGACAAAATATCTGAAATTAAGATACAGAAAAATTAGGATTGATATCACATATGGATATGTGTATATATAGGTATATGCACATGTGTGTACCATTGTGACCTTCTACTTTGCTAATTTTATAGCAAAACACATTGCTACAGAGCATTTCAAATTAGAAAATGAAAAGCAGTTTATAATGTTTTTCATAATTGTCAAAACAATAAACTACATTCAATATATTTTTTTAGGAAATAATTCAATGTAGAATACATTTGTATGTACATTTGAACTTCCTTGTATAGGGGGTATATCTACTCTGCTAGCCAGGTAATTTTGAAATATGTAAGACTTTGCAATTACATGACAGCAGTGTTGGTATATGTGAAATCAGAATAACCCAGTGTATTTTTTTCTTGCTAAACTGTTGTTTTTGAGGCTGTGATGGTGGGATGGAAAGGAAAACAATCTGATGCTATGCCTGTCTCAAAAACCACAGATATGTAGAACTAAACGTCTCTTTTTTTATTTTGCTGTAAATTTCTCTGGACATTTTTCTCTACCTGCAATTGTAGAAAATAGTCATCAAGAAAAGATGAAGAAAGAAACAGGATGTAGAGCTTATGATTCATCTCCACCTTTCCATACTGATTCTTCTGAGATTTTAAATTAGAGGACCATTTTGACATGTTTGTAAATTGCTGTATAAATTGTCCAGTATCCCACAGAGTTAAGAATAAAGACTTAGCAAGCTTCAAAGTTGTTTTGGATAGTAGAAATACTGAGAGGTAATGGCAGAGTTAGGGGCTAGAAACAATAACAAAAAATAGAGTGAAAAAAGTGATGCTCTGTGATTTAAATTGACCTTTACATATTGAAGGTTGAAGCAGACAACATCTCTGAAGTGTGAGGGGCTGGTGAGCGTCAGTAAAACAATACTGAGCTAATATGATTGAGATAGTGACTTTTCCATCCTTTCAATATTATTTTATCTTATTTCCATCTCCCTCCCCCCATTTTTTCTTTATTATGTGTACCATGTTTACTTAGTTCGTAACCTCCCATGATGTAATTGTAAAGACTAATGGTTAGTCTTATGTTTATGTTCTGTCTTAACTGTTTGAGGTGTAAGTAAAACAAGGAAAATATCAAATATGTTCTTAATCAAGAAAGCTTTCAGTAAAGGCTTGGCTTGGCCTTGGTGTGTGATTAAATTCAAAGTTTAAGGTCATAAGACTAATTCTACTTTCAGAAACAAGCCATAATTGCCAATATCAATGAAAAACAGCTATTGACTAATAAAATTAAATTGGATATTGCCACATGTAATGCCAGCAGAATTGCACTGATACACTGAGAGATCAGATATCTCATATGATATATGCATATATCATAATTTAGAATATTTCTGCATTTGCTGCATGCATGAGGGATAACCTTTGTTAGAAAACTACCTGGGAAAATTCTGCTGGAGATCTATAAGACATTTGCCTGACTAAGCTCCTAAATCTGAAGTTTCAATAGCCTACAGGGAGCACCTCCCTCACAATTAATATACCTAAGAATTATAACATGGGAACAGCATGCAAGTGACTTGGAATGTTATATCATGGCCAAGGGACTCTTTAATTTAATGATCTCTTTTAGTTGCAGTTCACATGTGTGAATCCTCTACCCTTCAGTAGAGCATTCTCTCAGAGCATTGTATAGAGTGAATGAGCAGGCAGTATTTCTACATTTACAGTGCAGAAGTGGTACTTCAAAATCCATATAAGATACCAGGCTTCCTGCCACCAGTTAACAAAAACACATAATCCCTAAGCATAGAAAAAAATCAGTAACAAATTTTAGCCAAAAAATAACAACCAATCAGCAAAAGGCTATTGGCAATGAAAACTGCCAGGCATTCCAGCTCCACAAATGAAGCCTCTTCCTCAACAAACCTCATCTGTTTGATATGACTGGATTTGCAAAAAATCTGAGAAGGGAAAGACTTTTAGATTATTCTTTAACAAGAAGGGAGAGAGCTACAGGAAAATTATGGAAAACCAACCACTAGCATTCTCTTTGCTCCTGTTACAGGATTTGAAATTCTCTTCTGATTCATTGGAAGGACTGGTAGGACTGAGAAAAAAAACCCTCTTCTTAGTGCATTGTTCAAAGCCATTTTGAGCCTTAGAAGTCAAAAGCAGTACTCTAGCAACCTCTTGGGAAGACAAGGTGGACAGTGAATTTATAAACCAATTTCTTTATATGCCCTTAAAAATAGTATGTAAAATGTAATGGAACTCACTTTTATTCTTCCCCCTCAGAACAATATCTTCCAAATAGATCCTGAGCTGATAGTGAAACACACTGAAATAATCCAGTGGAGAAAATCTGAACATGGGCTATCAGATTCTCCTTCTAAGGAAGAACAACAGACTCAGTTACTGATGCTGTTTGCTTTTATAAAACAGCTAGAAGTATGCCTTGACACTAGAACAGCAAGAAAAGAAAGGACAAAAAGATTTCTTTCTTAACAACAGTAAAACATGGATGCATCCTAAACTCCAGTCTTCCAGCTCCGAATACTTTCCTTGATTTCTACATTGCCTGCTGAAGGACTTTTTGCCCATGGTTTATTAACATGGTACAAGTGAAATTCAAACATTCATGCATATATATTTCTTGGTTTGTGAGATACATAAAGGTTACTTGATTACTTGGATTCTGAGCTGAAATACTTTCTAAGCCATTGTTGGCTTGCTTAGGGTACTGCCACTTCTAGCCAGACCTTCCAATTTGGATAAAGAGTTATGATCAACTCTGAAAATTTAGAGTACTTCAAGCCTTATCACAGGTTTTTCATATCACTGTTTAATACATGTTCATGTAGCAAAATGAAGACAAGATTGTAACATGTTCAGTAAATCTGCTTTCTGAACCTAATAATAGTGTTTCAGGCATGGTGCCCAAGCTTTGACATCTACTGTTGGCCAAAACACATGATGTTATCCAAGTTGCTGCTAACTGCTGAAGCAAATGCCCTCATTTTCATTTATTTTGTTGCCCTTGCTAAATAGATAACACTGGAACATTGATATTTTGCTTGTTTGACAATTCATCTACATGAAGAAAAATTAGACTTCAATTTTATGCACCCTGAGTCCCAAAAGCCTTGCTAGATTGAAAGGACACTGTATTTGCTAAAAAGAAATTAAAATCTTAGTTTTACTAACATATATTAAAATCACTTTGGATCACATCTTTTGAAGAGTCCAGTTCACTGCTCACTGAGGCTGGTAGATTTCAGCAGCCACTAAATCACAGAATTATCGACTTTTTCAAACACAGCTATAAATGTAGCTGTACATTTGTCACCTAATCAGTATAGGTTTTATCTCAGTAATAACAGCAATTTAAAGCCAGTAGCTTTTGCTATAACGTATATATGTATGGCAGAAGTTCTGAGCAATCACACAAAGCAGCACAATTAATGTAGCAAAAAGCTTCAACAAGAAGTCTGTTGTGTCTGTTTCCCTCTTAATCAACTGTAAAATTATAAAGTAATTACAGGCACTATAAAGTCATATGAGAAATATGTCACAGACATTTTCTTTGTTATTGAATGAAATTCCCTATTTGTATGAGATAAAGTAATGTGAAAGATAAGTAATTTTCTTGGGTGTTACTGACTTTTTTCTTTTCAGTTTTGAAGATGAAAATCCAGCTATCATGCTGCTGTTTTTCTCATACCTGCATTTTGACATTAAAATAATAGAACCAATGAAGTGAACATACTTTTAAATTTATGTCACACATATCACTCTGTCAGTTAGTAATTGACATAATGACAAAGTGGCCAGGGAAAATGCAGGTGGAAAAAAAGGGATTTGAACAAATGGGATGTGCAAGGAAGCAGTCTAGAGACTCTGCATACACTCAGTGCCATGACTAGCTGCATTCCCATTGTATTGCTAAAAAAATAAAAAAATCAAATATTCTAGGTCTTGTGGGTATGAGGTGAGTCTGATAAACAGAAACCTTCTAATTTTCTAGTTCCAAGAAAGGTCTGTCAAGGTTAATGCTGAAGGTTCCTGAAGAATTTTGATTGGCACTGAGCAATAGTTTGAAAAGTATAACTGAAGAAAATGAAACAATACACGATGGAAATATCAAGGGAACTGAGATTATTAGCAGTGTTCATACAGCATTGTACACCATGGCATCCTGGACATGAATATTCATGATGCTACAGCTACAAATGCATAAAAGCCTTAAAAAGTTCCCTGAGATGTCATGTTGTAACTATTAATCCCAGTTAATATGTCCTGAAAAGAATAAGGTCTGGGACTACATAAAAGGAAAGTTTTACTACCAATACTTTGTTTGTATAGGAGAATTGTTTATTTGTACACACTGTTTTGAACCCTGACATGAGGGCATGAAAGGTGTTTGGTTGTGTCTTAGAGTAGTACTACATAATTGATATTCAAATTGTGTTCAATTCTCTCCCTTCCCAAAACAATGATCCTGTCCATAATTCCTACTAGAAACTGTACCAAACCCTATTACATCCTAGATTGTAACCGGGCACTGGTTTTGGTAAAAACATTTGACAACATTATAGAAGCCAAAAAGTACAAATGATTTTGTGATTGAGTCTGAGCTCTGGCCCTCCTTGATCTACAAATAAACAACAGGTACCTTCATACTTCTAATGAAGATGTGCATGGATGTACAGTTGTAATTGGTTCTTAAATGGTTATTTGGTTATTGTTTTAAAATTAGCTGCTTGTTTGTTGCTTTTGTTTTAGGCAATGCCAGCCTGTAGACCCTGATTGATTCCTGTCCTCTTTTATTTAAAAGCATGGTTACAGATAGAAAATAATACTTGGTTAGAAACCTGCTTCAGGAAAACACAATCTATAGTGGGAAACAGGAAAAAGTAGAATAATCTTTAGATAGCAGGGGGAGTTCAGAATTACCCCAGAACTTAGCAGTTCCTAATGGCTACTCTCTAGGTGGCTTCAGTAATGTGCTTCCTCGTTTTCATTTTAGGAGAAATTTTAAGCACACTCTTGAATATATAAAGAACAACACTACTTCCTTTATATAATCTAACACTTTTGTTCATGATTGTGTGCAAAACTGATAGAGTTTGGCACATGTAATTATTATATATATATAGAGTCTCACTACATATATGACAGTCCTATTACTTGTGATTTCCAAATGCATTGCAAAGATGTATGAGGTAAAATTATCAATCCTTATGAAGGTATTTTAGCAAGTGCTGAAATATATCTCATATAGATCCTCAGAACACTGAATTAAATAAAAAGAAGTTACTTAAAGGATAGAAAAGGATCCAGTTTCATTTTCTTGTCTATATAAAACATAGCCTCCCAAAAATTTCCCATCTGAATTGACATCCATGAATACTGCTTTAAAAATGTGTGTGTATTTGCATAATTGACATAATGCATATATATTTATAGCTAAAGAAACCCAGGAATTCTTCATTATAAAATTTTATTTATAATCTTATTTGTAATATTTGAAAGACATTTCAATAGAAAATACAATTTAGTTCTACACAATAATCCAGGTCCAACAACACACACATGAAAGACCCATTACAATTTACTCCTACTTGCCTCATTAGGTTCAATGTGCAAAAGAGATCAATGACTTCAAGGTGAATTGACAAAATGTGTATTTTATCTTTTGCTTGTGCCCTGCCTTAAACAGAGTAAAAGATTTAGTTTATATTTTCTGAAGCACTTCTACTTTCTTTTCTCTAAGTATTACCACATTCAGCTGCTTTCACACTCTGTTTCACTAGCAATCTGTTAGTGATCTTTTCCTTTCATCTCTCCACATACATATCCTAATGAAATCATTATGGCTGAACTGTTGGTTTTCATCCTCCTCTATTCCTACAGTATATGGTGGTAATGATCTCATTTCATTTTGATACACTGACATTACAACTGTCCTTTTCATCCCCCAATTTCTTTTTGTCAATTTAAATAAAGATATTTAATTATTCAAATCACACAACTGTACATTCTCACTTGATGAGAAAACATCTGATTATCAGATATGGGATACTGACATGGCTGCTAAGATTTGTTGTGTAAATTACAAGTTGCTAAACAATAATACTCTTAACTGCTGCATGATGGAGGAAAAAAATGAGAGAAAGGAAAAAAAGTTTAAGGATGGTTTAGCTTTTGCTATTAAAGTGGAAGATATGTCTCATTTTGCATATCTTTCATCATAATCCATTGTCAACTGCATTTATCTTACATTTTTAACTTAGAAGACAATAAGTATTCCACAATGAATTTATTTTACCTTTAGTCTAAGGACTTAACTAAAATGTGGAAGTCTAATCAAAGCAAGGATTGTAAAAATAGTTAAATATTTCTTGGTTGACCACTGTAAGAACAGTGCAGTTTCACTAATTTCTATCTATTTCAGGGGACGCATTTTCCAGAATTTGGCAACAAGTTGAGACTTTAATCACCTTTGTGAGCCTGTGCTTTGTCTGAAAGCTTTTTGTTACCCCAAGAAGTACTGTGTTTGACTTTGTCCATAATGTTGGTCAACTTTTCATCATGAATTACATGCAATAAGACCTAGGAAAAGGCATTTTCATTTCTTTTGGTCTTCTCATTTTCCATGGTACCTAAGGCACTGTTGAAAGGTTGTTTAAAAATGCACAATTTCCCTGAAGATATATGAATAGGTAAGAGGGATTTTCTATCTCTTCCCTTTTTCCCTTCTGTTCCTCCCTGCATTGGATGATGGGAAGAGCCTGCTGCTTTAATGAGAAAATTGCATGGATTGGGAAAAGTGATGAGAGCAACCCTTCACGTGTTGTTAGCTGGAAACCATCCCTCACTGATTTGAAATTGCCCAACTCCTAGTTTTGATCTGAAATATCTCATCTGAGTCAAACTAAACCAAACCATGCAGCTCTCCAAAAAAATCAATAAGAATAAAAGAGTCAAGACTTTTCCTTATTAACATATTTTCCCTTTCTTAGCTATTAAAAACCTCCAACTCTGTGAGCTACTTCTGTGGCTCCAGGAAAGTTAGAGTAAATTCCTGCATTTCTTTCCTCTCAGCCAAAGGAGAAACCAAGGAATTGGTGTTACCAAGTGTTATAACCTGGTCCAGCTTTACAAAGTGTACATTTAAATTTTAGGCTTCAAGAGATTTCATTCACGCGAAGTCTTGTAAAACCCCTGGTTCTTTGGTACCATCAGTTCATATTCAGAGAATAACAACATTTTCCCCTAAAACATTTCTTTCAATTTGGTGAGAAAATAGACATTTTGGCAAAAAGAGATTTACTGAAAAAACCCCCAATTTCACAAGAGCATTACAACAGGTTACCAGGACTGATAAGCATTGCTATAGAGAACCTTTGCTATATTCAGCAAACACAAAGTCCATGCCACTTAGGTGAGGTAGAGAAAATAGGTGTTTAACTTACCCTCAAGAGGAAGAAAACAATAAAGGAAGAGAGATTAAGAGAAGATAAAGAGAGGAAAAAAGGAGGGAAAAACACAATTACCACTTAAATGGTCACATGTTGCCAGCTTTGAAGAGAACAAGCCGAGGCCCAATGGAGACCTGGTGTGTGCCTGTTTTTATGGACTCTGCCTGTTATGGTCACTCCCTCCAGGTGGGACCTTTGGATCACTGACCAGCCCCTGTCCCTTTGGCCAAAGTGAGGGTGCCACAACAACCTGGGGCTCCATGGGGTGTGCTGTGGGCAGTTATCAGGCAGGACTTCTTTGACTGACAGCCCAGCGACGGCTCCTGTGGCCATATGGCTGCAGCCCCTGTGCGCTGGGCAGAGATTGTCATAGGCCTGCAGGGCCAGGCCTGCCCTTCCCCTGCACACACACTCACTCATGCACACACTCACACACACACACACACACACACACACACACGCTCACAGACTCATACACACATGCACTCCCCATAAGGTGGTTCTCACAACATTAATAATTGATCTGGTGTGTGTCACCAAGGAAAGAACAGTCTCTGCTCATCTCCTTTCTGGTCAATGTCTACTACTAGACTCTGCTAAACAGCCTCCTGCTAATCTTCACCGTCAATGCCTCCATCATAGGTAAGCATGATTCAAATAATTTAGTATAAAAATCCCAAGGGGAGATTGTGAGACACTGGATTACTATACTGCCTCAGAACAACTCAGGTGTGTGTGTTGGGGGGGAAGGACAGGCCAAATTTCAAAGGTGAGAGATCATCTTGTTCCACACACCGCCCTTTGCTAGACTCCTGGAGCAGGAGCCAATCAAAGATATCCCAGGAGCACTGCCCACACCACGCCCCCTGGAGCCCCTAGCCCAGCCTTACATTGGCTGACACAGTGGAAGCACCTCCCCTCACCCCGCCCTGGAGCCCCACCATGGGCCAGAGGACATTAAACCAGCAACGTGTGCTGTCTGTGTTGCTTGAGACCTGCCACCCGGCTTCATGGAAGCTAGACTCACAGGACTCTGGTGGTAGCTATGACTTTCTCTTTTTCTCTCTCTTTCTTTGCTCCTTCTTCTTCTCTTGATCTCCTTTCTTAGTATTTTGGGTAACTTGGGACCAAATGGGTTGGATTTTGCTAAGTTGTATGGAGTAGAATGTGCTAAGTCATAGTTCTGCAAAATGCTTTCTTCCAGTTGTACATTATCCTTTAAACTTTTGCCAAGATTTATTTCCTAAAGGTTACAAGTGCCTCCTAAGAAAATGTGTGCAGTGTTTCACCTTTGCACTTTTCTTAAGGTGCTGAAAGAACCAGAGGCTCTTCTGATATGCACAGAGGGTGGATATTGTTGGGGCATTGTATATTTTTTAAGGTAAAACTCCCTTGGTGAACTCCTACCTTAAGACTTGGGGTCTTACAGATGTTCATAGGACATTTTCACCTCATAATGTACACAAATTTTCTCATCACCTCATCTTTTATAATAGCCAGAACTTGATGTCTTGAGGATGAAAAGCACTCAAAGCTCATGGTTAGAACATCATTGACACAGGTCACTCTTACTTTCACATTTTAGCTGCCTTAACAACACAGGCATTCTGTACTTAGATTAGCTCAGTTTCTGGTACCACATGTGCGCCATGGTACTCCTCTGAAAAATGACATATGAAAAAATAGGTTTGAATCATTTTTTCCGAACACATTTTGAAATAAATTATGTTTTTGAGAATCCCTTAAGTGTAAAACTTGTAGTTTATGCTTGAAGAAACTAAATATCAAGAGATTTGTGATAAAATAGTAAGCTGTAGTTGAACGCAGTAAGTAACTAAGATCAGACACTTAATGGGAACTTTAGGTTTATGTCCTTGGGTTTTCTAATTTACCGTATTGTTTTACCTTTTGCATTTGGATCTAGCTAAAAAGCAAGTTCAAAAATCTCAACATGGATTTTCATTTTTCATTTAGATTCAAGCCCATTTCCCACGAAAATGGGAATACTAAGTAGTAATGGATATGCACAGGTTCTTCATAGGCCACACACTGGAAAATTGTATCCTATGCATAAGTAAAAAGGGGAATGATATATGCAAAAAAAAAGATATTAAAACCAAAATAAGCTCAAATAATTTGTTTCGTAAAAATAACAAAACTAATTCAGAGTTCAGGAGGATTAATAAATTGCAAAGCAATAAAATGAAGATACAGGTGAGAATGAAGTATATGAACAGGAGGAGGTGCATAGGCAGCTACTCTTGTTTCAGACTCCATTTTCTCAAAATGGTGAGTACTTCTGATTATAAGAAAGAGATTTAAATCAGCGTTTGCAATTCAAGGGTCTTACTTTCTCAGATTCATACTTTGTGTGAGAAATACCCATTTTTCAGAGATCAGGAAAATGAATGATGTCTCTTTTATTCTGAAAGTGAGAAAAGGTTTCATCAGTACCTGAGTTTATGCTAGACTTCTACAAAGGAATAAAACTTATTCACTGAGTAGTACATTGTTGTAATTGAAATTGCTGCCTGAATAGATTACTATTCCATGTGAGTAAGTGGAACACAGCCAGGACTGTGTTATTTTACTATCAATCAGAGAGACTCAGAAGCTTTGTAGCTTTGAAGCATCATCATATTTTAATAAGAGAAATCTGGTGAGGGGATTAGAAGAGAACAAGTAACAAAGGAAATATAGTGTGCATTGGAAAGAAAAAGATGTTTGTGTTTGAACTTTATGAAGTATTTTATGTGTATGTCAAAAAAACATCCAACCAAAGTATGATTTTTCTTCTTTATGCAAACAGTAGGATGGTATATCCTGTAAATAAACTGATCTCTGTTTTTGTTTGAAATCAGAGATTTAAGCATAATGGACGTATGAGTGATCTCTCTATATATTATATATGTTTTTCATATATAGGCTAAGATAAATATATAGATGGTATTTCTATTTTATTTCCGATTTAGGTATTGTTCTATGTCATCATCTAAGCAAAAGGTTCGTATCATCTGAACTCTGGGAATGACATGGTAAGAGCATTTTATACAGAGTCCCTTTCAGGTATATTTCTCCTAGATAAATTATTTCTTTCAGTCTTTCCTGGTTTTATGCTTTATAATTTAATTCTTTGTCATTTTACTCATATCTATGGAACCTTTGGAGTAGAACCCCTTCTCACATCTGATACTTATTAAATACATGAGAAGAGGTTAGTGTTTGAGAAAGTGCTCACCTAAATGAGTGGAAGTCAAGTGACTGTAAAAGTGTCCTAAATATTTGACATTTATTTATTTATTTATATATTTGACCTTTGTTAAAACAAATCATTATCTTCAGCTCTTTTCTACCATTTTTATTTCCATGCACACATATTTTTCATTCACTTCTGCATTTTCTGCATATTAATAATGTGCTTAATTTCTGGAATTTATGCTCAATTACAATGAATGCATAGAACTAAACTCCTCTTATGTCCAAAATCACACACCCTCATACTCCATTTCCGGAGCCCGTGAAAGTAAATGTTTAAAAAGAGATTACTTGAGTCCCTTTTGTAAAGGCCAGCCTGAATGGAACTCTTGCACATTCACAGGGAAGATGGAATTGAGATTCAAGAAATGTCAGCTTCAGTTGCACAAATATTTTAATTTCTGAAAGCTGTCTTCTCCTGTGTTCATCAATTTGTTCTTTCCCTTTGCAGATGTACGGTTTGCATTGAGTTCATTTTTATTTTCTGTGAGTCTTTTAATCTGGCAGATGTTTGAACTTCTACCAAAAAAAGCTCATAGTTCTTTAAACCAACATGTTTTAAATTACTTGCAATCAATAGTGTAAAGTGATGAACACAGTGCTCTTTGCTCAATGGATTTCTTGAATTTTTTGTAACAGTATAGGAGTCAGAAATGTAGTGATCTTGGAACCTTCTCCTTGATCATAGAATTTGCAGCCTTTAGGTCTCACCTGTTTTACACCAATAAATCACTGTGATATTAATTATCTTCAGCAGAGGTACTTACAAGAGAATTCTTGAAATGTTTGGAGAAAAAACATGGTTCCATTGCTGAATATTATAATAGGCAATTCCTGATAAATTGTAGTTGCTAATTACCTGACTTTAAGTCTCTCTGAAACTATTCAGTATGAAATAACCTTAAATTACCTTTTGTTTTTACTTACCAGTTAGGATGTATCCTCTTTTTTCCTGTTTTCCCTTTCCATTCCCCCTTTTCTCTGGAATTATGAGTTCATCTTGCTTGAATTAAAGTCATTAAAGTCCCTCACAGGGTAAAGAAGCAGGGTTGTTTGGGTTTTTTGTTTGTTTGTTAGTTGGTTGGTTTTTCTGGTTTTTCTTTTGTTTCTAATTTAATTCTTGCATTCCCTCGTTTACTATAAATTCCTGACTATTTTCCATACACCAAAGAAAAGGAGAGTTATTTTTATTCCATATATATCTTACAGTATGTTAAAACTAGAATAACACCAATATTTTCCCCATCCATGGGAATTGCTCTGGCCACACAAAAGTCAAATAACTTCAACTAAATCAGTATGAATTTCTTTCATGTAAATTGGCTCAACCCTGTCATGGGATACCCGTCAATTAATTTAGGATTTTCTTCTGTCAGTTTAGATTGCATTTCTAAAGCTACCTATTAAATAAACTCTGTGTTTTTGTTACCAGTTTGATGACTTTATTCTTACTTTATTGCAGCCTTTGACCTCAGTGAATATTTGCTCATTGAGGTATAGTTTTGTTCAAATATAGTCTGTTTTGAAACACTGGTATCTTCTAGTATTGACTCTAACACCTGAAACAGATTTGTAGAAGGTGGATATGTAACTTTACAGTAAAAATAAACTTTACATAGAAAAATGGTTCACCTGATGCATAATGTTCATTCCAGTTACTGCCGTCAGCTTCAGCAGACAGAAATTCCTACGGAACTTTAATATGTTTTTCTTGACCCTCCCATGTCTACTTTATGTAAAAGAAAACACATGCCTATGACTGCATGATATAGTTTTTAAACAGACTTCACAGATTTTAACTTCTTCTACTTTGATGTCAGGGCATTCTTGGTAAGTTTCTTTAGGTTTTGTATCCCTTTTCTAAAGTGTACTGTCTAAACTTAGGCTGAGTCCCTATCCTGAAGATGTTGAATATAGACATACTGTTCTTTGTGATGTTCTCTTACTCCCTGAATTAAATACAGTTCAAAGACATCAGCATTTTTAAAATAAAAGTACTTGTTTAAGAAATTTATTATGTTGGTTTAGAAATGGGATATTTTAAGTCTTGTTCCACTTGTGTATTTGGCCAACTACTATGCAGACAGATGAAGCAATTCAACTTTTTTACATTCTATTGACAGTTCCATAATGGTCTTCATGGAATGGTCTTCAATGTCTCGTCTGAGAAATTGATCTCTTTTTCCAATTAATGCCACATTCATTGGCAGAATTTTGGTGAGATCTTAGAGGACAAGTCAAAGGGTAAGATCTGGAATTGATTTTCATTTTGGGTCATGCTCATAGGAATTACAAAAATTGCTACTTGGTAATAGTGTAAAATTATTTCCCACACTTTCATAGGTCATTTCATAAGGAATGAAAGTCTTGTTAGAACCGTCAGCTGAACAGTAGTTCGAAGTATGGGAAAGTAGAAGGAATAACAGGAGCAGTCTAGTGTTTTGCTTTATTTTTTCCATTTTTTTCATGGCTGTTAAGAGTCCATTTGGGCTTCTGAGCTGAAAATGAGCAAGTGAAAAGTTTGCAGACTAGGCTCTCCTAAATAACTCTAATGGGAACAAAGTCTTGTAAAATATTCTCTACTTCCCTTTGGATGTATAGACTGGATTTGGGATTTTCAGGGGTTTTCCTGTGATAAAGACCAAAGCCAGAACTAGCATTTCCATTTATTTTCTGCAATAAGGTCTGTGTAAAAAGATGAAGATTATACACATAGTCTCTCTCATAAAAGTTACGAAGATCAAAAGCAATGCGAAGGATGAAATACAAAAACCTGGCATGTTTGTGGTAGGACCTGTGGCTTGCTCTTCTTGCAGTGCACTCCTATCCTAGCACCCTTTTCATGGCAAACATGAAAATTATCAAAATCACAAATTATGTGTCTATTGTATCTAATAAGTAACTTTAGGTCTAAACACATGTGAAAAAATTGCCTGTATCCCTTGATCTGCTGTTATAGTTTTCTTTCTAATTATATAATCACTAGATTTTACATTAGATCTGAAGTGCCTTATGTTTTTTGGCTCAGTTTTTATTTATAAATTTAATCTCAGTCCTTAACAGACCCTAGAATTCCAAGCAAATGGTGTTACCCACTTAGCTTTAGAAAAGCTACATAATTTCTGAAACTAGTCATATCTCTTCAAAGGTTTAGCAAGCAGTCATTACTATCTAAGCTATGATCCCCAGAGATGGCATTAATGTCTTCTCAGTGCATTCCTTCCTCTTTCACTTTCTCTCTTTCCCTTCCCAGAAAACACTTTGTCTCGTTCTTTACCCACAACTTCTCTTGTCTCTGAATTCCCTTCAGTTAGAAGTTTTCTTTTTATATAAAAGGGCACTCATGTGACACTAGAGAAGTCTCTAACTCTTCCAGGCTGTGATCCAGCAATTCTCTTGGCTGTAAGTTCACATCTTTTCCTGTATACTGTAGGAGGAAGACATAGCATTACATGAATTAATTTTACTCGAATTAGGAAAAATCTAATTAAATAAGCAATTGATTACTTTTCATTGTTAAAATTTTGAAGGTTTTTTTGAGGTCTAACTTTTGTTGAGTGCATTGCTGAGATGATCGGTCTCCTGATGCTTGCTTTAAGATGTAGGTTAAAAGACAAGGATAAGAATAAAATGCTGATAAAAGCCAAATGAAGGATATTAAAAAATCAGCTTCTAATATGAATAAACAAATCCTCAGGGAGTAAAAAACAGAACAAAAGTCTTCTTTGATATAAACAAACATTGTTTCAGTATAGAAGACTTTTTGGTAAACAGTTTGGAAAGAGAGCCATAGAACACCTAGCCTTTTAAGTAATACTATTTCATGTCATTGTTAACAATGAATCTTTGATCTTCTAATTACTTTAAAGTAGGACAGTTTAATTTGATTTAAATTCACTGATTTAAATGAATAATTTTAATCAGCAAGCTAAACAATATGAATTAAAAATTACTTTACTTTTTTTTTCTTTTTACTACTTAGCAATTTTACTAAAGAAAGACTGAGTCATTGTTTTCTGAAATTTCATATTTTTAATTGCCTTTTAGGATAAACAATAGCTACATATCTTTAAAAATAACAAACTTAACAACAAAGAGGCTACTGTCTTTAGATACCATGCTGAATTGATTGTTTCTTATCATAGCATCCTTGAAGAACTTAAAACCATTATATCTTGGTTTCCTATATGGAGTTTTTAATAAACTGGAAAAGTCTTCTTGCTTTCTCAAATCAAATTTGCCCTTTACCAAGAGTTGCAGTGACAGGGCAAGAAACAAGGACTAAAAACAGGAAGAGAGTAAGTTTAGATAGGAAGAAGCAAGAAGTTTTTTACCATGAATGTGGTATAGCATTGAAACCGATTGCCCTAAGAAGTTGTAGATTCCCCATCACTGCAAATGTTGAAGGTCAGGTTGGATAGGTCTTTGAGCATACTGGTCTAGTGGAAACTGTCCCTGCCTATGGTGTGGGGATTGAACTAGGTGAGCTTTAAGGTCCCTTCCAACCCAAAGCAGTCTGTGATTCTACGATTATTATGCTTGTAAAATAGAATTCCTTTTTAAAATTGAATGATTGGGATAAATTTGGATCATCTTGTGACCAAATATAAAGTGGTTAAAAATACAAATTAGCAATTTTGAAATTGGTTGCATTTTTGCATCTGAGATTATTATTATGATGAAATATCTTTTTCATAGCACTCATATTTACTCACATTATATTTATATATATATATGTATGCATATGTACACTTACACAAATGAATTGCTAGGAGAAAAAAAACTTGTAAGAAATACCTTCCTTCTGGATATGGAAGTATCTTACAAGATCAGGAAATCCTAGCTAATATGCAATAGATTAATTTTTTTAGCTTTGTAAATAGCTTTTAAATCTTCTAAAATAAGTTTATCTGTATTTTAGATGACACTAGAGGTCAGCAAAGGATAAAATGGTCTTTTATCCTGTTTGAGGTACAAAGATGTGTTCACCTACTTTAGAAGCATGACTATGTCACTTTCCTTGTAAAACTGTGGTCTTTCTGGCTTAGCTCTGCAGGCCTTCATGCAAACACAGAGAGTCTGAGTCAATTGAAAGAAACATTTTTTTTAGTTGGCATTAGCATTCAGGAAAAGGTGATCCAATCTCTATGTTCAGTGTGTGCTGTTCTGTTGGTTTACAGAGCAAAAAGGAAAGGGGATGGCCTGATCTAATCATCTAGTAACTCATCAGTTCTCTCCAACTTGATGCTGGGCACTTAATTGCTGAGGAAGTGGTGCTCAAACACAATATCTCTCTACGTCAGGCTGGCTCTGATGGGACTACCTGCCTAGGAAGTGGAAAGTATGAATTCCAGATTGTGTACCCCTTTTCACGCATATGAAGGCATATCTAACAGACCATGCAATGTATTTGTGGAGAACTTTCTTTTACCTAGCTGTTAAAAATGGCCCATGATGCAGTGAGATGCTGTTAATTTTTTTTCACTCACAGCTTTATATGTATGGGTTCTGGTTTCTACTGCTCAAATATGTTTAAATTGTTATTGTGGTTGTCATTCTTTGTGCCATTAAGAAAATTGATAAGCCAATGTAAAAAGCATTAATTGGTCAGAGATATGGACTTTCCAGTTTGACTCCTTAGTGCTTCATGCTTGTGTCTTAGGCAGCCTGAATTACATCAACGCATAAAGACCAAACAGGGCAAGGTCAGCTGCTGAGCAGTGGGAAAACTATAGACACTGAGAAATTACTTCTGTGACTGAGTAATGAGCCTTGGATTATGCAACCTGGCACCTGCCATGAGTACTATATTAATTGAAAAAGAAAACCCTTAGAGTTGATATAGAGGCATAAAAGCTGGCATTAGGGGGTGGTGAATCAAGCAGTAGTCTTTATGAATAGATACTGTGGTGTTTTAAAATAATGATCAAAAGCACTATAGCTTGCAGTACTATTACAGCACTCTTTATGGATAAGAAGCATTAGTCAGCTAAGAATTTTTTATAGTTCTGAATCTACCATACTTTGTTGTAAGTGACCCTCTGCAAAAGACTTTAAGTTAATACCAGTATTTTAAGTAGTACTATCTTTGCTGTGAAGCCAATGTCTCCATTCATTTCTACTTCTTATATTTTGATATGTGTGACTCTAGGGCCAGATCCAAGCAAAAGGATTTGAGTGAGCTTAAGGTTTTATGCTGGAAATTGTGATTTAGAAAATCCCCTCCAAAGATTTTAAAGCATTTGTTATCAAAAATTGTTAGGTGTCATTACAATGAGTTCTCTGTGATCCTTGAATTCTTCTCCAGGGCTTGTATATAGGGAATATGACTTTGCCACCTAATGAGTAAATTGCTTAACTATGAGAATGGAGACCTACAATCTATTTTATGACTATTTTCATCCATGAACTCTTAGTATAAAACACATTTTGGGTTTTAGCAGGCACTCAGAATTTTTATTACCTAAAATTTACTAATTACTGTATCTAAGCTTATATTACTAGGATCTTCACTTGATCTAGCCTTCATTAAATTCATAGCTGTAACAATTATTGTGAACATATCAATCATTGAAAATATAATGTCATTGAATGTCATATAAAGTACACACTATTCAGATATTTCTTCTTTTAAATGTCTGTGGTTCTAGAGTATTTCTTCTTATAGAGAACCATTTTAAATATAGCTAATATAAAGGAAGTTATGGCATATAGTCTTAGGAATACGGCTATAGAAATATATATATTTATATTGTTAGAGTATTATGGTTATACATTAGGCTACAAGCAGCAGTGTGAAAGACGAGACTTTCTGCATTATGTTGGGACATAACCAGTCATTCAGTCCTCTTCCTTTTTAATCCGGTCTTCTTCTTAAGAAATTGAAAAACATTTTAATTCAAGATCCTTCTGGTAATGCTGCAGTGACACATGCCATTTAAAAGATAGATAACTGTGGATTTGGCAACATACTACCTAGAGTTACAGAGTAAATACATACTGTATTGAAGACTTCTGGAATTCTGCTGTCAGCAATGAATTCAATAGGCAAAAAACACTACATTAAATGAAGAATGCCTATTTTAAAATCTGTTTAATTGCCACAATGGGAATAAATCACAAGGATTCAAAAGAGTATGACAGGCTGACTTCTTTTAAAGCTTCTTCAGGCAAGAAGACCATTTATGGATTCACATTCACCTTATCATGATTCTTTTAACTGATGCTTCCCTGTTGGTTGTGCTATCACTAAGAATTTCTGCTGAAGCATGTACAGGCTAATTTTTGCTGACAGGATTAACAAAAATCTACTTAATCTGGATCAACCAGTGAACAGTTGAAGTTAACAATGTGATTTTTTTCCCTGTATCCTTTCCATCCTCAGATTCATGCAATTAACATCTCTGGGTTTTTTATATTCTAGGAAAACACAGTAAAATATAACTCAGTAAAACACTTCCTGAGCTCACTTTATTAATTTCTTATGGCCATGGTGCTCATATTTCAATGCAATATGTGTTTGCTATGCTACATGTGCCAGAAAATATGAGCAGTATACCAGTTTAAATAGTTTTAGTACTATTTTGAAAAGCCTTTATCAGTCTTTTTAGATATAAAGTAACTTTTTCATAGATATATATGATTTCTTTAAAATACTTCAAAAATCCTGCATTTGGTGAAATAGTTCAGATGAATGTAATGAAATATACTGAATGTCACCCATGTCAATTCAAATTTTTTGCTGAGAAATGATGCAAAATTTGTCTAGTACCATATCTTCCCACAAAATTCAATACTGAGAATGCTGTTTTCTACATCCATTAAGACACTGCAGTAACTTTCAGTTTGCAAGCCCATATGGTGCAAATCACACAGTTCTCTGACATTAGAGAATTCTGATAGCAAGCAGAATGAGATATGAAATGTTAAACCTCTTTATCCAGTTCAAGTTAGTTTGAAGTGCAAAAATGTTTGGGATACTGATTTCTGCATTGGTTGTAAATCTTGACAGCTTATTTCAATGAGGTGGAAATGAACCTTGAATTTCTAGGATAATCAACACAAAGTTTCTACTTCTTATCTTTCTATGTTTATAGAACATACTTCAGGAACATCAGAAAGTCTCATTTTGCCTGGCATCCCCAAAATAAAATTAAATGGTGACAGTGATTCTAATGCGCAATGCTGGACTTAAAAAAGTTTTAGGAGTCTTCAAATTAAACCTTTGGCAAGATGCTTAATATTGCCAGCTATGAAAACATCTTAGAACCTCACTTACTGTTCCCAGATTAGGCTCTTTTCTAAAGAGCTGGTCTAGAAAATGAGTCACTGAGCCATGGAAACTTATTTTTCTATCACAGAATTCCATGAAAATATCTATGATAGTATTTTTTTCTTGGAGAGGTGCTGTAACAGGATTTAGATATATTCTTGTGCTGGTTTAAAGGCGAACCAGCAGGGGAAATGAACTCACGACAAGAGAGATTATAAGTCAGAGCTAAAATTTAATAATAATATTACAATAAATACACTGACACACAAGGAAAATTGCTTTCAACTCACAAAACCCCAGCAGTATAACCCAGTGTCCTGGGGCACAAACCCAAGGGGGTTTGTTTGCCCTTGTGCTGAGACCCCTGTGGTTCCCCCAAGTCCAGAGCAAAAGGAAAAGAAAAACCTGTTGGTGCAGGCGAGGGCTGTGGTCTGGGCGAGAGCGGTGATCTCCTCCTGTCGTGGTCCTGCTGCTCCTCTGGATCCGACAAGAAGTTCCCAAGGTCTTCTTACCCACCACTTATGTACCCTCAGTCCCTCCCCCTGGGTGGGGACTCACACAATGGGTGATTCACTCTGGGAGCCAGGGGGTATTGAACTGTTGATGGCCCATTAGCAGCTCCGCCCCCCTCAGGCTGGGTGTGAAGGTGATAATGGCTCCCTGGGCAGCTGCTGCTAATGGCCCATTGTCCATGGGGAATGAATAGAGGGGGTAGAATACACAGCTTTGATCACCCCCACACAGGGTTAGCTGGTCCCTCCTGCTGAACTAGGACAATTCTAACTGAGGGAAATTCCTCAGAAGGTAAAATCTTCTTTCCTCTTCCATGTAGATAAGGAATCCCTTGAGTTCTATTTAAACAGAAGGATTATTTTAGGTTTTCTTATGACATAAATTTCCCACTATTTTTACATAACAAAGTAGATACTATAAAGGTGTTGGCACTACTGAAGCATCAAAAGGAAAGATAAGGTAATTTAGGTAAGTGATAATGGTATATAGATACCAGACACAACTTACTGAAGAAACATATTTTAATTTTTTTTTTTTTTCACTTCAGTTACATTTCAGTTTCAAAACTTCAGGAATCATACTCTCTAAAATTTCTAAATAATCAGATTTCAAAGACAGAAATATACACCAATATCAAAACCATAAGTAAATATCCCTAAGATAAAACTAAAGAAAAAACTAAAACAAGAGCACATTCAAAAAGAATTGCTTTTCAACAACGTGCCTCTGTTTTGTGGTTGCTTTTCACTCTTGAAAATTCCTCATCTAACATTTTTCTATTTTCTATTTACATTAGAGGAGAGAATTGGTTTTGGAATGTTGTTTTTATAGGATGGAAACAAAAGATTAATGCCACAAAGATAAAAGTCTTTACATAAATCTGTTTCGTACTTGAGTTTTTTACAGTCACATATTCTCTTTTTTCATTCTTATATTGTGATCTGCATTAATATGCACAGCTTTTGAAAAGGTATCTTTACTCACAGAAAAATGGAAAAAACAGACACTGACTCATAGGTATTTATTATGCAAGGAAAACGGTATCTGGAAACTATGACATAAGACAAATTATCAAAACAAAACTATTTTCTTCCGCATGTAACTAATTTAAGTTGTAGGTTTTGAAACAATTACTGTGTACATACACAAGTTATTCAAAAAATTTAACACTAGATATTTAACTTCAGAAGCTGTATTAGAGAATGGAACTGACTACATGAACCATGAAACCTGGAAAGAAAAATTCCTATCATATATGCCATTAGCTGAGTTGTCCCATTAGCAAGAACCTAATGCTTTAACCTGCTGCTTAAATGCAAGGAGCATATAAACCCTAGCAGTGTGAGGCTGCTTCTGTTTTCTGACTTGCCTCTGCTGAAAAGGTCTGCAGTGATAAAGTTTTCTTTTCCCTGTACTAGAGTAATCTTTGTGCTATAATGCATGAGAACATGTAGTACAGTGAACAGAGAAAAGTAATAGAAGAAAAGATACCTCACTCCTGTCTGGTCTGGGAGACGTCAGAAGGAATTGTGTGGTACTATTGTGAGAGGATGAGCATACTGAGAGGACAAGTGAGACTATTAACAGCACATATATTCAAAAGCAGAAATCGTGATGGGGTAGAATTAGGACAGCAATATCTGGAGATGCAGGAAAGAACTAGTTTCTAAGCTCCTAGGGTGCAATATAAGCTCTTTTCCCTTCGTAACTAAGGAAAAGAATTGGTGTATCATTGAATATGTCATGGAGGCTTGTGGTCAGTTATATATAATTGATTTTTCCTTCCTATGTTCTGAAGTCCTTCACTGAGTTCTCTACATCATCCAAGGCAATAGCTCTTATAGAGTAGCTACCTGAGCTTCCAAATTTACAGATGAATTGTGGTAGAACAGGTTTTTCCATAATCAGTTTCTCCCACCCTTTGACACAATTTCCAAGCATGAGGCATGGCTAGTTAGGCCAATTTAGGAAAATAAAAGAACTGGAATTTTTTTGGCTCTTAGTAGCTTAACGTTGACATATGCAAAATAAATACAGAATGGGGTATGCACAGTTCAGATTGGTAGATCTCTTCTTCACATCTCAGAAATTCTAGACTGTATAATCACACCAAAGATACTATCCCTATGGTTTGTAAAAGTATTTCAGCATGCTGGTCTTCTCCTGGGTAAATTTTTGTGGAGCTAGTGAGTGTTTGAGCTTCTGAAGTAAGATGAATCATAAAGGAGCATTCAGATATTTGTGGGGTATTTGGCTCAAACAAGATGTGTTGCCGAAGATGCAGGCCACATGCCAGCAGAATTAAGATGAATTCTGGAGGGAAATCAAAGGGCTGAATGCTTGCTGTATAGGGCTCATATATGTGTGATAGAGAAACAGATGAAATAGCACCAAAGTACTGAGAGAAAGCAGTCAAGGAAAGTCTAGAAATATCCATAGAAACAGGAATTATTCTGTAATTGAATAGTCTGGGATAGTAGCCTGTATCCTTCATTCTGATTTATCACTTCTGTTGAATCTTTGAAGAAACTTGTGTGAGCCTTGTACGATAATACTGAGAGAATGTTGAAGAAGATTGCTTTTGAAAAGAGAGTGGTAAGAAGAAGATCAGATGCTTGAGCCTGGTGCCCAAGCAAAATTAAGTTCTTTATTTGAGGGTAGAAGATGATCTATTTGGAAACAGCAGTTGAGGATGAGGAAAGATATCTCAGGACATCTCAGATGGCATTGCCCAGCAATATTTAGGTAGTGGAAAAACTCCTTTGTGCCTTTTGACCCTGTTGATTTAACTACGTGAAACTAGAGAGCAATTTGAAATAGTCTGTGTATCTGGAATTGTGGTCATGCCATTTACCTGTGTGATGTCCAAAGCCTTGATATAGTCTTGTAGCAAACAGAAAGAAAATTAACAATAAGACAGCTTCTACAATATCCTCTGATCAAACAAAACTTTCTGAAAGATATAATATAGGGAGAAATTACTAAGGGAGTTGTTCTAAAACTTTCTGACCTATGTCCTATTTGGGCTCAGGGTGGAATGATGATACAGCTGAAATATTCAGTACAATGAGTAACACAGTGGAGTACATGACAGCACCCTAGTCCAGAACCAGGAATTTGTTGTCAGCCAGCTGATGTTTTTTCTGTGTTCATGTTTGTTAGTGCACATTGTTTCTCTTTGTTGGACCCTTGTACATTTAATGGAAGTTATTTTCCAGCATCGTGTTCACATATTTAAAAATGTCATTACATATTATTAGCTGTATTGATTATATGCAGCCAGCTGCATTCAAATCTTTATTTTCCACTTATGTTTTCCACTATTTATCCATTAACAAGTGCAAGTAGAACTCCTCCCCTGCCTTCATCAGCCTGAACTTTACTAGGTCAGAGCTGCAGGGCTTTATGAGGAAACAGTCTGGGGGTTTTGTACACCAAATAACCTTAAGCTGTTCAATAAAATGTTTAAAATGTAAGTACTGTACCACTGGTGTCATTAGGACCTCAAATGTGCAGCTCTGTGGCTATCCTATTTCTAATACAATATGAAATTATAGATGTTTCTACATAATATTGATTTATGAGGCCTAGCAATAAAATAACGTATGCAGATGGTTTCTAGAATGCACTTGGCGCACCTCAGAAAGATTCTCACAGTAAGCGGCACCTTTGCATCGTGGCATAAACTCCAGAGACAAGTGTGCTACGTTAGTATCAGTGTCTAGCTGACATTCCAGGGTCAGTGAATAAATATCCTGAAGCCCAAGTGTTTATTTTTGAGAAATTTCATATATAATGACCTTGACTTTACACTGGTTTTTACGTATGCATATGACCTCTATTCAAATCACAGTTTGCTGTCATTTACTTCAGAAATATTATTCCTGTACTATTAAAATGAATTAATCAAAGCTTGATACAGTGCTTTTTCTTTCCCATTTGTGCTTTTATTCTTTATCATATGTTGATGAAACACAGAAAGAACTTTGAATTTTAAAGCACTTGCACCCACACATAAACACACACACACACACACACACACACACACACATATATATATATATATGTATGTATATGATTTATTTTCCTGATCTCCAATTTGTGACCATATGATACATAAAAATGCATACAAATAGGAAGATCCAGTTCTCTACCAGACCTCTTGTTGACTGCGGAGTTGTTGTGGAACATACATTTGGCCACAAAAGATACAAGGAAGTAGCCACCAAACCCTAGAGATCTACAGGTTGTGATGATCCTTTTTACCGTCATGCTTGTAAGGAGAGTTTTCCAGTTTTCCTGAAGCAACCCCCCATTCCTTAGTAACTATGAAAAGTAATTCCTTCATTGGAACATTCTAACGTATAACAAGTCATACAGCTGGGCAGTCCCTGACTATATGAAGTTTAATGAGAGTAAGTGCCATATTTTCCACCTGTGACAGGGTAACCCTGGTTATACATACATATTGGGGAACAAGGGGATAAAAAGTAGCCCTGCAGAAAGAAATGGGGGAGTCCTAGTCAATGGCTAGTTGAATATGAGCCAACAGTGTGCTCTGGCAGACGAAAGGGTCAGTTCTGTCCTGGGATGCATCAGGAGCAGAATTGCCAGCTGGCTGAGAGAGGGCAGTGTTCCATTGTCCTCTCTCCTCATGTATTCTCACTTAGACTGCAATTTTTGAGCATCTTGGTATAAGACAGTAGTGTGTCCAAAGGAGGGCAATCAAAGTGATGAAAGAGCTTAAGAACAAAACTTAAAAGGAGTGGCTGAAGTCACTTGGCTTGTTCAGCATGGGTAAAAGAAGGCTAAAGGCTGACTTCATGGTTGCCTACAGCTTCCTCAAGGGTGGCACCAAAGTGGGAGGTGATAATCTCTTCTCTGGTGAACAGCAGCAGGACACAGGGAAACCAAGGGATGTTTAGACTGGGCATTACAAAAAGATTCTTCACTGAGGTGATGATCAGTCAGTGGAACAGGGTCCCCAGGAAAAGAATCATCACACTAAGCCTGTCAGGTTTCACAGGAAGTCTGGACAAAGCTCTCAGTTGTATGCTTTAATTTTACATGGTCTTTCAAGGAGCAGGGACTTGGTCAAGATGATCCTTAAAGGTCTCTTCCATCTTGATATAGTCTATGATTCTATTCTATGATTCTAAGAGATATAAATTGAAGTTTTTGTCATGAAATGGAAGAACTAAAATCTACTTGCAGCTGTTATTAAAAGCAGATATGTGCCCAGCAAATGCCATGTCAGCAGCTGTGTACCACACCTATTATTTTACAACACTCTTAAAAGATGTGTTTTTGTGATGATTGGGGTAGGGGCTGGGTAAGGGGGGAATTGGCAGATGATAGTTATTAATTATTCACAGGACTGTAGCTGTTACTTATTTTATCTCTATATTGTGATTGAGAAAGTTGGCTTCCAATCTAAGCTGGGTTCCTTGTATTTTTGTAAAGCTACTGTTAATACTCATATTGACTCATAGTTTAGAAAACATACCAGTGCTCATGAAAAGATGACAGATCAATCTTGTGATGACTGTCTTTGTTTCTCCACTGAACAAATGGATATTCCATACTGTCTGTCCATTAGGAACACAGTCATGTTTGATTATGAAGAACATGTTTTTATTAATAAAATATTTCAAAATCATAGACAAAGATCTGTACCTATGCCCTCTACTGCTTATGCATCATATTAAAGCTACATTGTGCAAACTTTCCCCACATCTACCTGTATCAGGAACAGGAAGAAGGATGGCTGGACTCTGCATCCCTCTGATACCTTCTAATTCCTCTGCAAGACTTCAGTAAAGGGAACAAGGCAGAACTGCTCTTGTGTATCCTGGAATCATTTGTCCAAACGACTCAATGGATTGATTCAATAGGACATATACATATGAGAGAATGCAGTCTCTGTGTATACACAATGACCTTGGCTCCTGTACTGATAGCAGTACAGCTGTGTTACTGCACTGTCAGGCAGAGATAGAAATGTTTCTCAGTAGCTTTCCACTGGCTTGATGATTTCTTTGCTATGTTTCATTTTGCAACACCAAACGTGAAATATAAAGACATTTTTGTGCTGCATCATAAATTATCTTACTGATTTAACCTCTAGGCTGAAACCTTGGTCCTTTAAAATCTGTGGTATTTTCCCAGGATCTCAGCTGATCTGCAATTTCATTTTGATATCTCTTTCAGACATGACATTTAAGCTTCACTGCCAGTTTTTCTTTTGTTTCTATGGATTAATGATGCATGGAATTTTTGAGTTGGAATTTAATAGATTTAAAGATTTCTGCTATTCCATACTCTGATTTGTTGTAATGGTTGTTTTCAAATAATATCTTGAAAAACTATTTTTTTAATTTCAACTTGCATTTTAACTTATTCCATAGTAGAAATTTGGGTTCTGTGAGACTGATAAAGACTAAATAATTTCCAAGAAGATAAAGTTACAGATATTATGTAATGATTTCCTCCATTATTTTTTTCCTTTTGTGTACGCAGACCTATAAAAACATCTCTAAGAATGTCCTCAAGTAGTTTACTGGTTCTACTTAATTGTCACTGAGTAGTTCCATCCTTTTCAGCATTTGAGTCCAATACAGGATAAAGGTTTCCCAGCTGGCATTTCTGTTCTATGATAAACATGAGAGCAAAGAACAAGTTTTAAAGAGGTTCACCTACCTGTTTTTATTATAGTTGATACTTTTAACATCAAAGGCTTGAATAAGATCATTAGATCCCTGGATAACTGCTTTTATTTGCTTCAGGTATCTAATTCTCCATGTTTTGGGTCTATCTGCTTTCTCAGTGGTGGTTACTAGAGAACCGAACTGGAATATTTGGCTCTCAACTACCTTTTAAACATTGGTAAATAGTTACTTCACAAAACCTCTCTTATTTATCCATCTTTTCAGATGGGAAAACACTTTTCTCAGAATTGATGACTACTTTTTTTCTGCTAAAGTAAATACAGATCTATATCTCTTTTCATTTGTGCAAGAAGCTGACACATTCTGTCACAACATAGCATGGGTAAATGGGAAAGTGACAGCTTCCTGGCAAAATTTTAAAGAGATAAACATCTATTTTTGTTTAAACAGCTACTAAAAAAATGGATAGAAGCTTTCCAAGCTGAAAGGCTGTGGAATATATGAATGTTGTGAACTGGCAAATGAATGCACAGCATCCTGATACTTATTATTACCCCTACAATTTTCACTGTATTTGTCCATTACCTAGTATGAAAATTTTAAGTAATGTACAAGCATTATTAGCTTAGATATGTGAAACCATACAGCAAACACTGCATTTTCTTTTTTTTTTTCCCAAAAGACTAGATCATCAAATTAAAGACCCTCGACTTGTTCTAAGCAGAAATGTATTTTTGCATAGCAGCACACAATCAGGTTTATGTGGAAAGGCTTTGGTAGTAGGGGAAGGGGTGTAGACATTCACATTCCGTGAGAGGAGCTGCTGCTGTGTTGGGCAAAGCCAGCTTCAGACAGCTCCAAAATGAACATGCTGTTGCCCAAAACAGCCAATCAGTGATGCTGGCGGTGCCTCTGTGACAATATTTATTAAAAGGTAAAAACTGCCAGCATGGCAATTGTGAGAGAGGAGTGAGAATATGTGAGAGAAACAGTCCTGAAGGCACTGAGGTCAGTGAAGAAGAAGAGGAAGGAGGTGCTCCGCACAGGAGAGCAGAGATTTTTTCAGCAGCCCATGGTAAAGGCCATGGTGAGGCAGGTGGTAATCCCTGCAGCCCATGGAGGTGCATGGTGGAGCACAGATCCTGCAGCCCCATGCTAAAGCAGGTGGATATGCCCTGAAGAAAGTCCATGCTGGAGCAGGCTCTTGCGGAATCTGTGGTCTCTGGAGCAGGTTTTCTAGCATGAACTGTTGCTGGTGGGGCACCTGTGCTGGGGTAGTCGAAGGACTCACATTGCAGCAGTTTGTAAATTACTGTCTCCCGTGGGAGGGACCCCACACTGAAGCAGGGGAAGAGTGTGAGAAGGGAGTAGCAGAGAGGAAGTGTTATGGACTTCCTGCAATCCCATTCCCCCTCCCCCTGTGTGGCTTGAGGGGAGGAGGCAGAAGAATCAGAAGTAGAGCTGAGACTGGGAAAAAGGGAGAGTGAAGATAAGGTGAAGATAAGATTACAGATTCTAATACCCATTGATTCAAAATAGTTTGGACAGTTATTGAATTCTTTTCGATTAAAATTAACAGGATGATGAGATATCAAAAGTTCTTTTAGTGTATTTCTGAATACAGAATTCAGAAACAGTAAGGAGAAAAAAAGACAAAGAGATAAATGAAAAGGAAATCTCACAAGGTAGATAACTATGTGTCCAGGATAATGAATGTAAATGTGGAACTGGGTAAAAGATAAGTTTGGATAAGACATGCAGCAGCTGAGAAAAGGTCAAAGAAAAGATGGAAAATTTATACTGATATCTGAAAGGAAAGCAGGAAAGACATTTGTTGAGGAAAGAAAAACAAATTGAAAGGTTCACAGGTAAGGGAGGACTGGAACAAAAGTGAGATGCTTGTAGTGAAGAAAGAGACTGTAAAATCAAAAGAAATACAAGGTAAAGATCTGAAAAAGGAAAGAACAATCATGGAATAATCTTTAAAGTCCCTTCCAACTCAAGCTTTTCTATGATTCTGTAATCAAAGATCACAGAGTTAAGTGGTGTGAGAAAACAGTGAGATAAAGCACAGTTGTTTTGGTTTATGCTCCTGGCTTTATGTTTCTTAGTCTTCATTTTTAGCCTTACAAAGATAAAGGGAAAATGTTTACAGCTATTATTGTCCAGTACTTTTGTGCATTTTTCTTCATTTAGAACACTAGATGTCTCTGAAGTTGACACCTTCAGCTGTTGGCCAAGACCTCTAAGCATGAGAGTGATTTTATTAGCTCAATTTTGCAAATGAGGAAATTGAAGTAGGGACTAATGTTTTTCTTGGTGCTTCAGTGCAGTCACAGTGAAAAAGCCAGGATAACCATATTCTAAACCTAACACTGAAATTTTAGACTCAACCTGCTTTCATTTTACTTGTGCAGTTGTTGAAATATATTACATTTACACTTGTTGAGATCCGTGTAGAAGCTCACTGAGGGAGAGTTGGGCTTGGATTTAACTATAGTATATCTTCAATTTCCATCAGTGTTTCTCACTTAACAGTAGAGGACAAGTCTTCAGCAAGCATCTGCAGTGTCAGTAATTCCATTAACAAAGAAGCCACTGTATTATCAACATACTGGAGCTTCATTTTAATGTGTCATTTGCACTTCAAAGTCACATAACTTTTATTATGGTAAATCAATTAAAACTATTTCTCATGATAATTTATCTTCTACAGAGTTTATCATCTCAGAGAATGCAATATTTCCCAATTTAACTTCCAAGACAAAAATGATGTAATTTGAATGCCTTTTACTGAGCTTATTAAGCATAAAGATCACAGAAATTTCAAACCCTGAAAGATAACTGTTTCATCTATGTGATAAAATGGAAGTCACATTTTAGTAGCTTACTGGAGGTAGTAGGAGACACTATGCTAATTAGTAATATAACCTCATTTACTCATTTGGTATGTCTCTTGTTTTAAATGATACTCTGTCTAGAACAGATATCCAGCTTGATACAAATATGAACAGAAAATCAAGTGAAGCTACTGTATATTCAATAAAGCTGCATGTAGCATTCATTTGATTATGCTTTTCTTTGTGTATTTATAATTCAGGAATCACCTTGAAATAAAGTAAAATTTTTCAAAGATCTTGCAGTGAAGAGCTGAAGTCTGTATAGAAAAATTCCCATTCAGAAGGAAGAGATGGGTCAGATGCTCAATTAACAAAAATTGTCACAACTCCAGGGAAGTCAGGAGAAAAATGTGGATGTGCATACAGGAGCTAAAAATCTGATGATGTGCAAGTGTTAAAAAACCACGAATACTTGAAAAAAACCCATAAAACATGAAAAACTCAAGTAGTGTACAACCACCATCCCCTTGAAATCTTACAGAACTCTGTGCCTTTAGTGAATGTATTTGTGTAAAGACTTTTTCTCTAGTGGCAGAAGTCTTTATTTTCTTATGTTTTTGGGGTTTTTTGTTTTTTTTTTTTTTAATCTAACAAATATGCTTGAGGCACCTGTCCCCTGACTTGTACTGTGATTTGTGCTCTTGGCTATTCAAAAGGTTTTGAAAATTCTGACAATCTCTAATTGCTGTGTCTTCATCTGAAATTGCTGGGTTCACACATTACATTATAATGTGAGTGAAGCTAACAAATAAGAAAATAAAAACCCTTGACTCTCTTAAAATTAGACCATGCAAGTGTAAATAGAACAACAGCAAAAATAGTCCCAACAGCCAGTCAGGCCTCAGATCCCTTTTTTTGACACTGGACTTGCAGTAAAAAATTACAGATCCTAAGTCCTAGACTTAACTCTGCAGGGAAAGGGAGAGCTGTTACTGGGCAGTGTGTGTCATTTGTTAGCCTGCAGCTCCTGGTTCACGCGCATGGGTGCATGGCAGCTCTAAGCTAGAGTACACGTTTTTGGCTGGAGTAAGATAACTGGGAACACTGGGCTGCCCTTTGAGCTAAAGCACAACACATAGGAACTACTTAGAAGTTTCACATAAATTAAAACCCCTTGATTTGGCTTCTTTTTGATCGTTGTTTCTGAAACTGGAGTATAAGAAGGTGCTTCTACCGTAGGTGTTTATGCTCATGTTTCATGTGGAGAGGATGTTTCTCTGAAGGTACCATTTTGTACTCTGCAAGACTAAAATGCTGAAATTAATCTGTTTCTGTTACTCTACAGTATTTACGCTAGGAAAAAAAATAATTCTGTGTGTTATTATGCTGCCCTGCTCATAAAAGTACAGCAATATCTTATCAATTCGTTCTTTTGGCCGTAAGATCTGGAGATCTGGAGGTCTAACTACATGCAAGGGATGATGAATAGATGTATATGAAAAGGAAATTTGGACTGAAAATCTGCCTTAATGGTGTGATTTATTGGACTACATTATAGTCTCCCAAGAGAGGGGGTAAAAGTCCCATTAAATAATGAAAAAAACACATCTCCTGAGGACCAGAACATATGGGAACTAAACATAGGAAAACTGAACACATTTTATGTAAGGTAGAACTGGCCAGTTTCTATTGCCATTACCATTTTCCCAAAGGGGCAGAATAACAGATACACAATATTTCCCTACCATTTGTATTTGTATAGGAAAAACAGTATGAAGTATGTTCTAAAATAATTTCTCTTGATGATGCTTATTTGTTACTATGCAAAGTAACTGGTTTAACAGTAAGAATATTGTCCTTAAATTAATAATATCATTTATGGCCATTTAAGGAAACAAAGAATGAGCCATTCTTTTGTATATTTGGCCTGGAAAGTGCTCACTTAACAATCATGTATTTAGGACATATTTGCATGGATGAAGGGAATTTTGCTATTGACTTCACTGGCAACAGTCAAAGTCTCATTTTCTCAGGATATGCTGAGGCCTTTTTGGGATTGGTTGTATTTGACTTTGCTCAATATACAGAAGAAAATTCTTAGTTTCTCATTGACAAAATCCATTTGATGTAGGCCTTCTCACTGCTGAAGTCATTACTCTCCTACTAATATTTAGAGAACAGAATTACATTTTTAAGGACCCAAATATCGCTTGCTTTGTGTTTGGTTTAGTCATCTGTACTTTTGCAAATGAATATAAAATCCTGCTCTATCACTGCTTTTGGACTTACAATGCAGTGGTTCTTCCTTTGCTTTGATAACAGGGAAGTCTCATCAATATTCTATATTTCAGCTATTGGAGAAGCAAAGACCCACTTATGGAAGGTTACTTATAAGAATTCTTTTTTCATACACTAGAATTATGCATCAAGACATTTGGACTATAATGCAAAAAGCTCTGCCTATCTATTATATTACCACCTGAATGTGTTATTAAAATGTTACTGGAGTGCTGCACTTTGATGGTTTCATGCAGTCAGAATCCAACGAACAGCGTTTTAGAATCCCATCTTTGCATTACTATTTTTAAAGGTATTGATTTTTTTCTAATAGCCTTTCTGAACAGTTTCTTGGGTTCAATGAGGTTTCTTTATTCCCTAATTACAGAAAGCTTACTGAAGATAATACTTTATTGAAAGAATGTTTTTTTCAGTTTAGTTTTGCTTTGATATGCTCACATTTATGTAAATAAAGATCTGTTTACTCAGTTTCAATATACAGTAGTCTTAAATCAGAGAAAGCTCCTAATAAATATGAAACTAGAACATTCCTTTTTGTAAACACATCTGCAAGCCTGACTGCATCTCACTAAACATTTTATAGGTTCATTACACCACTTGGCTCACATTGAAGTCACCTCAAATTTTATTTTTATTTTTTTCTAGTCATCATATGAATAAACTTTGGCTTCTGTTTAGACTGGAAAAGATCCAGTATCTGCTTATAATCTACAGATTCAGGAAAGCATAATGGTTATTACTGGTATTAAGGCATTTCTCTACACCTGTGTGTATGACATTCTAAACTTTAGAGGGGTCAGGAGAGGTGCCGCTTGCTAGAACTGCATTGTGTGTTTTATGTAGAGACGTGAAGCTTAAAAGAATTGTCTTTCACTTGTGTAAATGTGAAAAGTTTGAAGCAAAGTTAACTGACTGGCATAAATATGTAACCAGATGTTTATATACATACATACATATATGTACACACACACAGAGATATATATCCACATAAACACATGTATATACACATATATACAAATGACCCACCAGGGATGATTTAAAAATATCCTGTTGCTGTAGTTTGACCAAGAGTCCAGATAACAATTATGACAATTGTTTGTTTATTTAAGTTCTTTTTGTCATCCCTTACAGCTCAGGTGCTTCTGAAGAGTTTAATCATTAGCTGCCTAAGAACTGGTTTAAGAAGCTATTTAGAACAGCCTAGAAGATCTTTAAGGTCCCTTCCAAACCAAACTATTCTATGATTCCATGATTCCGTGTATGACATTTAAGAGTATATTGAGGAATTACTGAGAATGCATGGTCAATGTAATGAGACATATATACTATATACTGACGGGTATTAGACTTAAAAGAATACATTCTTCTTTTACCAGGATGCTCAATTTTGCAAACTCATTGTCTTCTGCATAAAGTCACTATTTGCAACAATGACAATGTCAAGTCCATCAGTGAAAATACCTGCATTGCAGCTTACAAGAATTTTTCATGCATAAAAAACTGATTAATGCCTTATCAACATGAACAGAATGTTACTTGTGTTATTTAAATTTTATTATAATATTAATATTGATAGTTATTCTAAGTTGTTATCTGCAGCTAGCAAAGACAGAAATTTTTGAAGGACAATGTAATAAGAATTGCATTGTGCAAGGCAAATGTTGGAAATTAGCTACTTGGTCAGCTGGATTGAAAAATTCTAATTCATCTGTGTGGAATGTTGTAAAAGGCAATATACTTAAGATCAATCATGTCCTACTTTTGTTTGGTTGTATGTAGAACTGTCTAAAAGCTTGAATAAAGATACACAAATAATTTACTTAATCTTGGCACTGCTTGTAAATCTTCAAGTAATAATTATTTATTAAATATTTATTTCAGGTGAAAATTAGACTTCAGCAACTGAAAAAAAGATTCAAAGATGCTTGGATCTGTAAGGCTTTTCTTCTTTAAATCTAAACTTTAAACCAGCCTCTTGAGATTCATCTTGTTTCTGTGAGCCCTAGGGAATAGCAGGAAATTCATACATATTTAATATTAGTCAAATCAACCAATGCAGTAACCATGCTAAAAGAACAATTATGCAGACTATTTATGTAAATATGGAATAGAACTTACGTGTTTTTATTTAGAACATTGGAAAGACTTGTAAATTATTTAATTTAAGAAGACATGCTTTGGAGTGATTTTGAGCAATTTATTTACAATATATATATCATAGAAAAATATTTAAATATATTTGTATTTTCATATTCATTTCAAATATAACTAGACTAAGACTAGTTTAATCTTTAGAGAACTGAATTGCTTTTTCTTTTACGCAAAAGACATACAAATATCTGTTTCTGCCAGAAAGAATTTATTTAACATTTTATTTAAGGAACTTTTTTTTAACTGAGTAGCAAAATTGTTTGACTCTCTGTTTTAAATAACAATAAAATAACAGCATTTTTAATGCATGTAAGAACTTTAAAAATCTGGAAATATGATTTATATTTTCCTGATCTAATCTAAGGATGGAGAATGATGCATATTTTGAGACTGAAAACCAGTCTCCAGTTATCTTCCATCTCTTAGATATACTTTTAGAGTAACAGCAAAAGATATTCACAAAAAACATGAATTCAACCTTTCAGAAACTACTTTCTTATTTTAGTGTCATAGCTAATCCTCAATTATTCATGTTTCTTGTGAAGTCTGTTATTAGTTGAAGAAACTTTTGTCTTCAGAGACATTTGCACTGAAACATGGTGAAGAAACAATGTCAAGCAATAAGGTCACAGAAAGACCTTTGGAATCTCTGTACTATTCAAAAACTTAATTCTGAGACAGGTCAGAGAATTCCTATTAATTTAGGTCAGTTCAGAACTTCATAGCCATTCTATCTGTTGCTTTCCTGCAAAAAGGAGATAACTGACTTGCCAGTAAACAGGTCTTCTGTGTCAAAATGTGGGAGGTTTTCATTATCAGTTTATTTGACAATGGCATTTTGGGGGTTTATTCTGGCCAGGTATAGTAGGTGGTCTAAGCCATAGACACCTAGTTTCTCTTACAGTCACTTTGATGACTCCTTTGGTATGTTTCTTAAGTATATGATGTATTTTATACTATGCATGAAAGCTTTCATTGACTGTAAAGTGAACCCAGAACGACTAGCTCACCTATTGGCTCAACTAACTCCAGTGGAAATGTCTGGAGTGTAGACACCTGTATTTACCCCTGCTAACTCTCCATGCAATTACACCTCAGCTTCTCTAGGTCTGTACAGATACCTGGCCTGGAACTCTGATAGATTGACTTCAGTGTCATCCAGCACTTTGGGTTGATCTCAGTAGGTTATAGTCGTTCTGCCAAAAAAAAACAAAAACAAAAACAAACAACCCAGAACAAAACAACAACAACAAAAAAATCCCAAACAAATAAACTGAGGGGTGAGTGTGGTTTCAGCTTGAGCAGTTTCAGCCTTTACATTTTGAAGCCTGGCAAGGCTAGTCAGAACTGTGCAAAGGCACTCAACAGCATACTGTGTAAAAACATGGCCAAAGGAATTCAATGCCTCAAATTCAGTCCTTCAGTTAAAAAATGTCAACTTGAGAGCTGAAAATCTGAAAACTTCAATGTGCACAGAATCACAGAATCAGCTAGGTTAGGAAAGATCTGAGATCATTGAGTCCAACCTTTGACCCAACACCACCAGGTCAACTAGACCATGGTACTTAGTGCCACATCCAGTCTCAAATAACCTCCAGAGACAGTGACTCCACCACCTCCCTGGGCAGCCAATTCTAAAGCCCAATCACTCTGTCTGTAAAGAACTTCTTCCTAATGTCTAAACTAAACCTTCCTTGGAGCAGCTTAAGGGCTGCTGCTTCTTTTGAGAGGTGCATACCTGTGGCTGAAATCCCGCTAGATTTTGGAAACTAATCTTTTCCCCATCTAATCAGAAGCATTTCATTTATTAACGCATCATAGAGAAACTCCATGTGCAGTTAAGTAGAATGGAGTTTACTAAACAATGCATAGCTTCATTTAAGAGGTCAGAAGAAAAGAATCAACCTTTATTTTCATATAAAAGCTCGATGATCAGAATATTTACTTGAGTTTCTATTCCTCTCTGTCTAGGAATGTTTTATCCAAAGTCCTCTTTTGGGGTACTGCCCAACTAACATAGGGACAAGGGAAATAAAAATGGAAAGGAAGTAATTCTCTTGTTCTCTGCTTGGGAAGGCACACATAGGCATAAGACACTGTTCCTAAAATTAAGAAGCGTAGCTACATTTACTTTTTTCTGTATGTGATGCCTAAAACTGGCTCTTAAAAGAAACCCCTAAGATGCAGTTTGTGAATTTTACAGGCAGCATTCCTTTTATTACGACATTGGATGCACGACAATCTAATTTCTTCAAAAGTGTGCATACAGAGTTACAGAAGCCTCTTGCTTTTACTTAGTTGCCTAATTAACAATTCAAAGCATTACCAAATACTGTTACACCAGCTTCCAAAACTGTCACTCCTTTAGTACCACCCTTGACACACCTCCAGGAATTGAGTTGGAGATCTTCATCCTGTCTTCTTCTTCCTGATGACCTCTGTCCTGCTTGAAATAATTTCAAGTTTTCTGGGCCTTCTGAATAGTTTTGACTACAGTTATATCAAACAATCTCCCAGTTATATTTTTCTGGATACTTTCTATACAAACTGGATGTTCTTGGTAAAATCTTTTTCCACTGAAATCCTTGATGAGGAGCATTAAACAATATTTCAGGAATCTAATACAGGGGTACTTAGCTAAAGTGCTACTAAGAGTGTTAAAAGAGTTGTACTAAAATCTATATAACCTATATTTTAAGGCGTCGTACCAGCATAGAGAAACATTTGTATAGGGTGGCAGTAATGAATTGGATAAATTTTAATAAAGGGATGAAGAGATGTACCTTGAAATTTTTCTTCAGTACTATTTTATCTGTGGAAATTTTTGGTTGTTTGTAAGATGGAAAAAAAAAAGTAAGAAAAAATAGTCTTAGGGACAAGGCCAGAATTTAGGAACCATCTCTCTGAAATCAGTTTAGCATTTAGCATCGTGGTTCCAGCTCCTGGGTTGTATTTATTCAGTGTTTGAGAATTAAATTAACAAGTAGCTAATTTCCGCTGTAATTTCAGTGTTTCTCTTAATTCCCACAAACAGAAATAACCATTTTTTCCATTTATTTTACATAGATTTTGGCCAAAAATTTGCCCTAACACCTGTAGCTTTGCCTTCATCTCTTCAGGGAAAACAAAAACATTTATTTATATCTGACAGACATGGTGTTAGAAGCCTTGAACTAATATCCCTTCTTTCACTTTGGTTTTCTGCCTCTGTTCTGTTTCACATTCCAGAAAAGCCTACAGTGCTAAAGCAAAATTAGAGAGCAGTACTAATTGAAGATCAGCTGGAAGAAATCAATAAAGACATTTTACTATATATTAACTGTTACTGTTATCCTAAAAGAAATGGTTCATCCGTTCATTCCACAAAGAATATAAAAGAAAAAAAATTGATGTGATATATCCCTGAACTAAAAAATGTAAAATATGAAACTTCAGTAACCGCAAAGAGATACAAGAACAATTTTACCTGCTGTGAACGAATGGTTCATATTGTAATCCTGAGAAAGTCATGCAGCAATCCAGACTGGCCATTGGAAATGTGGATTTTCAAACATAATTCAATTATTTTATAATAAGTAAATTGGAATTCATTTTTACATGAATACTCATGAGGTTAGTACTTTTAAAAACACTGTGCCACTGTTTTCAATGCTTACTTCCCACTATTATAATTTGTTAATTATTGACTGAGCTACTCATTTACTGAGTTCATACTATTGGATAGTTTGAGTCATAATCCATCTTTGACTTATATTATTCCATCATACCTGAACTGACTTAAGAAAGAGGGTTTTTGTTCTTCTGTTAGTAGGGTAATAATTATTTTTCAAATGTCTATCTGTTACTCATTTCTAACAACATGAACTTTGTGTCAGACCCCATCTAGAACAAATGAGTCTGTTCTAGCCTAGAGTTACACAGATTTACTTGGGAATCTGCCCCAAATAAATATATTTAACAGATAAATTTAATAATGTTTTAATTATGTTTTAAATTGATGTAGTGAAAACAATCCTTAAATCTTTATTTTCTGATTGGAAGACATTATTCATTAGAAAACTCTGAGAAACACTATAGTATTGTCAGGGTGTTTTTACACAATTTAGTTTAATAATAATTCATCTTGTTTTTACAACAAATAAATATCCCCAACATCATTACAGTAGCTTTTAACATCAACTAAAATATTATCTTTGTAACTGCATTACAGACAGCAATGATTTTGGATTTTGGTTTATTTTAACATAAATTATTAGTCATGTACCAAAATGGTGTGTGGATGTAGGCATAGGTGATCTGACCTTGGCTGTCAGATGATGACCCAGTTTCTCTTGTACTTCTGCTCAACAGGACAGGGCAAGGGGAAAGGACGAGTCAAGATGAAGACTGAGGATTCCTTACCAGTGGCTGTCATAGGCAAAATAGATTTAATTTGGGGAAAATTAATTCAAATTACTGCCAATTTATTAATAACACAGTTGGATGGAGAAAAATGAAGACAAAAATTATAAATACCTTTGGCTCTGCTCCTTTTTCCTAGACTGAACTTCAGTCCTTCATTTCCAATTCCTCAACCTTCTCACCCTCCAGTGTGATGCAGTGTGATGGGGTGTGGGAGATGTGATCAGTCCATAACAGTTCCTCTCTGCTGCTTCTTCCTCCTCATGGAGGCCTTCCTCCCAAGGGCAGGTTGGATGGAGTTTTGAGCAGCTTGGTCTACCAGATGTCCCTGGCAGAGAGATTGGAACTAGACGACCTTTCACGTCCCTTCCAACCTAAACCATTCTGTGATTCTGTGTTTTTCCTCTGCTCCAGCTTGGGGCCTTCCATGGACTACAGTTTTTCAGGATGAACCAGCTTCACTATGGTCTCTCCTGTGTGCTTCAGCGGAATTTCTCCTCTATCCTACTTCTTCTTTGACCTTAGTGTTTGCAGAGCTGTTTTCCACATTTTTACCTGTTTCTTCTCTGCTGTTCAGCATTTTGCCATTTTTAAAATATGTTTTCCCTGAGGCACCACAACCTTGGCTGCAGGGCTCAACTCTGCCCTGAAGTGGAACTACTGGAACCATCTGGAACCATCTTGGAAACGGCTCACATAAGCCCCTGCAGCCCCCCACTGCCAGTTCCTGGACACTTGCACCAAATACAGTACATAAATATAAATATACCTCAAGATATACAGATTTTTTTCTGATTTTCCCATTTGTAAACCAGTAACAGGGTCCACAATAGGCCACTGGTTTATGACCAATCAAACCAATCTTCTTTGGCTTTACTTATAGCTTTAGTGCTTATTGCTTCAGTCAGTGCTGAAAGACCAGCATCCGAAGCAATTAAAAACTAATGGTCCAGATAGCCACCTTATCTTGCCTGGGTATCTGTATTGTGTTCATTGTATTGAATGAGTAGACCATGAAAATATGATCTGCAAGTGTTATTGGCAGATTGAGTTCCATTCTTTTAGTGGAAGAAACCTGATATTAAAGGTTTCAGGTTAAATCTCTACAGGTGATCTCTGTTTAGGTATATTACATGTGCGAGTAATAGAACAGAATGAAAGGTAATATAAAGAATTTTATTAAAAATCCTCTTGCATATTTATGCCATGTGAATACAGGAGTTTTTAATACACACATTCATCATAGATTCTACCACAAAACAAGAAGCTAATTCTGCAAACACAATAGGGCTATTGAAATACAAATGTTACACTGATGACTAAAGTTTGTGACATCAAACTTCTAATCATACATCTTAAATCAGTGTAGTTATATTTTTCAATTGGATTGTTCTATTGGCTTTATGAGCCTCTGTGACCACATACATAATGATTTTCTGCTTTAAGAGTAAACTGCAAAGAGGGTAACAAAATGTCTTGCCTATACATGTTACCAAAAGATAATTTCAAAGGTTCTTGTTAACTTTTGGGGCTATCCTTGTTTATATATCTAGTTATGCAACAAAAGTATATAGGAAAATTAGGATGCAGAAAGCTGAAGCAGGTTAGCCATGGCACAAGACCTGCAGAGTTTCCAGTAACATCTAAATGAAAATTGAATTAATCTAAGAATTTGAAAGATGTTACTGAGAACAGAAGATTGCAGAGATGAAAACATAACCCTGCAACCCTGCACTGATGGCTATGACAGATTTATCATAGAATTTCCCATGATCATCAACTTCTGTGTATTTTGTAGGCAATACCCCTTGCCATGTGACTACTGAAGCTTCTTGAACTGCTTGTTTTTCTGTTGAATATTGAGAAATTTTGTATGTGCCTTTATCCTTGGAAAAGCTATGTAGCCTTCTTTTTGCAATAAATGGACTCCACTGATCTTTAAAAAGCAGAATTATTTTAATGATATGGATACATCAGCAGTTTCTTATGGAACTTGCTTCACTGTTGATCACTGTCAGACTGGGTTTTAGTTAAATGGAAATACAAATTTGGGCATCAATGCAAATTTTGGTTGCCAAATGGTCAAATGTGTTCATAGGCAGTGTAAAGATTGCAGGTGACCTAGGATGAGTTTTAAGACAAACTTGAAGTATTAGATTTTGGTATAAGTTGTATAAAACTTGGCAGCTTGGTTTCTTTATTTTGTTTATTTTGGTTTTGTTTGTTTGTGTGTTTGTTGTTGTGTTTGGGTGGGGAGTTTTGGCATTTTGTGTGGTTGTTTTTTTAAAAAGTGAGCATATTATATACAGATAGCTATAATTATATAGATATTTAAAGTCAAAATAGATTTCTCTCAGTGATCTAGTTTGAAGTAAAAATAGACAAAATTAAACCAGAAAGAAATTACTTGGACCAGGAAGCTGTGCTGTTGAATTCCAGCATTTTTATGGATTTAAACTTCTGTTCAGCTTTTCTCAAAATCAAAATCACATAAGCATTAGTTTATAGTGGCCCACAACATGCAGATACACAGTCACATCCCAGCAAACATCTAAACTGTGTAATCTTTATACAGTACAAGTGCAGGCTAATGATGACACTGAGGTCAGAATAACAAGTAGGAAACAAAAAAGTGTAGTATAAGGAAATCCATTCTCAGATCTCAGAAGTTATAATACTTCTCATTATTTGTTTAGCTAAGGCTTTATATTACAACTAATTGGATAATAAATTAACTAGAGGTTGATCCACAAGTTTGCAACATCTTCCAGCCTCTACAGCTAGCCATCTACATAAAAAAAATCAACAGAAATCTCACATGAGAAAACAAAATGAATATTTGAAATGAGATTACTCTCCTCCTTAGTTCTGTAGTTCCTCAGAAAACTGAAAATTTGTTTTCCTGTACTCCAAAACTGACTCAGATAATGCTGCTTTTCTCAGCCTTTTTTCTTAAAAAAAAAAAAAAGAAAAGAGAAATGTTAAAACTGGCATGTAAAGTTAGAGACCTAGTTTTCCTTGTCTATTTTTTTCATGCACTAATGTCATCAAGTGAATGATAAAATTCTTATTTAAATTTGTGATATTTACTGCAAGTTGATGGTGAGAAAATACAGGATAAAATACGAATTGGAGCATTTGATATAGTATTCAAATTATGAATGGTAATTTGCACAGATTTATTAGATTCTAGTATGCAAAATAGTTTGAGAAATGATGCCCGTCATCTAAGCTTTTTGACAGATGTTAAGTAAACTGATTTTTTTGTTTTTTTAAGAGATGCCTTTTAACTGAAATAGAATTCTTTAGGAATGGTTTTTATTCTGTTTCCATGGTCCAGTTACCATCTTGGTGAATTCTGGAATTAATTGTATCTACTTCTTCCCTTTATTTTCATACACCCTTCCTGAGTTAGGATCACTTAGTATTTTATTTTAGAGAAAGAGAGAGAGAGAGAGAGAGAGAAAGAAGAAAAGACAGAAGAAGGAAGGAAAGAAAATAAATAAAGAAAGCAGGAAAGCAAGAAAGAGAAAAAACAAAGAAGGAAAGAAAGGAAAGAAAGAAGGAAAGAGAAAGAAAGAAAGAAAGAAAGAAAGAAAGAAAGAAAGAAAGAAAGAAAGAAAGAAAGAAAGAAAGAAAGAAAGAAAGAAAGAAAGAAAGAAAGAAAGATAAAAAGAAATTAAGAAATTTTTCTTTTGAAAACTCACCCTCTGAGAATGAATTAAAAAATAAAAAGCTGACAAAACTTTAATTCTAAGACATAAATTTATTCCTATGAGGAAAATAGGAACCTAAAAACATGGATATAGCAACTTTAAAATACTTGATGAAGTTTCAGCCATCCAGCCTGTCTAATGTCACAGTGAATGGCATTGATAAAATTCCCAAACTGTTAGAGAATGTATCCGCAAACATAGTTAAACATTGCTATTACAGTAAAGATAATGAGACAGTCATATATTGCCTGGTAAATTGCAGTATATTATGGATTACCCTGTAAATACACCTATTCGTAAGAAATAATCATATATTTTAAGAGATAAAGCAAACTTCCACTTGTAAATTCAAATTCCTTTCACATAGATATGATACAAAGACATATTTAGCAAACACATGTATGACTTTAAGTCAGTTTCCACACATTTTTTGAGTCGTGGTGTAGATATATTTGGCCAAATATGTAGGTGTTAAGGAATAACTCTTAGTGGAAGCTTTGATCAAGGGAAATATTCACACCCAAAAAATAAAGAAGAAATCTTCAAAATCACAAATTTATCTGTTGTCTTTATTTTTATTTTTTTCTTATATGCTTTCTTTGGTTTGGCTTAGTTTGGTTTACTTGGGTTTTTTAAAATATTTCACCTTAGTGAATACAATATTTTCAATATTTTTAAGTTTATATATGTGTTATGAGATGAACATATTAAGAAACCCATCTGTATATCTATCTTTATATTGGTTCTCCTGCTCATAAAGTCTTACTGCCTGAAAAAAAGATCTGTTTATAAACTGGCAATTAAGAAAAGTGAATCTGACCAGTGTCCTTTATTATCCAAGCCTAAAGCAATGCAAGATTTAACCGCAAGGCAATATTAAAAAAAACTTGCATTTAAATAGGCCGTGGCAGTGGGTTTTTTTCTAGCTCCTTTCTCTTCACTAATTATATTTTATTGTACACAAAAGTCTACATTTTAATAAGCTTTTGTTTTCAATATGTTTGAACTAGCTTCAAATTTAGCAAAGCAGCGCATAAGAAAAATGGAAGCTTTGGGCCTGCAGAATCAATATATTGATAACTGAGCATATCAGGCACAGTCCATTTTTAGCACTTGTGTATCTGCACGAGTATGACTTGAACTCCCACGTATAGGATTTGTTTAATCAGAGAATATGAGTATTCCATTCGAATGAATGGGGAGCCTAATGAAGTCTCTGGCAAGGTGTTCCCCCTCTCTGCCTCAACATGCCTGTCTTCATGTTCTCTTTCTCTTCCATTTCTGTCCCACGGTAGTGTCTCTACTCCCAAGTCACCACTAGTCGTCTTTCCTTTACTTAAACACACTGTCTTTCCCTTGTTACAATCCTGTAACAATCCTGTAATCCTTGGAGGGTGCCAAGTTGCGGGTCAAAAAATACTAATTAGAGGGGCAAATTATATAACATATTCATTTTCTCTTCTATTCTGTATATGGTTCACTGAGCATACAGAGATGCTGTGGAATCAAACAGGACAAACATATTGTTTGGTTGGATTAGTGTTCAAATGAAGAGTTACTTAAAAGGTGGGAAGACTGCTGTTGGCTTATCAAGTCGGCAGGAAACATTTGCAGTAATGATCAGAATATTTCTGAGAGTTTGACTAGCAAACTTAAAAGTCTTACTTTACAGATATTTACAGGTTGCCCAGAGAGGTTGTGGAGTCTCCATCTGTGGAGATACTCGAAAACAATCTTGACACAGTCCTGAGCAACTGGCTGTAGATGGCCCTGCCCGTTGAGGAGATTGGACCAGTTAGCCTCCAGAGGTCCCATTTTGTGATTCTGTGATATATTTTTAGTTTATAAATACACTAACCATAATTTTGCTTTTTAAATACTCTCTGGTCATCTTATCATTCTGTAAAAAATCTTTACTTGCAAAAATTTGTAAATCATTAACAGAAATTAATTTGTTAATCTGGTAATTTAAGTATGCAGTGTTTGGAGCAAAAACATGGAATGAAGGTATTGATATCCACTACTTTTACTTAATATCTTTGGAAATCACTTCATCTTCACATTTGTGCTTTCCATGATGTGGGACAGGCTCCTTGAAAAGAGTGACTTAAAAGGGAAAATGTTTTTACCTTCTAACTGCAGTTATTAATCAATGCAAAACTCTTAGTTACGGATGAAACTTCTTATCATGATATCATAATTTTACTCTTGAAATGTAGTTTTCATTTTAAGATATTGATAACAGAAACTAGATAAGAAACTTTACTTTGCCTTCCAGCATTAGAATATATCTTACACTGCTAATCAATTATCTCTTTGCTTTTAAAATAACTCTACTTTGGGAATAATAGGATTCTGTATATGAATATACAACGTGCCCGTGTGTGCATATGTGTATGTGCGTAAATGAGTATGTATTCTGTCCTTTTTTGTGAATGTAAGGCAGAGTTTTAAGTAAGTCTCTGTTCTCAAGGGTAAGACAAGTTTTCCTTTCTTATGGAAACCAAGATGGTATCTGATGTAAAAATAGGTTTCCCAGCTGAAACAGATTCTCAGGCTTACAGTTAGCATTTTTTAATATATATTTTTTCATGCTACATTAAAATTAATATATAGTTAAACAACAGGAAGTCTATTCACATATTTAAATGTAATTTTAATATTACATATAGTATTTGGAAAGCTTCTTTTTTCATTATAATAAGATGAGGAAATTAAAGGTACTATATTGTGCATCTTTTATATCAAGAATTGTATTTATGTGGACAAATAGTTCCAATAACAAGGGGTTTTTGCCATATAAATGTTTGAAGACTCTAACCAGACCAGCAGTAATGTGACCAAATCATGAAAGGTAATTTTCTTTGGAAATGAGACCTCTTCCTAGTTTAGGAAAAAACCCAAACAATTAAGAAGTACTTCAGCCATGGGGTTAAGATCAAATTTCTCATCATTTTGTAAAATACAAATTTCTATACCAAAGTCATTAATTCCATGATTTGTGCAGCTCTGCCCTAAGTTTGTCACCTCTCCAGTAGAACTGCAAAAACCCGTCTATGGAGCGATAAAAATTCCCTATTTTTCATAAACAAGGCAAGTTTTTAAAAAGTAATGTACGTTTTTCAAAATAACTTCTGAAAACCGTTTTTCCGTAATATGAATAGGAGCTGAGGAAATGAGAAAGGGGAAAAGCGCCACCTATTGACCGTGGTTCGCAATCTTACTCATTGATGTTTGGGACCTGTTGTGGTT